>NW_020947062.1:20695000-20724643 GCF_900497805.2 Vombatus ursinus
CCCCCCCCCAAGAAGACTTTTTGAAGGATTTCACCTTCCACAACCACTTACCAAATATACTTTAGTCCATCAGCCACTTCTTCTGTTCTCCCTGAAATGTTCTGCTCACATGTTAAATTTTACCCAACTGTATACTCAACCCCATGCTCACCTAAGCTATAGGTAGACAACCTGCCATCAGAGGAATTACTCCCTTGAAGTCCAGTTAGCAAACATCTGTCTGGATTTGGGGGCATCTAATCCTTTCCATGTTTTTGGGAAATGATCATAGTCTCATGCCCAGAAGATTCATGCTACCCAGACACTGGGTGAGTCCTGCTGGCCACAGGGTGCTGGTCTGGGTCAGTCTGATAATCACTCCTTCCTGTACTCCCCTCCTCGTCTCATCTTAATCCAGGACTTTAAAGGAAACATTTCCTTGTGAGAGCCCACCCAATTCTCAAAGTACGGCTCCTCTTTTACCGCCCTGTCTTTGGCTTTGAGAGACTCTTGGTTCCTCTTTCTGCCACAGAACCAAGAAGTGACCTGGAAGAGGAGAGTTGGTGTCTTTTTCTCTGTATCAGTAAATTTCCTCTAAGAAACATAGTGGATAGGAGGCCAGCTTTGGAATCAACAAGACCTAGGTAGGTTCATGTCCACCCTCTGACCCATTCTAGCTGTATGACCCTGGCCAAGTCTCTTAACTTCTGCCCCCCAGGCAACTCTCTAAGCCTCCCAAGTTGCTGATCTTCACCAGTGGAAGGAATTTCTACATCAGGAAACCATAGATCCAGACCATGCCACCCCCCAAAAAAAATCATTCTGTTAAAAATGTTCACTGTCTTGCCCCACGCATTGTCATGAGATACTCCATGACTTCGCTGCTTCCAAAATAATTCTATAAACTTAGAAATTCATGTGTTACAAATGTGAGACTGAGACAGGTAACAAAAGGTATTTAAGGAAGAATTGTTTATTTCATACAGGAAACTTGCTTTGCTCCCATCATGCAAAAGGAAACTAATTTTTGGCAAAGGGGTAGAGTTGATAGTGAATGACACTTTAAAGCATAACTGTGAATATTCTGGATGTTTAGACTAGTAGCCCTTGGTACATGGCATAGGCACCCCTGGTCAGAATGATTCTACTTTCTCAAACATGCTGCAGGTCATTTCTTTGCATTGGTGGTCCAGGGCATCCACAGGTCCCTGAGGTTGAAGCCACTTGTAAAAATACTGCCACATTTATCCCTCACCTCAACAATCTTTTTTGGGGGGGGGGGGGCAATTGGGGTTAAGTGATTTGCCCAGGGTCACACAAGTCAAGTAAGTGTCAAGTGTTCGGTCTGAGGCCAGATTTGAACTCAGGTCCTCCTGACTTCAGGGCCGGTGCTCTATCCACTGCGCCACCTAGCTGCCCCGAAAATCTTTTCCATTGCCTAAAATAATACTATTAATTGTATTCAATTCAGTACAGCTTAAATTTTTTATTGTGTGTCTAATATGTGCAAGGTACAGAGACAGAATAAAAAACCATCCCCTGTAAATTCTGTTGGGAAAAGAGGGGATGCATCACTTAAGCAAACATGTAAATATGAGATAATTTAAAGAACAAGATAACACTAGCAGTGAAGCTGATTAGGAAAGGCTTCCCCAAAGAAGTGGCAACTGAATCAAGCTTTGAGAGAAGCCAAGAGTATTGTGAGATAGAGGTGAAGAGGGGAGCGAGTACATTCCAGGATGTGGAACAACCTGTATGAAAGCACAAGGATAGGAGATGGAGCACCAAGTTTGGGAGCCACCAACTAATCCATTTCAGCTTCGATGTGGAGTGTGTAAGGAGGAGTTAATAGTGAAATGTCCAGAATGTTATACTGGAGACAAACTGTGAAAGGTTTTGAAGGTCAAGCTAAGGAATTTGTTTTTATCTTAGTGGCAATAGGGAGCCATTGAAGATGCTTGATCAGTCACATTGAAAGACTTGTACTTTAGGAAAATTCTTTTGGTAGCTATTGGAAGATGAATTGGAGAAAAGAGAGCCAGGAAATCCCCTTGGGAGGCTACTGCAGTTATCCAGGCAACAGGTGATGAGGGAATGAACTGGCGTGTTGGCTGTGCGAGTAGCGAGAAGAGGGAAAATGCTAGAGTTGTTCTTTGTGTAGAATTGTCATGGCTTGGCAGCAGATCGGTGAGGGGGTAAGGGGTGAGGATGACTCTAAGACTGCAAACCTCTGTACTGGAAGGTTTGTGGTTTATTCAACAGAAATAGGAAAGTTTGGAGGAAGGATAGATTTAGAGAAAGAAGATAATGGATACTGTTTTGAACATGTTGAGTTTGAGGTACCTATTGAACCTTTAAGTGGAGAAAGCCATCAGGCAGTTGGTGATGCCAGACTAGAGCTCAGAGGGTTTCAGAGTTGTGTATGTAGATTTGGGAATCACCTACATTACAATGACAGTTGAACCTATGAGAGTACCCAGAGGGATGTTGTAGAGGGAAGAGAAGAGGGTCCATCCAGGTCAGAGTCTTGGGGCCAAATAAGATTAGGACAGAGTTACCAATGGTGACCAGGATCTAAAGGCTTTTCACATTTTGAGAGCCTTCCCCCACTATTATCCATGGCTTATAAAAATGCAGATTGTCAGGGCAGCTAGGTGGTGCAGTAGAAAGAGCTCTGGCCTTGGAGTCAGAAGGACCTGAGTTCAAATCCATCCTCATGATACTTAATAGCTGTGTGACCCTGGGCAAGTCACTTAACCCCTATTGCCTCACCAAAAAACAAAAAAAAAAAAAAAATGCAGATTGCCCAGGGAGAGGTCATTGCTTAAGCTTATATCGACTCAAACATAGATATTAAAATAGGAAGAGACCTTAATGATCATCTAATCTAACCCTGCATTTTACAGATGGAGAAACTGAGGCCCAAGGGAATGAGAGAATCTGCCTAAGGTCACTTAGTGATTTAATAGCAGGGTCCTTATTAGAACCCAGGTCTCCTGACTCCTCCATCCAGGGGCCTTTTCCATCCTTGATAGTTGTGGCACACAAAGCCCCATGGGAGAGAGTAGAGGGAGTGAGATCAGGCCAAATGCAAACTTTAGTGACTTCATCAATGACTGGCACAAGCTGGTCCTGCTGCCACTCGGATCCCCAGCCTCCAATCCATAAATCAGAAAGAGCATCATTCATCACATTCTCTGGCTCCTTCCCATTCCCTTTTGACTGTGCTTCTTAATCATTCCCACAGTGATGATGTGTATTGGTTATTTACATCACACATCTAGGAAGCGCTCATCCACAGAGACATTCGTGCCCATTCATTCCTTGAAAATGGGAGAACAAACCTGGAATCCTTTGAGCGTGGTGTTGTGCCCTGGCCCCTAAGGCAGAAGCAGTCCGGTGCTAGGTAAATGGAGATTAGTGTGATAGGCAAGGCCGCTTTGGCTACTGAGGCAGCAGGAGAAAAAGTGGAGCATGCTATGTCACTGTTAAGCCCCCAAAGGCTCCTGAGAGATTACAGCCAAGTACTGTTTGAAGGCTAACAAAAACAGGCTTGCCGAAGTGTCGGTGATTGGCAGGCAGGCAGGCTGGGAGAGGATTAGGCAGGAAAGGTGATTGTGGGGATGGGGGGAGGGTGCTGGAGAAGGGCATGTTCAGTCAGATGTCAGCATGCTGTGGAAGGGAGGTCTCCTCTTTGAACCCAGCTTGTTTATTCCTTTATCTTTGCCCCCTTCCTCCCATTCGTGGCCAGCATTCTGGCCCAAGCCTCCTTGCAAATAGGGTTTGCCAGAGGGGCAGGGATCTGGGGAAGGACTCCATGTCAGCCTGTATTAAATCCCACTGGACTGTCCCATCTTATAGTTAGCTCCGATTATTCACTCCTAAAAAATACTGAAATAAGACTTGGCCCTTTGCCTTCTCTCTTCAGAGTTGTTTATTCATAGCTGACAAAAAAAAAAAAAAAGACATCCCTTAAAGCCAGTCCATGACAAATGCTCTGGTGTAACTGAGCAACTGTGTCGTCTTTCCAGGCAAGAACTTTTATCAGGGATTCTATGTGTGTCTGTGTGTCTGTGTCTGTGTCTGTGTGCGTACATGCTCTGCCCCACAGAGCTCCGTTTAATCAGTGACTTCCTAGGACTAAGGGGCAGCTGGAGTGTTATTCCAAGAACTCGGCAACAGATGGTTTATGGGGGAGCTAGGAAGATCCGGGAGCAGCTTTGGAGAAAGTTTGCACATCGTTCCGTCCCTGGAGCTTGGGAAGGGTCTAGAGGTTCTACTTGACTGTGATCTGTATACATACACACACACACTTTTCCCACTAATCATACTAACATCCAGTATCCAGGACTGTTGGCTTCTTTCTCCCTGAGTTCTCCATTTTCTTGTGTGGAAACTACTAGGACTCAGAACTATGCCAATCATGCATCTCCTATCTGCCAGGGCTTGGTCGTCCCAGCTCCCAGAAAGCTGACCTTGCTGCCTGGCCATGGGACCCTGGGTGTACAAGCTCTTTGGCCCACTCCCCAGACAGGAGTCACCTACCCCTGCCTAGAACTCCCTCTCCACCCATCCAAGATAGAATCAGCTTGCAGGACTTAAACTTGGTCATGCTTTCCCCAGCACTCTGAACATAAAATCAGCATCAAAAGATCTTCACTTAGGGATCCATTCCTCATATGCTTCATGTACTCCAGTCTGCTCTTTTTTACTCACCCAGGGGCCTGACCACTCCCAGAATGATCCACACTCTTTAAATAATTTCCTAGCAGTAACTCTCTTACCTGTTATTTATCAATTCCCTCCTCACCTCCCAGGGTTTTGTTTTGTTTTGTTTTATTTTTAGTATGGAAAACAGAAATTGTGTTGAAGTCATCATTTGACAAGAGGAATTTACTGTAATAATGGCTAGTTATTATTTTTTACACTGTAAGTGCCAAAGCTTTAGTAATGAGGAAAGACATTAATAAAAGATTTACAAACTGTAAAAGTGTATGCAGGGGTGGAGACATAGCTATAGTCAGCAGCCCACCCCTGTGGCCTTCTGTATCCAGCTGTCTGCCTCCTTTCTTCCTCCAACCATTTTCAGCTTAGCATTTTCATGCTGTCTTAGCCTAAGAAGTAAAATCTCATTGCTAGACAAGAAGGAAAGTAAACCAGAGGTTTTAGCCAAGGGCTTCCCTTAATCACCAGTCAATCAAACATAGGTTTACTGAGTATTTACCAGGGACTATGTCCCCAGCTCTGTGATGCACCTTGACAGAGACAGCATAGGCGGGAGATTTGGTGATCCTATGAGCAGGTGTTTGTTTTTTAGAAATCTCACAGTTTGCTTAGAGAGATAAGATCCCACAGAGGAGACCAAGAATGATACCAAGCATTGTGTGCTAGGCACCAGGCTAAGGGCATATATGGTGCTAAGTGCCCTAGGAGTTCAGAACAAGGTGAGATCATTGCAGAGAAGAGCAGTCAGAGGACACCAGCTGGATACTGAAGGATCGGGACAAAGGTTTGGATAGGCTGATGGGAGAAAGACACTTTCCAGGTTGAGCGCCAACAGGAGTAAAGACACGGTGTGGCATAGTGTATGTAGCAGACCTGCCACAAATGCTCACTAGCTGTGTGACCCTTGGCAAATCCAGTCTGGGCATACTTAACAGTTCTATGACTTCAACAAGTCAGCGTCTCTGGACCTGAGTTTCTTCATCTGTAAAATCAAGGGCTAGACTCAACCTCTAAGGTTCCTTCCAGCTCTAAATTTATGATCCTATAAACCTGGTAAACATTAGAGGGAAGTTACAAGACTGGCTTAACTGGAACAGAGGGTGTATGCTGAAGTAGATGGGGTGCGAGTCAAAGTTGGACAGATAGAAGATTCAGCTCAGACTTTGTTGGTGGACATAAATCAACCAAAGAGCTTGGGATTCTGCACTGATGTTTCTGACCCAGTCCTGGTGAAACAAAGATGACAAGAGTTTACCGTAAGGTGGCGATGGGACTCATTGGATTGGATTGGATTGGATTGGATTGGATTGAAAGGGATTGGACCCTGGGTCATGGTTTCTCCCTCCTGCATCTTGGGCCTGTGGAAGCCGAAGTATTTGCTTGATCTCTGCAGTGGTGTTGACCTGCCCAAGATGTGGTAGTTTAGGTAACCTGTCTTCCCAGCAGAGCAGGCAGGTCACTTCCTGGGACTGGACTCACTACCCTTTACAGCGAAGCTTATGATTTGAGTCTCAGAAGAACTCAAGACAACTCTGATCAGTATCACCATCCTAATGAGGACATTCTGCTTGGCCTACAAGTCTCTCCTATAGCTGAGTAGGAGCTGCTATTCAGGAATCTTGTCTTGAGGGAACTGCCTAGGCTAGAGGCCAGGCAGTACCACAAGAACCAGGCAGAATGACAAAGGTTGTGATTCTTTATTCAGTGTGCTCCCTCCATCATAGCCAGGTGCCAGGGTGGACCAGTGGTTAGAGACCCAGGCTGAGCACTGTGGGAATAGACTTCTGGGCCAGGCTCCACCACTGAGTTTGCCACATTTCCCTTAAGAGCTATCATGTGGAAGAGGGAAGAGGCGAGTTCTGCTTGGCTTCAGCAGACAGCGCTGAGGCCAATGGTTAAAAGTTGCTGAGCAGCTGGTTTCAGCTCAGTAGAAGAAAGAACTTTATAACAATCAGAGCTGCCCAGAAATGCAGTGGGCTGCCTTGTGAGGCATTAGAGGTGTTCCAGGTGAGGCTGTATGCCACCTGTCAGAGTTGATGGAGAGGGAGTTTCTACACTGTGCAGGAGTATGGATTTTGTGGCTTCAGGAAGACGATGGCCCCTTCGAGCTCTGAGAATCCAGGATTTTGTGAATGGAGGCCCTGGATAGAGACTTCTCCCATTCCTGCAGACTTAACTCAGCTCAGCAGTTGTGGTTGGCACTTAAAGCATCTCTGGAGGGCCTCCAGTCAAGGGAATTTCTAGTCCCTGTTTGCAAATGTGACTGTGGGGGCAGCAGGACATGTTAGAAGTCTGTGGGCTCTAACCCCAAACCCTGGCCCTCCTGAGCAGGGTTCAAATAGTAGATATCAGCATTTTGTGTTTGACCTCCCCAATCCCCCTTGCCTTTTTCTGCCAGAGCCTGATCCTGACCTTCAGGCATCAATATGAATAGAAACATTTGAATGTTACAGCTTAGATCAGGAACCTTAGAGCAGGGCTTTACAAATACCTTGGGATCTCAGAACAAGTCCCCAAATTTAGGAGCCAGTTAAGGTTTTCAAGTGTGAAGGATGAAGGTAGGGAGGTAGGAGGAAGACAGCCTCTTGCCATAGGGCATTTGTTTCTTCATTCAAGTTCAGACCCAAACTGGAATCATGAGAACTCTTGATGGAAGCTCTTTAAAGTACTTGTTGTGGGGCACATAAACACATCTGGGCATGGGCACAAACAGAAGCCCTGGTGGCCAGTGCCCTGTCCTTTGTCCCTGACCCTCAAGTTAAGGAAGGAACAGAAGTAAAACCCAGTCTGGTGCAGTAGTGCCTGAGGAGCACCAGACAGGAGCCTACTGCAGCACATGAATAGTGTGGGTTGAGAAAGAACAAAATAAGACACTTCTGAACTGGGGTAAGGAGAGGCCCTGAGGGTCCAGACAAGTAAAGGAAAGCAGTTCCTACTGTCTGGGAATAAGGCAGAGATGTAGAGAGGGTTACCTCTGGAGGTGATTCCAGAATAAGGACACTGTGGAAGGGGCCATATGCTGGACAGACAGGGAGCTGATGAATTGGTGAATTAACAGCTTACCCCTGATTGGGAACAGGCTAAAATGAGGTTAGTTCTTCATAGCCACTGGTGTTGGATTGAGTTCTTAACGGTGGGGAAGGGGCTAGTGTTGCAGGAAAGCCAATAGCTGAGACTTGGAGGGGGGGGAGTTTGCTTCCTCCTGCGTCTCACCATGGATAGAAGAGGAGAGATTTGGGGTGTTCAGATGATAGTACTTACTCTCAGAACTTGGCGGTTTGGCCTCAGAGCAGAAGCACGTCAATCATCACCTCAGAGGATGCTTCTTATCTAAGTCGTGTGCCTTAGCCCCATTCCAGAGCTAAAGGAATGAGGTGAGGGACAGAAGAGGCTACTTACAGAGTCCTAGAAACTGAAGAATCAGCACTGATGGCTCAGCCCATCTTTCTTATTTTTTTTTTGAAGTGGAGAGCATTGGACCTTTGATTTCATTGGTATAGGGAATTCTGATGAGGAAATCCCCACTACCAAAGCAGATCTGCAACTTATGGTATAACCTGGGACAGTACCAGACTGAATGATAAACCCAGGGTCACACAGTCTGTCTGTGAGAGGCTGAACTTGAACCTGGGTCTTACCAGCTAACCTGGGTTCTGTATCCAGTATACTTCTCCAACACTATAGTTATAACGATTATTAGACAATAATCACAGTTAACATTTCTGTGTCACTTAAAGATCTGTAAAGTTTTTTCGTCACAACCCGTAAGGTAGGGTGCAATACACACTCCTCCTTCCCAGCTCCCCGTTTTGCAGATGAAGAGACTGAGACTCAGAAAGTCACCCATCATTCCACAGCTCAAGCAGATCAGAGCCAGAATCCCAAACAACTAGTTTCTTGGCTGGGAATTAACTTATTCATTGGATTGCAGGTTTGGAGGTACAAGAGATCATAGATGGCATTTAGTCTTAACCGTTTATTTTCCAGATGGGGAAACTGAGCTCAGAGAAGTTAAATGTCATGGCCAGAGTCACTCGGGTAAAAAGTGGCAGAGCTGAAATACAACCCCAGCCATCTAACCCCACACTGGCTTTTGTTATCATGCCCATGAGCATGGGGTAGATAGCTGGAGGCCAGGAGGAAGAGAAGGGCTGTGGGTGTCCAGGGTGGCCCTCAGGCAGTGTTTGCTGCCTTCCTATTTCTCAGTGACCCCCAGGGAACAGAAAGGGTAGTTCTCATAGTCACTCTGTAAGGTGGGAAATCTTTCTTGTGTCTCCTCAGGTTAGAAATCTGTGCTACATGGTGACAAGGCGAGAGAAAATGAAACACTCCATCTGCAAACTTCAGGAACAAATATTCCACCTTCAGATGAGACTTATTGAAAAGGATCTTTATCGAGGTAGGATCCCCTTCCTGGGACTGGAGATAGCTGGGTTGCCCTTTCCCAGGCTTTTGCAACCCTTACACAAAGCAGCAGTAGGCAGACAACCTCCTCCCACCCACATTCTCCCCTCATTCCAGTCTTGAGACTTGGTCTGGATGGTACCAATTGCCCTTAACTCTTGGGAGATCACAATATTTCAGTCAGTTGCAAATGTACAAATAGACCAAGGGATGGGGAGGTGGGAGATAGGCAAGACTGGGTAACAGGGTTCTCAGATTGGAAGGAAAGTTTCTTTATTATAAAGACATTTATTGAATGACTTCTCTGTGCTCAGGCCTATGCTTGACTCTTCTTTGGAGAGAATGGGAAGAAGTAAAGTTAGTCCTTGATCACAGGGAGCTCCCAATTTAGGGAGGACAGAAGAGAAGCACTCATGCCATGCTCTCAAGTGGCTCACAGTCTTCCTAGGAAGATGAAACACAAAATAGCTACATAGTATTATGTTAGTGCTAATTTGAATATAAAAAAGTGATCAGGTCTCTGGGATAGACAGTAAGAGCTTTGGGCAGGCAGAAAGGGGAGCAAGCAGTGTTGGTTTGAGTTTTTGGGGAAGGCTTCATAGAGGAGGCACAATCTAAGCAGAGCCTCGAAGGGCATGCAGGATGGGTTGGTAGAAATTTGCAATGCCTTCTGTAAAACAAGGGAAGCTACCAGCTCCCTGCTATCCCCCCCCCCCCCCACAGATTCCCTCAAGAGCATTGTTTGTGAGTAAGCCCATAACTGTTGGACTGTGCAAAACTGCCCCCTAGGGAGTGTCCAGGGTGCGACTGCTGGCTGGGAACTGCTAGAAACCAGTCTCAGGTGGTCCTCTGCTTGGCCAGAGGCAGAGCTCAGTGCTGAATTCCAAGAAGATTTGGGGAGGAGGGGTACAAAACTGTCTCCACTTTCCCTTCCTCAGTCTGTCTCCTCCCATCTGGATTCAGATGGCACACTCAGAGCAGTTCAGAACAGTGGGCCAGTGGGCACATCTGGGCTGGCAAACTGGAGGATCAGTTGTCCTGGCACCGGGACCAGTTTGCCTGAGGCTTGGGAGAGAATCAAAGGTTAAGCATCAATGTTTTGGCTTCTGGCTGCCATGTTCTTTGGGCTCTGACAGCTTGAGTTGTTTATAGCCCAGTGAGCCCCAGCCCCAGTGCCCCTGACAGAAAACAACCCGCCCAGTCAGTCTTTGGGATTTGGTTATATTGTCCTTCAGATACTGCTGGCCCGACTTATACCCTAGTCCCTCCCATCCTGCTCCAGAATTCTTTGAGTCTGGGAGTCAGACTTGGCTCGCACTCTTGCTAATTACCATCATTGTCTTTATTATTAATAAGCCTGAAATGCAGCAACAGTCAGCCAGCCAGTGAGGGAGGGAGCTCTGGGTCTCCAGAAGCCTGGTTGCCCCCACCCCCTTCCCCATCCCACAGCTCAGCCCCATAAGCTGAGAGCTGCAGAGCCCTTTTCCAGCATCTGGCCCCTTGGCCAGCAGCTCCAGCAGTTGTTGTGATTGTGGTCTGGACCCGTATCAAGCTGGGTCACATGGGCAGAGGAGGAGGTGGGGGAGAAGGGGAGGGGAGGGCTCGTCTCAGAGCTGTTGGGGACGGAGTGTTCTTTCACAGAGCTTGCCTCTGACTTGTTGAGTCCGAAAGCCACGTACATAGGGGGAGCTAGATGATACTGGCGCTAAAGCAGACCACCCTCCCAGTTCTCTGGGAAAAGCAGGCGGGGGAAGGGGGTGGGGGTTGAGGAGGGAGTTTGGGGGAAGGGCAGCGTCCCATAGGACACTGCTTTAATAGGGCAAACTTTCCAGGGACCACATTGAAGCTGGAAAGAGGGAGCCATTAGGAGAAGTTATTTGTGGCCTAGGTTGGGAAGGCTGAGAACAGGACAGCTGACCTCAGCACTTTCCACCTTCTGTGAAGCACAGCCTTTTAATACTAGCCACAGCCCTAAAAGAAGAGAGTAGAATCGTTACGCCCATTTTACATGCAGAGGAACTGAGGCAGGAGTGTAGACTAATTCAGGCTGGCTTTTTTTATCCCTCCCCTAGGCGTTTTTCATTTTATGGGGTGCCCTTCTGTCAAATACCCTAACACAAAGCAGTAGCACTTTTATAGAGGAATTTGAGTCATCAGCAAGAGGCTGGGAAAAGAGAAGATGTTTAGGGGCTTCGAAGCCCCTCATGCTATAGCTATTGTTACCAGCTGTGCCTTCAGTGGTCACCTAGTCCAAACCATGTCCCAAAAGAAGTATCCGTACTGCAGCATACCTGCACAGGGGTCGTTCAGCTTCTGCTTGAAGTGAGGGAGAGCCCACTGCCTCCCAAGGCAAGCACTTCCACTTTCGGACAGCTTTAATTGTTAGGAAATTCACATCAAGGCTAAACTTGCATCTTTGCCTCTTTTACCCCCATTGCCTGAGTTCCCTCATCTGCAAAGTAGAGGTGAAGGAAAGTTCAGCCCTGAGGGGAATCACCTGGTCTGAGTAGAGCAGAGTCAAGGTGAGTATCCCCCGAGAGACAGCTAAGACCTGTCCTTTGCCTTAATAAGAGCTAAATGTTTGGGCTCCATGAGTCCCTTAGCTTTCGATCATGGGAGAGAGCAAACCAGCACTATCCTAGGAAAAGCAAGGCCTGGGGCAGATTAAGAAAGGCATTTGCCTTGAAAGGTAGTCTGACATCAGCTCAGTACTGGTAGTCAGGAGACCTCAGTTAAGGTAGTCCAGGCTCTTCTTCTAAGTTACTGTGAGACCTTGGCTAAGTCCCATCCAGTGAAAGGGATTAGATGAGATGATTTGAGAGCCCTTCCACCTCTAACATTACCTAAGACATGGAATCATACATTTACAGCTGAAAGGAGCTTTTGAGGTCATCTGATCCAACCACCCCATTTTACAGATGAAGAAACCCAAGATCTGAAGAGATTAAGTGTCATGCCTAAGGTTATACAAGTTGTGTCAGAAAGAAATTGGAATCCAAATCCCTCTAACTGCAAACCCAGTGTCCTTTCTGCTGCCCTCTTCTGAACCATCCCTACCCCACTCCATCTGCAGAATTTCTTCGTCTTCCTGCATTTAACTTCTCTTTTCAGCTCTGCAGGCCTTTACTTAGCAATCCCAGTGGGGCCAGATTAAGGATGAGCAGGGAGGGCTGGTGGGCATAGGGGAATGATGGACAAAGGGAGATGTGCCCTGCCATAGTGGAGCTCACAATCGGGTCGGGAAGACAAGACACACGTAGAAAAGAATTAGAGAATAAGAGAGGAGTGTGTGGTGACAACTAGCATTTATAAAGCCCTTTAAGGTTCACAATGAATTTACAAACATTGCCCCATTTGTTTCTTACGAAAATCCTCCAAGGTAAGTTCTACAGGTACTGTTATCCCCATTTTATAGATAAGGAAACTGAGACTTGGTGGCTTGTCCATGATAATGGACAAATCCCAGTCCAGCTGAACTCCACCATACTTGCTCTCTCCTGGGTGAGACAGACATTCTGATCAAAGGTTCAAAAGTGTGGCAGTGAGTGTGGGGTGACAGAGGAAACCACCCTGTCTAGAACAGATAGTTCACGTAGGTGAGTGGTGGAAGATAAAGGTTGGAAAGGTAGGTTGAGGGCAGTTTACAGAAGCATTGAATGCCAGGCTAAAAGAGTTGGGCTTTATTCTAATGGCTTTAGTGAAAAGCACCTTTTCCATTAAAAACTTCCCATCTGAAGCCCTACACCTTGCTTGGGATGGGCAGCCTTCCAACCTCCAGTCAGTGCTTTTTGGACCAGAAATTCCTTCCCCACCCAAACCCCTCACTATCCCAAAGACTACCATGGCAGGCAGGCTACTTTTTCTTCTGCTTAGCCAAAGCAGAGAAAAGTTCTTTGCTGTTGTTGGGCTGGAGCTGTGGAAACACGCGGGCTGTTCCCTCACTTTGAGCTGGAGTTTCCCCTCTCCCAGGTCTCCTTCCAAACCTAGCTCAGTCCCAGGGGACTTGTCCCTGCTCGTTAATGATGCAGGCCAGGTTGGGAGGCCCTAGCTCAGTAAGGTGGTGGCTGACTGCTCCGTTATGCTATCATTCAGCCTGATTGGCACTGTTTGGCTCTGTTATTGTGATCAGCTGCATCATGCCAAGGTGCTGTGACTCCCAAGCACTCGAAGAAACATGAGTTATTGGGATGTTGCCCTTTCACATAGTCCTATGATCTCATCGTTTCTGGGTCTATGTATAGAATAAGGGGGTTTCACATCCCACAAACAGGCCTAGAGTCAGGATGGTCCCTCATGACTTGGCTCCAAATGATCTCGCCAGGCTTATTGAATAGGGCTCCCTTCGCACGCTCCACAAGCCAGCCGAAATGTTGGTTCCCTTGCTGTTCTTCAACACACAATGTTCCATCTCCCCAGCCTTTGCATAGGCTGTCTCCTATGCAAGAAATTCACTTCCTCCTCACCTTTTGTAATCTACTTTGCCTCCCGAGTTACCCCCTTTGGAACAGGCCAAAGTTACGTTTTCTTTTTAAGTGGAAGATCTCCACTCTTTCCAAGAAATTCACTTCCTCCTCACCTTTTGTAATCTACTTTGCCTCCCGAGTTACCCCCTTTGGAACAGGCCAAAGTTACGTTTTCTTTTTAAGTGGAAGATCTTCACTCCACTCTCGAGCCTGCCTGAGCTATCCTCCCACAAGACAGCCTGCAAGCTTCCATCAGCCTGGGCAGTACATTCTCAGCCCCACTAGCCCGCATCCTGCTCTTCTTTTGGAGATGAACATTTCTCCAAGCAGAGTCATGTTTTCATCTGCGCAGTCATTGAACTGGGTGAATTCCTGGTGTGGAGGAATTAGTTTAATGGTTTAAGAAGGGACCGGGACTGAAGAAAGATGGTGGTGGGGCTGTCCTGAGGAACCAAAGGGTCTAGAGGGGCACTGCTTCTTCTAATAGCTCTGCCTCCCAATGCATTCAACAGCAGAAGCCAGCGAGAATGTTTGTCTTTGCCTTCCCCACAGCACCCAGCATAGTAAATATCTATTCAGTTGAAGTCTCTGGAGGGAGTTTTCACTTCCAAAAAAGTCTTGAGTTGTCTTTGATTCCCTGTGGATGCTCAATGAGAATATTGGTCCCCCCTCCATGGGAATCACCTAAAGAGGTTGCAGAGCATCCTCTCCCACCCTGATCCAAATGCTTGGATCAGAGGCAAGAGCTGGCAGCGAGAGAAGCCCTTTGTCAAAGGGGACTTCACCTGAAGAGGCCCGAAACAAGCCTGGGTGAAAAGGAGGGAGGGGAGAGAAAGGGCCAGCATTAGGGGTGAAGAAGGGGAAGAGTAGCCCATCCTTGGTCCATTCTAATCCCTCATAGGAGGGTCTTCATGAGGTTGTCATACAACCCAAGGTCTCTGAAAAGAGAAGATCCCAGGGCTAACCTGACCTGTACTTAGACCTTCTCTTTAGTACTCAGAGGAAGTTTGGGGGTTTGTTTTGTTTTTTGGTCTAGGGATCTTTTTTTAAAAAAAGTTATTGTCACTGAAATACTTTTTAAAAAAAAAAAAAAAAGACATGGGGGCAGCTAGGTGGTGCAATGGATAGAGCACCAATCCTGGAGTCAGGAGGACCTGAGTTCAAATTTGGCCTCAGACACTTGACACTTACTAGCTGTGTGACCTTGGGCAAGTCACTTAGCCCCATTGCCTAGCCAAAAAAAGACAAATCAAAACAAGCACTGAGTCTGTCAGCTTTCTCTTAGATGGGCCTGGCAAAGCAAAAAAAAAAAAAAAAAAATCCTTAACCTAAGTAGAGCTGACAAAGAAAGTCTGCTTCCAAAAGCTGTAAAAACTTAAGTTATTTCTAGGGTTCACCCTCCACAGAAGGACCTCTTTGGGGCCTTCAAAGATTCCCCAAAGAGTAGGCCTAAGAGCCAGGTTCCATCTCGTATTGCTTTCTTAACAAGACCACCCTCCCCCCACCAAATGAAAAAAAAAAAAACTTCCAGATGTTCTCAAGAGGATCATAGATTTTGAGCTGAAAGGAACCTTAGAGATCATATAGTCCAACCCTAGCATTTTACAGATGAGGAAACTGAGGCCCAGAGTGATAAAGTAATACCTAAAGTCATACAGGTTAGTAAATAGCAGAGTTGCAATTCAAACCCAGGTTCTCTAACTCTAAAGGTCCACTACCCCCACGGTTCTATGTCATGTTCAAAGCAAGTTCAGTAAAGCATCTGTTTAGTATTGGAGAAAGTAGGGTTTGTCTTTGTAAACGTAGATATCTCAGAAGCATCTGTTGCAAGACAGTAGGATTTATACTTGACTCTACTTGCAGCATTTTATGTTTTAGATTTAGCAAGAAAGCAGTTAGACTAATGAGGATGTAGAAGAGGGCACCCTGGGGGCAGCTTGGTGGTGCAGTGGATAGACCAGTGGTCCTGAAGTCAGGAGGACCTAAGTTCAAGTCCAGCCTCAGATGAAACACTTGACACTTAATAGCTGTGTGACCTGGGCAAGTCACTTAACCACAACTGCCTAAGGAAAAAAAAATAAGGCACCCTTCTTCTCCCTCAGTCAACCTCAGGACCCTAATCTAGCTCTCTGCCCCCCTCTCTCTCCCTCTCTCTCTCCCCCCCCCCCTCTTTCTCGGTTGGGGGGGGGCCAGTTGGCAAAGATACCCTCTGTTTGTAGAGGCCTGTGTGCTACACAGTCCCGGGGAAGATAGATATAGCCAAGGTGAGATTCTGACCCTCAAAGAGCTGACACCTTAATACATGCCAAAGATCATCAAAGATTATTCTGCTTCTGACCTTAGACTAGCAAGCCCTTCTGGGTTCCCTTTAGAATACATGATCCCTCCTTGGAACAGAATTCATATCTGTTTGTAAATCCCTCTCTATATTTTTCTATCCATTCTCCTCTCCATAGATCCCATGTCTAACCTTCCCTATAAAGACCAAGACAAGGTATAGCTCAGGTGTGTGAACTAGCCATCAGTTTGTGTTAGTACCAGAACAAAGGCCTCATCAGTGAGGCTGTGAGGACTTAGGACAGGTGGAATTCATCCCTTGACAGGGACAAACAAAAAGGTAGAGGGGTTGCTATCTAATGTCTGATTAATGTCGTACTTCCTGAAAGCATATGCATTTGGTGAAAATACCAAAGTGTGCATAATAGTCTTTCCTGGTTGAAACATCATTCTGAGCTTCAACACATGAAATAGGAACAGTGGTAATAACTCATATTTCTTTGTGCTCATTAACATAGTTAACATTTGCATGTGTTCCTCAAAACCACTCTGTTGTAGATAATCCAAGCGTTATTTACACTTTAAAGATGAAGAAACTGAGGTTTGGAGAGGGAAAGGGGTGGGACACCAAAAAACCCACAGACATGGGGTGGGGGGGGGGAGGCAGGGAGGGTGGTTCTCACCAGCTTGCCTGATTGTCCATGCCAGGGGATTTATAGGAGTTTCATTGTTTGGCATCCCCTGGTATATGTTGCTACAAACTCCCCTTGCGAGCATGTTGTTCAAAAACTCAAGCAAAAAAAAAAACAAAAAAACAACTAAGGAAAGATACTGACATCTTCCAGTAAGCCATCCCTCCCCCTAAAGACCTGCATAACCTCAATCACTTGGGAGTCAGACATCCCATAGTCATCCTCCTAGAACTGTCTAAGACTCCCCTCAGGTATGGTCAGCCCCTGGCAGTTCTCCAGCCTCCTTCCATTGCTCTACCTGCAACTCCCTCCAGCTCTCACTAGCCCTTTTTCCAGAGGAATCAGAATTTTTCCAGAGCCTCAGTCTCCATAATACACAATGCATAAAATAAAATACACAAGGTTACAAAATACAGTTATCAAAATATTTTCAAACAAATTTTTAGACCCCAGGTTAAAAATACCTGACTTAGAAGGTCTCCAACCTTCTGGCTCAAAGTTCTCTTAGTAGTCAGGTAAACTCACAAAGGACCTATTTCTTTCACCTTCAGGCATCGCTGATTGCAGCTTGGGTTAGGATGACTGTGCCCTTTTCCCCATACCCAGGGGTGTGTTTCCCACCTGGATCAGCACTTCCCACAGATCCAGAAACTTGGCTAATTTCCTCCCTGATTGTTCCACCTGGGAATGCCTATGGGGAGAACTGTATAAAAAGTTTCATAGTAACTGACTGTTTCCTCTGTTATTCAGGGTAAAGGGAGCTGAACACTCTCTTGGTTTATATTGAAATAAGGGAGGAAAAAGAAGACTTCACAGCTCCTGATATAATATGACATGTCCATATGACATATATTTTATCATAAAATTCCCCTACTCAAATATCTTCACATCATTATCAAGTGCAAATGCAGCCTCACATTTCAGGCCCTCCATGGTCCCAGTCTTCCTCTCCCACCTCATCTCTCTCTTATTATTTCCCCATCGCATTTCCCCAATACACTTGTGCAACTCTCTTTACATTCATTCATGCTATTACACACACACACACACACACACCTAGCACATGCCCACCCCTTAGCTCCCTCTCTATCTAAAATCTCACTCATTCTGTAGTAAATTCTCTAGAATGTAAGCCAAAACTGTCATGGCTTTTATTATCTGTATAACATACAGTACATCACGCTAGATTTGATGGCACCTTATTTTGTTCCCTTGTTCTTTTCTTTGTTTCTCACACAAGGCTATATAAGCATTTAAGAAACAGAGATCTCAATTTCCTGCCTCCCATCCCCCTCACCGCCCCCTGGAGCACAGAGCTGGGCCCGTGGGGGCTTGCTAACTTGCTTGTTGGTTTTGGTACAAAGCAGGGTCCTCTGGACCAGAAAAGACCCAGTATCTGTATTCAGGCGAAATCTGCTTAAATTCAGCTTTCGGGAGAGTCCTGTGTAGCCATGTCTTGGTGTTGCTGAGAAGATTTATGGACGTATACTAGGCGTGTTTGATAGGAATTTTGAGTTTGTTTTAGGGATATTTTTAAGCAGTAGGAAACCATCCCTCCCCATTTAGCTCCTTTGAGCAGCTAGCCTGTAGCGCTGACCCCTTCTTGTCTTCTGGGACAACTCTCTGAGGTTACCATAGGGCAGGGATTCCTCTGGTGATAAAAACAGAGTTCTCAAGTATTATCTGAGCCTTTGACCTAAGTCACATGGCCAGACCTGTCTCTGAAGTTAATAGCCCTGTCTGATACATGGAAGGAACAAAAAGGAAAGAGTGGCTGTACAGATGGGCCCTGAGAGACTGGGTTCCGATTGGGGACTCTTAGCATCTCCCTCAGAGCAGAGGACTCTTATGTTCACAGTAGGCACATCACACATGTTGGTTGAGTGGATTATGACAGATTTTTTAAGTCAGATGATCTGAAAAACTTAGATTCCCCAATTGCCCATTGCACCCAAATCACAGGAAGTATGATATGGACATGGCCCTCCCCTTGAAAGTTTGTGCTGGAGTAACTATTTCCCTCTCTCTTTCTATGTCCATCCAACACAGAACAACCTGGGAAGAGAAGCAAGGGGAAGAAGAATGACTCCAAATGGAAAGGAAGGGATAGCAGGAAGGCCAGCCCTGAAAAGAAAGAGAAAATGAAGCCAGGCAATGAGTTGGTCCTGGGGCAGCTCGGTAAGTGGCCTTGCCCCATTGCAGGAGCCAGACTCTCTCAGGCAAGGGAGACATCACCAGTCTTACAGAAGACACTGGAGTGATGAAACCATCATATGTGGCCTCTCTGTCTCGCTTTCTTTCTGTCTCTGTCTCTCCTTTTGTCTCTCTTACACACACACAAATGCATATACATATACATATGCATCCATACATGTTTTTTGGGCCTGGCAACCCCAAAAGGCCATCCAATTAGAAAGAAATGAACGTCTCTACCCTGGTCATCTATTCCAGAGAGATAGCAGCCAGAGAGCAGCACCGTGAGGAGACGTAGGTCAGGTGCGAAGACGGAACATACATACCTAAAAGATCACAAGTCTAGTTAGTTACAAGCATGCAAGGGTGTGGCTCCAGAGTCCTATCATCCCACCAGCATACTGTGTGATGTGTGCCCTAACTAGAACCCAGATACCCTGGGTCTCTGCCTTCATATCTGATTGTTGTTGCTGAGCAGATTCGCAGGGGCCAAGTGAGAGGGAGACCTTGGAGCAGTCATTTGCAAGTGGTCTGGACTGTGTTCCTCTCTCCCTCTACTTTATCAACCCCAAGGACATTGTGATTAGGAAAGTTGGTTAACCTTCCATACCCGGATTAGAAGAAGTTTACTAAACTGATTATGTTGTGGACAGCCCTGTATTTCTTGCCTCAGTGTAGATGACTAAACCAGTATTGGGGACTTAGGAACTTCCCAGTACATAGGCAGGTCAGTCAGTGCTCAAACATGGAGTCCTTCCTGTCAGCTAGGGTCCAGCTAGCCTAGCAATAGGCCAGTGCTCACAGTTACTTTTTGCAGTAAAGTGGATATAAAAGTACGTTGGCAAGGTTCAGCCAGGAGGAGTTTGGTGCATTTGGGTACCTGCCTTTGTACTGATTGGCCTCAGTTACTCCTCTCTGACTGTCCCTTTATTTTTTGTTTTTCTAAATTTCTCATCATAGAACAGCATTTGGTAAGGTACGATCCAGGTTGGGTGCCCCACTTGGAGCATGGTGCAGTTAAAGAGAATACAGAATCTGGAGTCAGAGGACCTGAACTTGAACCTTGGTCACACCAATTATTGACGGTGTGACGTGGGGCAAATCACTTCCCCTCTCTGGGCCTCAGTTTCCTCATCTGTAAAATAAGAGTTGGACTAGATAACTCTGAGGCCCCTTCAGGCTGTGTATATCTGATCTGATGGATAGGGACTAGAGCTCTGATTTCATTGGTACAAGGAACTCTTCACAACTTAAAGTCTTCATGGCCCAGAACTCTGAGAAGTAAAGTGACTTCCTTAGGGTCACAGAGTCAGGACTTGAATTGAGGTCCTCCTGACTTCCAGGTTGGATCTCCTGTGATCCTATGATTCCATCCCAGATAAAGGGCAGTGAAAGTGAGTGTCTTCTGCTTTTCTGAGTCACTCCATTCTGAATCAGCTCCTGAGAATGGAGCCAGAGGCACCAGCCCATTCCACACAGTCCAGGGACAGTGCCAAAGTAGAGCCCCAAATCAGCCCCCTCTTCCCTGAACTATAGGCCTTTCATCCTATTAGCAATCTCTTTTGACCAAGCCTATTTTTTTCCTGGCTCTGAATGCCAACACACCATCTCCCATGTTTGCACCTTCAGGTCACAACATGTGTGTACCATGAAGCTGGTGAGAGGGCATCAGGGAGCTCGAGAGGGAAAAACCAGGTCTGAGCTGAAGGACTGGGATATGGCAAGGACGGTCCCTTCTCCCCAGACTCCAGTCAGAGGCCCAGCATCCTGGGGAAAGAGCCAAGCTCAGCAGGAAAGCAACCTCCACTCCCAGCTCCGTCCTGTTGGGACTTTGTGGTCAGGTCAGCAGAGAGGCCTGGGGAGGGCAGGTGGGTTTACTCTCAAGGGAGGTGGTGGAGGTATCTCACTGACTTCTTCAGAGTCAGGTGCAGAGCTATACCTAGTAAGATTGAAGAGGGACACACTCATCAGCCGGTAGACAGTCAGTACCTCGGCAGCATCCCCAGGATAACAGTCAATTTGGTGTCAGAGTCCAAACCCAAAAGATGTTAGAATCTGAGAATTACAGGCTTGTTAGAACCAGCATAGAACCATGTACAACATAGAACTGAGAACTAATGATAGAGAACAGAGACTGCCAGAGCTGGGAGGGAATTTATAACCAAAACCGTAGCTGTCTAAAAGGTATAGGGTCTTAAAGATCTTGCAGTCAGCCAACCCACTCGTTTTTACAGATGAGGAAACTGAGGCCCAGAGAGGAGATGGTCCTTGCCCAAAGTTGCACAGCAAGCCACTGGCTTAACTGGTACTCCCACCCAGTTCTCTATGCCATTATCCATAGATTTCTTATTTAGATCTCCTTCTACAGAATATCTCATTTGGCCAGAAGCTACAAGGGGCAGTGTTTACCTTGGTGCTTCCATCTTGTGGCCAGGGTCTTCCCCTCAGAGCTGATGTGGGTCTACAGTGTGGTATAGCCAGAGACCGCATGCTGCTCTGACAGCATCACTCCTACCCTGCAGTAGCCCTGAAACAGCCATCACTATCTGAAGAGAGAAGAATAGTATTATTTTAAAACCTCCAACACAGTAGAAGTTTTCATTTCTTTTTCAAATGGGCTGGACTCAGCCGTGTCAATAGGCAAAATCCTACGAGATAAATTCCCTCTCCCTGATTCCCTCATGGGCGGGGCTAGGCATCTTCTCTACATAGGCAAGATGTTGAAGGGTGGTATAGTGCCAATGCTGCCCCACAGACTCCAAGAGTATCTTTCCCACCAGTGACCAAAGGTGCACTATTAGAGAATCATTACTTTGGGTTCATTCACTCAAAGACATTTCATGGATCATACAAAATGTTTTTAAATAAGCAAACATAAGTACCTCCCATGTGTGCATGGGAGTACTCTAATGCTCGGTCCCCTTTCTATGGTGCTTTTACAAAGTGACAACCTTCTGAGGGAGGTAGGACAAATATTACTTACTATGTTAGTTTTCATATATTACATATTTTGTAGATGAAAAAAACTAAGGCCTGGAGAATTTAAGGTTTAATAATTAGACCACTGTTACAGAACTAGTAAATGGCTAAGGCAGAATTCAAACCTAGGTCTGTCTCTCATTCCAAGACTAACTTCCCCTTTTCAACTAAACCTTGTCTTGTCCTCCATTTCCCTATTTGTAAATGAAAGGGGTGGGGGCAAATTATGCTATTTCTCTTTTGTGTATGGTGTAATGAAAAGAACATTAATTGTGATTGAAGCCTTGGGTTTGAGTTTCATTACCCTGGGAATGTGTCTTTGGTCCTAGGCTATTTGACATTTCTGTCAGTGGCTTTGATGAAGACACAGATAACATGCTTGTCAAATTTTTATCAGTTGGATGGTAGAGTCAGGATCCAGAAAGATTTCACTCAGTAGAGTCAGGATCCAGAAAGATTTCATTCAGTAAACTAGAAAGTTAGAATAAATCCCATTAAGATTAAATTGAATAAGCTTAAGTGTGATGTTTTATATTGGGGGTCAACAAATCAGTTTCACCTGGACAAGATGGGGGCTGCATGGCAGTATAACAGACTTTCCAAAAAAGGTGAGGTAGGTAGCTTGATATGTTAGGCAGAAAAGGGAGTGACATCTTAGGCCCCGTTAAGAGAGACATAATATCCAGAATGGGTGTAATGATAAGTCTCACTATACTCTAGCTGGGCCACGTACGTGAGTTCCATTGAGAGGGCTCCATTTTAAGGAAATTGATAAGCTGGCGGTCTTCCAAGTGAAGAGGACCTGGATGAGGAAGGACCTCAAGCACATGCCAGAGGAGGATCAGGCCAAAGAAGTGTAGATGTTTAGCCTGGAGAAGAGAAGCCTTAAGAGGACATGATTGTTGTCTTCACGTATCTGAAGGGCTGCCATGTGGAACAGGGATCAGTCACTGTCTACTTGTCCCTTACTTCAAGGGTGAATCTATTTCTCCACAGTAACTCTATCTCATACTGCAAGCTCGGCCCTCTAAAATCAGTCCCCTGGGCCCAAACCCAAATTGCCCTGCCCTCAAGGAGTTGTTAGGAGGTACTTAGAGGACGAAACTAGCAGCAGTAGGTAGAAGTAGCAAAGACTCTGAGAGGAGCTTGAGGTAAGGTAAAAATTCCTAAGAATTATTATGATTCAGAAAGGGGTGTCAGTTGTTTCAAGAGGTAGGGTGGGTTCACTCTAGGTCTTTAAGCAAAGATGTTTTTTGGGGAAAGCTATAAAGAGAGTTCTCAGTCTGGTATAGGTCAAAGTAGGTGGCCTCAGAAGTCCCTTATAAACCCTAGGATTCTGTAACCTTGGACGAGACTCTTTCCCCAAGACCCTCAGTTTCTCTATCTGTAAAATGAGTGGGTTTGACTGGATCCTCTCTAAGCATTCTTAGTGAGGATGTCCTTCAGAGGGGAAGGGGAACAGTGAAGAAAAGGCAGTATTGCTTTGTACTGTAAGCAATCAATATCTATTAAGCACCTATTGTTTGCCTGTGCTTGCTCGTGCTAAGAATGCAGACAAGAATGAAACAGTCCCTGTCCTCAAGGAGGTTATATTCTAAAAGGAGGGACTCTGTGTGTGTCTGTATGTGTATACCCACAAACATTTATTTAGCACCTATTATATGCCAGGCATTGTGCTAAATGCTGGGAATACAAAAACAAAAGCAAATGATAATAGCCCTGGCCGTATAATTTTCAAAATGTACAATGTCAGTGGATTTAACTAACCCAGACTCTCCATCCCCCTAACTGCCCGGAGAGACAAGACTTGTCTATATTGTCACTCTGGGTATCACATTAGCAAACCGTGCATTTGTGAGGATGCTGAAAAGAAATTGCATTTAAATTGTTCCATTTTTTTCTTCTTCCTGGAATAATCTAGAGACAGTGAAACAAGGTCAGCTCAGCAGTGACGGTGGCAGCTGGTACCTGAGCTGCATCTTTTAATGCTATAAAGCACATCTTAGAATGCTTTATGTCTATCCTCCTGGTGTAATAGGCCAAGAGAACTTCTCTTTAATGTTGGTCTCTTAAACAGATACCAATTATGGGAGAAAGGACTTCTAATCATTCCTTACAGATGAGCTGTGCCCTCTGAGACTTTTAGTGTATGTAGTTGTTCTAGGGGTATGTATAAGAAGTCTGTAAGAATTGTATCAGGTAATGAGCACCAGAGTTCTGCTGTGGTTAAAATGCCCTCTTATGTAAGACAGAACCGAAGATATGCTCAGGCTGAAAAGATTTCCCCTTGGCTGAAAGGAAACCTGTACTGGGCAGCTTTAGTATAGAAGGTAAGGTATACAGACCTTCCTACAAAATAAATGTGCTTTTCTTTCAAAATAATTTAACATTTTTAAACATTACATTAGCAAATGAAGTAGGGTGTGTGTGTGTGTGTGTGTGTGTGTGTGTGTGTGTGTATGTGTGTGTAAAAGTCACAATCCCAGCCCACAGGGAATTTATAATCTAGCTGGAGAAATAATGGAGATACAATAAAAGATATCTGAGCATAGCAAATAGTATAAGAACCAAATAACAGTGAGTCTCCTTTCTAAAACGCTTAAATATTTGCAGTGAACTTTGCTCACGACAGCCGTGTAGGTAATAGGATAGAGCTCTAACTAGAGCGTGGCATCTGGGGATTTGTCACAAGATGCTCCTACTCCTTGAGCAGCCTAGAACCAACAGAGATTTAGCACCTAGTGGACAACAATGATGAGTTCAATAGGAAGCTACAATATGTCAAACTTAGGTGTCCACCTTCTATATCCACCCTCACCTGAAGATAGACTTCTTGTTGTTCTGAACATAAAAAATCCTATTATTGTTGCCATTTTGTAGGTAAGGAAACCGAGTCTGGGAGAGTTTAGTGACTAACCCAGAGTTAAATAGTTTAGTAAATGTGAGAGCCAAGGATTCAAACCAAGTTTCCTTATTCCAAGTCTTTCCGTACCCCGCTACCTCGTTGTACAGATAATATATAAAGGGATGTGAACATGGCCGGGGATAGATAAGAAAGAAGGAGGTGAGACACAAACTAAGCCTTGAAAGAAGGATTTTCTTTTTTTTTTTCTTTAATTACATTTTATTTGTTTTCAAAGAAAATTCTCCTTTCCTTTCCCCTGCCTCATTTGAGAAAGAAAAGTAAGATCATATAAGTATTTATATGTGTGTGTTTATGTGTATACATTTATATATATATACACACATATATGTCTCAAACTGCACTCTAAGTTCATTATCTCTCTGTCAGGACGTAGGTAACATGTTTCGTCATGAGTCCTCTGAAACTATGGCTGGTCATTGCATTGATTGGAGTTCCCAATCAACATTGTTTGTCTTTACAACATTGTTGTTATTGTATAAACTATTCTCCTGGTTCTGCTCACTTCACTCTGTCAGTTCATACCATCTTTTCCAGGTTTCTCTGAAACCATCTCTATCATATCTTAAAATACAATAATATTTGTTCACATAATCAGTTCCAATCCAGTAAACATTATTAAGTGGCTGTTACATCCCAGACACTGTGCTAAGCACTGGGGATACAATTAATGAAAAGGCAGTCCCTTCAAGCAGCTTACAAGCTAAAGGGGGAGACAACCCACAAAAGGAGGCAGGAAAGGGGTAGGGGAGTGGGGGTGGGGGGTGGGAGATGGGAAGGGAGACAGCAGTGAGTACCTGGTATGAGGCCATCGTGCTCAGTGGAGTTGGAACAGGTGGAGCAGCAGATTAAAGTGGAGTGATTCATAGATCCTAACTTGTTCAACCATTTCCCCGATAGATGAGCACCCAAAGGAGGTTTTTCTTAAAGGGGGCCCCCAGTTCCTGTCACACTGAATATAACAAGCCTAGCTTTGTGCTCCCCAACACTTGTCACTACTCAAGTCTTACTTCCCTTTTCTCTTTCTCCCCATGTAGGCTTGTCCACCTCTTTCCCCATCGATGGGACCTTCTTCAACAGCTGGTTGGCCCAGTCGGTGCAGATCACTACAGAGAACATGGCCATGAGTGAGTGGTCCCTGAACAATGGGCACCATGAGGACAACACATCTGGGCTCCTCTCTGAGGAGCTGCTCCAGGATGAAGAGACCTTATTGAGTATCATGATGGACCATTCCCTAAAGTCTCCCTTCAAGCACAGCGACACCACCAAGAAGGCCCAGAGCAAAGCAAGGCCAGCAAATAAGAAGAAGGTCCCTCGGGACAGCCTTGGCTCCCTGCTCTCAGACCACCCAGAGGACTCTGGCCAGCGGACTACCCCACCAGACCACACCGTGAAACCCTTGAACCATGACTCGGGGAATAGCAAGGCCACTCGTGGGGCGACCAGGATACCTACAGATCGTAAAGGAGCCAGTGGGGAGGTCCGGAAGACTCCAAAAAGGGGGCCTTCTAACCACTCTCCCAGCCCCAAAGCCCATGACTCCAGTGTCCTAGCGGGCTCACGGAGCTCCCCACACGAGGACAAGGAGACTGTAGACGCAACCCCGCTTGAGACTAACAGCCCACTTCAAGTGCCTGGCTCGTTGGGGAGTCCAAAAACAGTAGTGAGGTTTAGATTGCCAAAGGAGGGCAGAGAGACTAAGAAGCTGCCGAATCCAAAGCCTGAGGCGATGAACAGACCTCCATCAGGGGAAAGGCCAAAGGTCACCTTGCACTTTGACAATGAGACCGATGGCTACTTCTCCGACGCAGAAATGAGCGACTCTGACTCAGAACCAGGGAGTGGCAGGGTTCAGCTAAGCCAGAAGGATTCAGGAAACGAGGAGGTAGTCAGAATGAGCGTTTTGGCATCCTAACTCAACCAGATAACCAACTGTGACAGTTCTTAAGAGGCCTAAACCCAGTTACAACTGCCATTTTCAATTTCTGCCTGGTATCATATAACAAAGGGGTTCCATTCTTGGTGGGGTGGGAGTTTTCCATTTGTTTTATATATATATAGTTTAAAATTAAGCACCGTTGTCTTTCTCTCCTTTGTATGCTGGACATAGGACATAAAAGCTTCCACTCCCCTGACCTGGGTGACAAGAGTTGTCCCTTTTAATAATTTAACTTCAATAATTTAACCCAGTGAAGCAAAATGCCAGACACGGGCATTCAGGGACTGGAGGTTCTGGCCCCATTGGGGGTCACCCAAGGCATCAATACAAGAGGTCTGATATTGCCAGTACCCATTGTTTCTGCAGGGATGACAGTCTTATGGGCATTATTTCAAGGCAAAGACAAGTAAACTCATTTCCTGCTTTGCCCAGGGTTCAGCACCCAGTCCAAAGGCTGGGTCAGGAGTCAGGTTCCAGGGGTATAGCTGAACCCCTCTCCACAGCAAGGCAACACCCCCCAACACCCAAGGAAGTAGAATAAGCGAAACCTAATACAGAACTAACTTTTTTAAAGCACAAAGAGCTTATTTGAAGAAAGCACTTAAGGGTGGGGGAGAACACTCCTTTAACAGAAGCCTTGTCAATTTGTTGCTCTCACCTTTTCCAGTTCGATCTGCTTCCATGCCAAGGCTGAGGGCCGACCCTTCGGCCAGCCACCCCTTTCTTCCCAGCACTGTGCCTGAGTGGCCATAGGAATTAACCAGAGGGAAAAAACATCCCACAGGCAGGGCTCCCAGCCCTTGGCTTCAAGAGACATTTACTCAGGTGAATCCATTAGCCAAAATGGGACCAGGGAGGGGGCTGGGGGAAAAGGTCAAGGCATTCACTTTGCAAAACAGGAAAAGAATAAACATTTAAAACTTGAATGCGTTAACTGTAAAAGCAAAGTCTCCTTCCTGGAACAGGTGACAACTAAAGTCTCCTTGTAGTCCCTGTCCTGCGTATTGGAAAGCAAGTCAGATCGTTGGCCTTGGAGCAGTTTCTAGTCTCACTAAGACTACAAGTTTCTTCCTTCAGTTTCTTTTGGAAAAATGCTCCTACCTACAAGCCTACGAACTCCTTGGGGAAATAGAAAGGGGAGGGTTGATTCATTGAAGTCAGTATTCTAAAACCTACAAGATTTTCATGCATAGAAATGCCCCTTCTAAGCCTTAAAAGTTTTTTAAAAACCCACGATGATACCTATGAGTCAGGCAAGTTTCTGTGTTTGCACTTAACCCACCCCATCCTTTAAGTTCTGGCTTCCAAGGTCACAGTTGATTTGCGCTAATGTATTTGGTTGGAGTGACCCCAGGGTGATTGACAGCTCAGGGAACAAAAACAACAACAAAATTCAGTGAAACTTTTTTGTTTTAATTTTTTATTTTTAAGAATTACACCTGGGACACTTCTTCAACTGGCAAAACCAGAACTTTTCAAACAAGAACCTTGCAAATGTCAAATGAATCAGTTGAATAATTTTGTGGATGCCAAAGAATCTTTTGACAATAACACAGCAGCACAGCCTGGACCCAGAAATTGGTCACTTGGAATTTTTTTTTTTTTTTTTTTAAGAAATGGAGCTATTTGGCAACAAAGGAGTTAGAAATACGTTGATAGCATGTAACCGAGGCATCAGAATCCAAGCTTTCTGCAGAGGATGCTTTTCTTTCTTTTCTTTCTTTCTTTGCCACTGGAATGGTACAGACCCTGGTGTTTTGATTTCTGATGCTTGGCATAGTCCATTCAGAACTTTCTGAGACTCACAGGTTGGGGAGAAACTGACAATGAAACCAGCGAGGAAAAGTCCTGGTTCCCAATCATGTGGTTCACCCACAAACCAGAAGAGTGATGATCGATTGGAAACATGGTTAAAATCCTGACTCTTCGCAACAAACCTGCCACCATGTGTGCATTGACTGCACGTTTGTTGGCCTTTCAGTAAATTTCATATGGGTCTTTAAAGCCAAAAAAAAATGTCAACAATGACAAATTTTGGTGTGCAAGTCTCCAACTTCTGTGGAATCTAGGGGAGAGAATTAATGGATTCAGAAGGTTCAGTGTGTTCTGATAATGTTAAACACAGTAATAGGATTTAGTTTTATCTTCAACAGGCTTGGTAGGCATTAGTACCGTATCCTAGTATAATGAGTCAAAACAATAATCAATCTGCTGCCTTTTAATGGACCTTGCTTCCGTGTACTTCAGTTCAGCTATGATTAGCAAACCGTCTCACACAAATCCCTGTACACAGCTTCATTGGCCTGCAACCTCATCTCTTGCCTGATCCATACCAGACACTCAAAAGGGACTGACTTAAAGAACAACCAAAATTAGCAGCTAGGCAGCTTGGGGTTTTGTGGGAGAGGGGATGGAGGTGGGTTGCAGAGGAAGATTGGATTTCCAAGGGACTTGGGTATGTCCTAGGTCTTGTATGATAATGTATATGTGCCCTGGGGAGCTAAAGGATGCTTCTCTTTGGGGAGGGGGCCGGGGAAAGTAGGGTGTTAGTTTGAGTGCCAGTTCTCTCCTTGGAGGATCTGGAAGTCTCAGATATTGGAAACCCAAGAACTTGATGGACGGAGGAGTATAGAGAGGTGGGCAGCGAATCTGGGCCAAACCATAAGATTGGTACCATGCCTTAGATTGGTGGTAACACTTCCTTAAGGTACTAGGCACACAGACAGGGTGGTTTGCTCACACTTCAAGTGACCTGGACCCTTTGTAACTACCTTCCCAACCCAACTCATGTAGGAGGAAAGGAGGGATCAACCAGGATGTGGCCTTGTTCTTAGAATCCAGTCAGCAATTTTGCGTTGCTTAACTTAATAAGTTATCAAATGAGAGAAAACATTTAGGGAATTGAATAACATGTAAGCAAGAAGGAAGGGGATATAACTCCTCTGAAGTCACCTTCCGTGTCTATTTCCAGCTCTAAGCTGGTTTCTTGACCCTGAGCATGGGGACACTCTCTCTCTCTCTCTCTCTCTCTCTCTCTCTCTCTCTCTCTCTCTCTCTCTCTCTCTC
>NW_020947062.1:20724653-20753915 GCF_900497805.2 Vombatus ursinus
CTCTCTCTCTCTCTCTCTCTCTCTCTCTCTCTCTCTCTCTCTCTCTCAGATGACCCGCTACTCTGTCAAATGCTGTGTTCTCCTAGTCTTCCCTTCATTGTGATAGGAGGATTCTCACCAACACGTATCTGCCCATAGCAAAGTTGAATCCAAGAACAGCATTAGGGCACGAGGGGAAAAGGAGCAGGTAATAATTGCCTGAATTTTAAGCAAAAGGCCCCCAATACACGTTCCCATGGCCATTAATCCCTGTCAGAAACTCAAGTGGGTGTTTATTACAGGCCCTTGCCATCAGTGATTCACATTGGCTAGGGTGGGATGCTAGTACTCCTGCTGCCATGTAGTGCATCACCCCCCCCTACACTTTCCTCACCCCCTTTCCCCAGAGAAGCTGCTCCATTGTAACGTTCCAGGGACCGTCAGGCTGGTACCTCCCCTGACACTCTCCTCTCTCTCCCTCCTAGGTGAGAAAAACTTGAAAATATTTTTTGTACTATAAATGTATTTTGGGATGAACTAAAAGACAAAAGAGGTTTGAATGGTTTATTTTATTAAATGAGCTTGGACTTTCAGATACTGTATGAACTGCAAGAGTTAATTTTTGCACTATAAAGGACCTTGTATCCTTTAAGAAGCCACATCAGGATTCAAAGGGGAGAGAGTGAGGAGAGATGGTGGAAGGGGTTTATATGTGTGTGAATGGGTGAGTCAGAGGAGCTGGTGGAAGACTCACTTAACTTTGTGTGAAAATCAGTGTCCTAGGCCCCCCCCAACCCTCCCACCTCACTCCTATCGTCAAGAGTTTCCTTAAAACCGTATTTGTGGCCTAGACTGGGGTTCCTACAGAGTGGATGGCCAGGTATCTGTCTGTGTAGGAGAGCAGTTTGTACCTGTGGTAGTGATTTGAATTCCCCCATCCCCGCTAGCACAAGGAAGAACGAGCCATTTGGTCCTGACTGAGCTGCTACCAAGGGCTGGGTCTGGAGAACAGGTGAGGCAGGGCTCTGGGGAGTACCCTCAGGACCTGCTCAGCAAATGGGCCTTGGCCTGATCCGGGAAGCCCCAGGAGATTTAGCATTCTGTCACCAGGACGACGTTACCTTTGGTTGTTCTTTAAGGAAATTCCCACCAATCTATTCCATTTAACATAAAGAAATTCTGCTCCACATCAGTGATGGGAAATGATATGAATGTCACAGGAGGAGAGCCTTCTGTTTTCTTTGTTTCAAAGAAAGTGATGTGCCATTTGTTAATATAAAAGAGAAATATTGAAAATATATTGAAAAGAGCAATTTTAAATTATTTTTGGCTTATGTTGCAATATTTATTTTCTTGTATTAGAAAGATTCCTTTGTAGAGAAAAAATGTATTTTTCATTAACGCAAAGACCTATTTCTCCTTTTTGTACATTTTCCATGTTAGGCAATCCTTAAAGCAATAGAATGTACCCAACTCGTTCTGTGTGGCCATGTAATGCATGCTGTTTGTGTTGCCTTGTGATAACGCTGTCTGCCAGCGTTGCCATCATGTTCAAAATCCGTGTATGCTTTAAATACACATGGGGACCACAGCCCATAGCTTATGGAAAACCTTCGCATTCCTCAGTGTGTTGGCAAATGCAGTCAATAAAGCAATGTTTTCTGTGTACATCAGCATCTGGGTAGTGTGTATGTGGTCAGTAGGCTTCAAAGGGAGCCCATGCACCTCCATACTAGAGAAGAGATTAACTCATTCACGGGGAGGACCTGACAAAGAGCAGGTGGTGATCAGAACAGTCTCATCGTAGAGCTGGAAGGGTCCTCAGAGGCTGTAGAGCACAGGACTTGGAGTCAGGAAGATGTGGTTCAAACCCTGCCCCTGACACTGTGATCTTGAGTATGTCACAACCTCCCTGTGCCTCAGTTTCCTCATCAGTAAAAAAAAATTAGGGGTTTGGATTCAGTGGCCTCTCAGGTCTCTTCTAAACCTGTGCTTCTATGAATCCCTCAATTTACAGTTGCATAATCAGACTGAGAGTTGTTGTTAACTTGCCTGAGGTCACATAGGTCACAGCGAGGGGCAACCAGGATCTGATCTGAGGTCCCCTGCCTAGATGTGGGACTATTTCTACTGTGCCATGCTACCTACCCTAGAGAGCCCATTACCTGTAACATACACTAGTTTAAGTAAAGGTAGGGTAACCAGCAGTGACCTTGTCGTCTGATGTGATTGTTGCTGCTGTCTTTTTTACATAGATTTGTAAGACCCGAAATAAATTAACTCCTAGCAAGCTCTCATTGAAAAAGCAGTATATGATTTGGGCCAAAATCTAAGGTCTGAGGCTCAGAAGGACTGGGTCACCCGGTAGATGGAGAATGACTGGGATGACTCAGGAACACACAGGGTGCCCTCCAACAAGCCTTTAGTAAAGATCCATGGTCCTCCCTTACAGACACACCTGCTTGGGGTTGTCTTTGTGGAACTAGGGTAAGTGTTACTGGGGAGCATCTTTGGTAAATAGCCCAGCTCTCCTGTGCCCTTACAATTTCTGAAGGCGCAACTGGCAGAAGCCTGGGAAAGGTACAAGCAGAGAATTCCCTCAAGCGAGCAGATGAGATGAGACATAAGCTAACCTTTGTCCTCAGATCTAATCAGCAATGAGGTCACGTAATCTCAGGAGAGGGAAGCAGAGGAAATAGGCAAAGCCTGTAATAAGAGGGAAAAAGTGAAAATGGGGCAGCTAGGTGGCATAATGGATAGAGAGTGGGTAAGCCAAAAATAAATGGCCCTGAAGTCAGGAGGACCTGAGTTCAAATGCGACCTCAAACCAAATACTTGACGCTTACTAGCTGTGTGACCCTGGGCAAGTCACTTAACCCCAATTGCCTTTAAAAAAAAAAGTGAAAATGAAGTGAATTCCATAAGATGAATACATGAATCCGGAGGTTAAAGATGAAGCAAAGAAAAATGCCACTGTTCATCTGGAGATAAACACTGGAGAGTGTACTTCATATCATTATGATTGAATTGGTTCAGCACAGTATTTCAAGCTCCTTTGGCCACATAGAAGGAGGCTAAGAGGCATGCGAAAGGAAAGGGTTAGCGTCTACTTTCCCATATTTCATATATTTAAAGTCATAGGGTGTTATAACCAAAAAGGACATCAGAGATCATCTGTTCCACCACCCTTCATTTTCTAGAATGAGGAATAGGTCAGTGAGCAGAACTGGAACTGGTACAGATATGACATTTCAGATTCTTTGTCTTCACAGAAAAGCCTTGGGTGAGGTTTAGGACAGGAAATGCTGAGGTTGCCTCAAGGGTGGGGTACACCCTATGGCCTCCTTTACTTCCTATGAATAATTAAAAGTACTGAGTCGCACTTTATGCCCACTATACTTGGCCACACTTTAACAGAAGGAAGCCATAGTTCCTGCCCTCGGTACTGGGAATACAAAAGAAACCAATCCTTACTATGTAAGGAAGTGTTAACCTGTCTTTTATAGACAACGATCATGTGATTCAGAGATAGTAGAGAACTTTGAAACCGTTGAGTCCAACTGCCATTTTACAGATGAGGAAACTGAGGCACAGAGAAGTTAAGTGATTTGCCCAAGGTCACACAGGTTGGAAAAATGTCTGAGGTAAGATTTGAAATCAAGTCTTCCTAACTCCAGGTCTACTCACTATGCTACCTAGCTGCCTCTATGTCTATAGTATTAGACAAAGACTCAGGAATGAAAGAAAAACCCCATCATAAGTGCCCTGAGAGAGGCCTTAGTTTGGGGCCCTACTCCTCACCCTTAATCTAAATCTCTCCAGTTACCTGAGTTTTTCCACCTGATTTGATAAAGAGAATAGACCCCTCAATTCTACTTCCCATGGGAAAATGTGGTTTCTGAGAACAAAAGCTAGCTTGGGTGCCATTCTACCTGTTAAATCACTTGTGTTAGGAGGCATGAACTCCTCATTTGCATAGAAATCAACTGGTGACTGGCTGCAACTGGTGACCTAGCCACATGGAGATTTGACCAGAGACCAAAACAGGAGCCCAAGGCCACTTAAAAAGTTTGATTTACTGAGTTGATTACACCTCAGTCCTCTATTGACACCAATGTCCAGTCATTCAAGGGAGATGTTATTATTATCCTATGACATTTTTTGACACGGCTGGAGTTCCCCCTCCCTTTACTCCTGAACAGAGAAAGAAGAGATGAAATGGTGAAGAGAAAAAGAGTGAATTGCTCATTTATGTAATTAGGAAATACCCAGTTCTTTAGGTATTCTCCAGGGAAGACCACAATGGCAGTGAGAGGTGAGACTGCAATCACAATTTAATAAGGCACAGAGGCTTTGGGATGAATGGCACACAAAGCACAAAGACAGGCAATGAAAGGGGGTGGTTGATACAGAAGAAGATAGCATGGGGACAGGGATGGGGTGGTGGAGAAAGACAGGCAGTAGTAAGGGAGAGGATGGGGAGGGGAAAGTCAAAAAGTGTAACTCATGTAACCATGGATTAGAGTTGGAAGTACTCAGCAGCATAGACCCAATTGAGATGGAAGAATGTGGGGTAGGGTGCGGGAGTTTGAGGTCTCATTTTTATAGGTTTTTGGTGAGGGAACATACTAACTCTTAACCTGTGCCATTTGGGGGTTAGTTCATTAACATATCCAAATCATCTCAAAGTTGTCAGTAAAACTTTAAAGTTAACATGTCCACACCATCTCAAAATTATCAGCACCATTTGGTATCCTGCTAGTCTTGTTGTTTGTCCTTTGGTTTCAAAGAGGACCCATCAATGACATCACAGATGATGTCTTGACTTGCTTGTGAATTGGATTTAAGTGAGTTAGAATTGCACAAAGTCGTCAGCCTCACTCTCTTCCTGAATCATTGAAGTCCAGTGGCAAGACAAAAGTCAAAACAACTGGTGATGGCCCAGAATGCAGTGGATGACTTTGGTGTCTTCGATGTCTGACCAAGCTCTAAGTGTCCCACACTTCCCGCTTCAGCCACCTTCGTGGCCGTTGGAACAAATTGTTCTCTTCTGCCCATTCCATCAGGGAAAGTTTTCTCATGCTTGGGATAGTCATTCCTCTAACTCACTAATGGTTTTGGAAGCTTGTTGGTTACCCTCAACCTGGTTTAGCCTGTCTGCCAAGATGATTTTACCAGGATGTCACCACTGTGCACACTATATAGCTTCTTGGATCCACCGGTGAGAGTTAGGTGAATCAGGTGGACACCAAAGGTGGATGCGAAGCCCTGAAAGGGCTCAGCAAGCCTTCACACCAGAGGTGCTAGTCCTCCTGAACACCCCATACACCCTTGCTGATCTTACTGTGGATGTCTGGAACTTACCTGAGATTTACATATCATAAGACCAAAAGGGCCTCACATCAAGGCCTAGATGGCTTCCCCTGATTTAGCACATATTCTGCAGATGTGAATTTTGGTTAATACATGATACAGTTTGCAAATTATGCTCCTTTGATCTTTGGGATGGATATGACTTCTAGGTTTCCCTTTGCAATCTGACTTCCTGCTGTTGCTACTTTATACTGCTGACTAGAAGCAGAGTGGGAGGGCAAGGGGGTATGTCAGGGGGACCAGAATAAGATATAATTTTAACATAAGGAACAAGCGGGCTGAAATAAAATAAGCTTCAATTCATTAAACATGTATGAATATGCCTGGTATATACAAGGCATTGTAGGTACAAAGATGAATAAGACTTAGTCCCTACCCTCATAGAGCTCAGGAGATGTGTATGTATATTTGTGTGTATGTATGTATACACATATATGTATGTGTGTGCATGTGTATAAACTTAAATATTTGATAAGCACCTACTAGGTAAGAAACCTTGTCCATGGTGCTACTGTTGGAGAGGTACAAAGTTTCAAGTTAAAGTTACCTGCTTTCTTGGAGTTTATGATCTAAATAGGAGTTTATAAATCTAAATAAATAAGATATCTATACACAGATGACTATAATACTCAGTGATACATATTAAGTTCTTGGAGGACTGATAAAACATGCCTCTTCAGTAGAGAGGTGGTAGACTACAAATGTACAATGAAGTCAGACATGGTCATTGTGTCAGTTTATTTTGCTTAACCATACTTCTTTGTTATAATAGAGGTTTCTTTGAGTGGGAGGTGCTATTGAGAATTGTAATGATATAAGCATTTTAAAATTAAGTTCATAGGAAAGGTACAAAATAGGGTTATGTGAGGTCAAAGGAAAGAAAAGTTATGTCTCACTTTGGAGATCAAGGAAATCACACTGGAGCTGTGTCTTTAAGACAGGTTATTTTCAGCAGGGTAGCTGGAGGAGTGGGAGGACATTCTAAGCATAAAGGGAATTAGTGTGAGTTAAAACTGGAAAAGTAGGTCAGAGTCAGAAACCAAAGAAAAAACAGTGTAACACCTTTGGCACCCCCTTTTTCATGCGAGATTCCTAGAATTGCACCCCCACCCCAAACAAGTTCAATATACTCCATGGGTCCAAATCTATTCAAAACAATAGCCCAAGTTACCAGCAATATATTTTTTCTCTGCTCAGAGTGTACAATTAACTCAAAAACAAAGGCATTTAGAGAAATTAGCAAAGGAAGATTTTTCAATGGAAAGTCTTATCCTAACCCTACGCTACACTCTCCCATAGATAGACATGCTATCAGTAGTGAGAATAAATCCCAAGAGAATAATCACACATGAGGGTCCCACATTTGGATGATACTTGTGAAGAGGCTACTCCAACCTCCAGTGCTATAGAATCCCTAATGGCTTCTGGTGATTTCATCATTCCGCTGTCCCTAAGTGTACACTTCTGTGGTCGCTGGGCCTATTTCTTGCTGGGCATATTGTTCCATGGGGCTCACCAGACCTACTACTAATTGAGTACAACAACCCTGCTGGGCACTTTTCCCATGCTTCAGGGCTTATTTCAGTTTCGGTATACTAGAATGAAATGTCAAAAATCTCTCCCTGAGAAGAATAGACTGATAGCTCACTTTGTCAAAGTCACTATACCCAGCTATTAAAAGCCAGTCAATGTCCCCAGGCTAAGCTTAGAGCTTTCCTTTTAAACCCCAACAACTAGTTGTTACTGTTGTTGTTCAGTCATTTCAGTCATATCTGACTTTTTGTGACCCCATTTGGGGTTTTCTTGGCAAAGATACCGGAGTGGTTTGCCATTTCCTTCTCTAGATCATTTTACAGATGCAGAAACTGAGGCAAACAGGTTTAAGCGACTTGCTAGTAAGTCCTGGCACTCTATCCACTGTGCTACCTAGCTCCCCTATGACTAGGCTGGAGCTCTTTTATCACAGAAAACCATATATCTTAGGGTTCAGACAATCTGGTATACTTCTGAGATCCTCTCAGTCATAGGTAAAAGTGAATTTGAGCCATATCTAAGGAAGAAAGGTCAGCATTCTCCACCTAGCCCAGATTCCTTTCTTTATTATGTAAATTTATTGCTAGCAAAGCCTAAGTGCTGGAGTGCTGTATTTTTACCAGTGAAAACCTCGGTCTCCACCACAGCATCAAAAAATTTCTATAGATGTGGGACCCGTAGTTTTCCCACCAGATTTCCTAGATGCATTGACAATGGTCTTCCAGATGCAAGGGACTTAATGCACATATTAAAGACTCAAGGTTGGATACCAATAGAACTTGTTGTTGTTGTTTGCCCTTTGTTTTCAAAGAGGACCAATGACATCACAGGTGATGCCTTGACTTGTTCATGAATTGGATTTAAGTGAGGCAGAGTTGCACAAAGTCGTCAGCCTCACTCTCTCTTCCTGAGTCATTGAAGTCCAATGGCAGGATGAAAGTCAAGATGACTGGCGACGGCTCAGGATTCAGTGGACGATCTTCAATGAAGTGGAATCTTTAATGTCTGACCAAGCTCTAAGTGCTACACAGTTCCTGCTGCAGCTGCCCTCATGAGTGTTGGAACAAATTGTTCTCATCTACCCATTCCACAGGGGGAAGTTTTCACATCCCCTAACTCACCAACAGGTTTGAGGCCTGTTGCTTACCTTCAACCTGATTTAGCCCATCTACCAAGATGGTTTTACCAGAGTTTGGCCACTATGTATGCTGCAGCTTCTTAGATCCTCAGGTGAGAGTTAGGTGAATCAGGTGGTCACCAAAGGTGGATGAGCAGCCATAAAAAGGGTCCAGCAAGCCCTCACACCAGAGGTGCTAGTCCTCCCTGAAAAGCCCATATATCCCCAGGTTGAACTTATTGGGAGTATGGATAATAGAAATGCATATTATCTATCTATCTGTCTATCTCTCTATCTATCTATAGATATCTATATATACACATGTATGTATGTATACCTTTACATTACATATACATATGTATACATGGGTATGTTTGTATAATACATTTATATTTACATATATAAACGTTTATGTGTGTGTGTGTATCCATATTGATCCATGAGAGAATCAAAATCTGATAGATTTGATGATGCACAAATTGTAGAATCTTGAGGAGTTGTATGTGAGGGATGTGTCAGAAAATTAAATTTTGGACAAACTACAAACAACCAAAATATTTCCCGAACACCAGCCCTGTTCTCAGCTAAACAGTAGAAGATACAGAAAAAAAAAGACAACACAGTCCCATCCTCAGGGAGCTCATAAGTCAGTCTATTCGTGGAGGATGTTTTAATTCTTAGTAGAGATTATAGATATCAAGTTCGAAGGGACCTTAAAAGTCATCTAGTCTAACCTTCATGTTTTACAGATGGGGAGACTGTGGTCCATAGAGGTTAAGTGACTTGTCAAAGGTCGCATGGTTGTAAATGATAAAGCCTAAATTTGAACCCAGGTCCTCTGATGCCAGCCCCAACACTCTTCCCACTGAAGGATACGGTTTCAAGAGCCTTACCCTAATTCCCAGTGCCCAGTTCCTTAGAATCATGCCAACAAAGTAACATTGTAGCTATTCAAACAACATTGTGCTACATATACTTAAGAAAAAAAGCCAAGTCACTCTCATAATAAAGCAACACATTTAGGACAGTTCAGACAGTCACCCATATGTTGTTCCCTGGTACACAAGCAAGTGTCACAGAGCTATCTTTCATAATGAGCTCTGATGTTAATGTTAGTTCTGAATTTGTTAAAATAATAATAGCTCACATTTCAACACTGCTTTTCCATTTACGAAGCTCTTTCTCCTGTGAAGAAGGTTGCACAAGAGGCAGCATAGTCTGATGGCAATAGCACTGCACCTGAAGGTAGAGATTGTCGTTGTTGTTCAGTTGTTTCAGTTGTATCGGACTTTTCGTGACCCCATTTGGGGTTTTCCTAGCAAAGATACTGGAGTGGCTTGCCATTTCCTTCTACAACTCATTTTATAGATAAGGAAACTGAGGCAAACAGGGTTAAGTAACTTGCCCGAGGTCACATAGCTACTAAGTGGCTGAAGCCTGACTCAAGTCTTCCTGACTCCAGGCTCCACTGCACCACCTAGCCAGTCAAATCTCACCTTTGCTATTCATGATCCGTGGAACCTCAGTTTCCTCATGTAGAAAACCAAAGAGCTAGACTATGACTTTTAAGGCACCTTGAAGCTCTCAGTAAATGTTCCTAAGTATGAGCTTCATTTAATAGATGAGGAGACTAACAATACAAAAGATGAAGGAACCTGCCTCAATAGAACTAATATAAAAACTGGGACTCCAAATCATATTTTTTTTTAGCTTCAAGGCCACTTCTAACACTTTCTTTCTATTATACCACATTGTAAAAATAGCTAACCAATCAACAAGCATTTGGTAAGTACCTACTGGGGATACAAAGAGAAATGAAGAAGTCCCTACCCTCAAGGAGTTTACAGTCTATACACAGACATACATATATATATTAAATAAATACAATGTAATCTTTGGAGGGGAAGGCACTCAAAAGTAGAGGAATCAGGAAAGGCTTCATGTTAAAGGGCACCTGAGCTGAGCTTCAAAGGAAACTATGGATTCTAAAAGGCAGAGGTAGGGAGGGCATGCCTGTGCAAAGACATGGAAGTAGGAAATGGAATGTCATATATAAGGAACAAGAAAACTAGTTTGGCTAGACTATAGAATGTGTGAAGGAAAAATGTAGTGCTTTATATAGTGCTTTAAGGTTTGCCAAATGCATTACAAATATTCTCTCATGTAATCCTCACAACAACCCTGGGAGGTTAAGTGCTATTATTATCCCCTTTTTATAGATGAGGAAACTGAGGCAGGCAGGGGTTGAGTGACTTTCTCAGGGTCACACAGCTAGTAAGTGTCTGAAGCTAGATATGAACTCAGGTACAGGTCCAGCACTCTCTCCACTGTACTATCTGGCTGGATGACTTCAAGGTTATGAACTTGAATGAGTAGAAGAATGCCCTCAGAAACAGAGGAGTTCAGAAAGGGATAGTTTTGTGGGGAATGATGAACTTCGTTTTCTACATTCTGAGTTTGAGATGCCAATAGCATACTCAGTGCAAAAATATCCAACAATCTGTTATTGATGTAGACCAGAGTTCAGGAAAGGGACTAGGGTTAAGTATGTAGATTCTGATAGTCATTGGCATAGTGGTAATTAAATCTGTGGAAGCTGATAAAGTCACTGAGAGAGAGGGTAGAGAGAGATGAGAGTCTGTACAGAACTTTGGAGTATACTCGCCATCAGGGAGCAGAATATGAATGACAATTCAACAAAAGAGACTGAGAAGGAATAGACAGGTAAGAGGAGAACCAAAAGAGAGCAATGCTGCCATGAAAACCCAGATTACAGAGTGTATCCAGGAAGAGAGGGTAGCCAAATGCCAAATGCTAGAGAAAAGACCATTATATTTGTCAATTGAGAGATCACTGGTACTAATAAAAACATCTAAGACCAAGAACCATTTTTCAATTGATAAGTGATCAAGAAATATGACAAACATTTCTCAAAAGAATTGCAAGCTATGCACAAAAGACTATAACCAAATTACTAATAATAGAAGCCCAAATTTTTTAAATTCTGAAGTTTCATCTCACACACTGCAAATCAGTAAAAATGACAGAATATGGGAATAGTCAATGCTGGAGAAAGAAAGGCACACTAGTGCATTCTTGATGGAGCTATGAATTGGTCAAACTATTCTAGAAAGCAATTTGAAATTACGCTTTTAAAAAGTGACTAAAATGTCCATATTTTTTTCCAAGTCAGAGATCCCACTGCTAGGCATTCCTCTAGGATGTCAAAGACAAAAAGTTCCCATATATGCCAAAATACAACAGCATTTTTTGTAATAGCAAAGAACTGGAAATAAAATGTTCATTGATGGAGGAATGGCTAAGCAAATTGGCACATGCATATAATAGAAGATTGCTGTGCTATAAACAATGATGTATTTTTCATAAAATAAAGAAAATCATGGGAAGATATATAAATTAAGGAAGAATGAAGCAAACCATAAAAAATACACAAATATTACAAGATAAATGGAAAGAACCACCAAAAAAATGACCCTAAAGCTGTGTAATTATAGTGACCAAGTTTGTTTCCAAAGAGGAAATGAGAAGCACCTCCTTCTCTTTGCAGACACAACCGACCCTAGGTATGGAACATCACACATACTTGTCATGCTTGATGATGTGTGAGTGAGTTTTGTTTTCTTTGTCAAAAGGGATGACTCCCTGGACAGAGGATGGAGGAGGAATATATTTGGAAATGAAGGTGGTGTAAAAACAAAAGATAACTTTTTTTTTTTTGAAAGAGGGTACTTTCAGCTGAGTGATGAAGGCCAAAGACAGACTGCAAAAGGCTGAGAAAGCAAGTGAGAGTAAAGGCAAGGAGAGCAGACAGCTTTTTCTGGGAGTTTGGCTGTGAAAAGCAGGAAAGATAACATGAGGGAATGATGGGATTAAGTGAGGGTGTTTTATTTGTTTTTCAAGGATAGGGGATATCTAGGCATCTGTATTCACAGTAGGGAAGAAGATTGTAGAAAAGGAGAGGTCACGCAGACATGTGTCAGCATGGCAGCATAACATATAGATGTCCAGTTCAAGGTGACGAGTTCTGATCCCAGCTCTGCTATTGACTGTGTGACCTCGGGCAACATTTCAGCTCAACTGACTTTAGCTTCCTTATCTATAAAATGCCGGAGTTGAACTAGTTGAAGTCTCAGGCTCCTTCTAGTGCAGATGCTCTGTGCTCTATAATTCCACCCTGAGGAGAGGACCCTGGAGAGCAGGCTGCTGGCGTTCTGCCCAAGTGGCAGGCGGAGGAACGTCACAGACAGACTTCCTACCCAAATGACCCCTGTATCATATAGGAACCCTCTAAAGGTGAACCCGCTGCCTAGAAACATATGTGAAAGGTATTTATAGGGGGTGGAGGGACAGGGCTTGGGACATTGGGTTCTGGCCAAGAATACAGGCAATGGATTTGTTGCCTTGTTTTCCCACCTACTCTCCGTGAGGACAACTATCCCAAGGGACAGTCTGTCCTCTTTAAAGGAAGCTGTTGAATTTTACTTGTTTCTCCTTCCCAGTTTCCTAAACCAATTGAATTACAGAGATAGGCTCTCAGCGCTGCAGACATATCTGTGATTATAAATACTGGGCTGTGGCTTGATTATGTGCAAAGAAAAAAAAAAAAGGCAGTTCATCCTGTGCTTATATCCAAATGCAATTAAGGGGCTTTGAGCAGCTGCATTTTTATCAGTCTGCCTTGCCAGCTTCCTCTGCCTGACCCTACTACCCAAAGTAACCTGGAATGTCTCACCTGCAGAGAGAAAATTGGCCTTGAACCTCAGCCCCTTGCTGCTGGCTGCCAATTCTGTAGCTATGACTCAGCAGCAAATGTCTATGTAAACAGCCCCACACCCAGTACACTTGTCCCACTGTCTGGGAGAGACCAAGCCTGGAATCTTAAGATGTTTGAAGAGGGAAACTCAGGGCAAGCTCATTTTCCACTTACCTCCCTGAGGCCCCCAGGATGCATCACTCCTAACAGGGGGCAGGGGGTAACTTGAGGCTTTCAAGCCTGGGGTGAGCCCTGGGCGCAAAGTTGTCATTAGAGCATGTTTATGGAGTTTACCCCCAAAAGACTAGGGGGAAAGGAATGTCAAAACCACACTCCTAAACCTGTCATTCATGCAATCAGAGCTTTAGAGATGGAATGGATCTTTGAGATAATCTAGTCCAAGTCTCTCATTTTACAGATGAAGAAAGTAAAGCCAAGGGAGGCCAAATGATTTGCCCAACATCACAGAGGTTTTGAACTCAGATCCTCCAATTCCAAATTCAGTGTTCTTTCTCCTATGGCACACTGCTTTCACTACACCAGCCTTTCAGAATGTGACCCCACATAACTAAGTCCCTTTTATCCCCCCAAAATGCCCTTCATCCTAGACATGCTGGTTTCATTTAGCTTTTTATATATCATCCATGCCTAGAATAGACTCTGAGGAATATGGAGGAAGAAGGCATGATCCTACCTTCAAAGAACTTATTGACTTAGAGAGTCAAAGAATATCAGAACTAAGAGAAACCTGACAATACAGAATAGTGGATATCAGAGCTTATAGGGACCTCAGGAGGGATAGCTTCCACCCACACAGATTCAACATGATGACCCCATTGGTATTTAGCAGGGGACTCAAAGGCCCTTCATTCATAGGAATGATGAATGTAACATTCAATTTGTGTCAAATACTTTGTGAATGCCCTGTTGCTGGGCTCTGTGGGGGATGCAAAAATCAATGAGACCGGGTTTCCCCGCCCTCACAGAGCTTATGGTCTCTGGGGGGAGAAGAGACAAGGACACAACAATGCAAGGCAATATGTGACAGGAGGTACATTCAAAGAGCTTTGTGATGAAACTTGAGTGGTAGAATTTCAGACAACAGCAACATAGGGAGCTCCATAGCCATAGGGAAGGAAGGAAGATCCTAACATGGCACTTCTTTTTTTTTTCTTTTTTTTTTTTTTTTTGGCTGGGCAATGGAGTTAAGTGACTTGCCCAGGGTCACACAGCTACTAAGCGTTATGTGTCTGAGGTCGAATTTGAACTCAGGTCCTCCTGAATCCAGGGCCAATGCTCTATCCACTGCGCCACCTAGCTGCCCCAACATGGCGCTTCTTGGTTTCCATTGGCCATCCCTGCATATAGTCACTAAAACAAGACTCGAATAATTAGGGTGAATAGACCCAGATTAAGTTAGCCTGGGATGGTTTCCTAGAGGAGATGAGATCTGGTGGCAGAAAAGGACCAGGCTCTATTTTTTTCCAATTTCTGCCTCTGGTATGGAATATTAGTGAAGGGAGTGATGAGGGAGGGCAGCTAGGTGAGGCAGGGATAGAGTACTGGGCCTGGAGTCAGGAAGACCTGAGTTCAAATCTGGCCTCAGACACTTAGTAGCTGTTGTGATCCTAGGCAAGTCACTTAACCCTATTTGCTTCAGTTTCCTCATCTGTAAAATGAGCTGAAGAAGGAAATGGCAAACTACTCCAATATCTTTGCCAAGAAAACCCCAAATGGGGTCACAAAGAGTCAGACACAACTGAACAACAATAAAGGAATAAAGGAATGAAGGAGGAGATGGAGAAGGAGGGACAGAGTCACAGACACTTTCTATGGGAAGAATTTAAAGCCCTACATACTATCCTACTATCTACTAGGTATGACCCACATACACAAGCAAATCAACTCCATTTCCTCCCAAACACACACATACACACACACAAACACACACAATTCCCCTCCAACATACTTTCACTCCACACATTTAAAAACAAACCATACTTATATACACACACATTCATACACATGTGCAAACACATACATAGCCAAATAAGTTGGCATAGACACGTTTACATGCATGCTCACACGTGTTCCCAAGCATACTCACACACCAATAGGCTCACATGCTCTCCCATCTCTTAAATGCTCGATTTCTCTCTCCATTAGCTCTGAGAATTCAGAGCCTCACTGGGGAGTCGGGGGAGGAGGGGAAGGAGGGGAAGCTCAGGTGGCTGCTTCAATTGCTACCATACATTTGTTTCCCAGGAAACAAACTGGTCTCTTTCAGCTCCACCACATGTTCGGAGAAATCCAACCCAAAAGATAACCAGGGAAGCCTTGCAGGGCTGGGGCTGCAACAGAGACAGCTCCTCACCCAGCTTTCTTTCTTTTCTTTTTTTCTTCTCTTTTCTCTCCTCCTTTCCCTCCTTTTTCCTCCCTCCCTCTCTTCCTCCCATTCTTCCTTCCTCATTCTTCTCATTCCTTCCTATTTTTCTCTCTCACTCCCTACCTCCCTTACTCTTTTCCTTTTTTCCCTCATCGTTCCTCCTTGATTTCTTTCCCTTCCTACTTTCCTTTCCCTCACTTCCTTCTTTTCTTTCTCCTCTTCCTTCTCTCCCTTCTTTCTTCCTTTCTTTTCTCCCTTCCTCTCTTCCTCCTTTGTTCCTCTCCATCAGCATATGTTTGGGAAGGGGTGGGACATCCCCCAAGATCTCAGATTCCCTCAAATTTAAGGTTCACTGGCTAAGGATGAGGTGCCTTGAGAGCCTGACTTCATTTTCGGTTGACTAAGGTCAGTAACAATATGGACACTGTAGGCTATTGGAGGAAAAGAAAAAAGAAGCAAGAAGCCCAATAGACCCACAGAGTGGATTATCATCCCCTAGCTAATTGATAGTGAGCCATACCAACCCTGTGTTCTCATCCCAGAGAAGGAGAAGCAAGAAATCACTTTACTGGGTCTTTCCTTGTACCCTGGGGAAGACTTCCCTTTCTTTTTCCTTCCAAGACTCGCCTTTGATGTTCAGTTTAACCAGCTCTTCCCTGGAATGCTAGAAGCCCTGTGGGAGGCAAGGAGGGTCAGGGCCCTGTTCTTGACCAAACTAAGAGAATGTCCAGGGGCTCAGGCTCCTGCTGCTCCCTCTATATGCCCCAGATCCTCAGATCAACATCTCATAGCCTCTTAGGGAGATACAAACAAGGCTTTCCTCCTTTAAAGAAGGTTGTGTGAGGGGCAGCTAGGTGGCGCAGTGGATAGAGCACAGTCCCTGAAGTCAGGAGGACCTGACTTCAAATCCGGCCTCAGACCAAACACTTGACACATACTAGCTGTGTGACCTTGGGCAAGTCACTTAACCTCAATTGCCTTACAAAAAAAAAAAGAAGAGGAAGAAGGTTGTGTGTCCAAATTAAGCAGAACATCAAGAACAAGCCTCAAAGGGAAGAAGAAGATGAGGTGTGACCATGTCAGAAAAGCATAGCCCAAGGAGATCCTTCCAACAGGGAAACTTCTGTTGCAAACTTCTGTTGTGGCAATTAGCACAGGGGCTTAGGGAATGTATATGTGAGCCTCAAGTCTTGTCCTCTCCTGTAGATAGTGGCATGTCCCTGTCCTCAAAGGAAGAGCCACTAGATTTTCTGAACTTTAAAGACCCCACGTGTGTACCTGGCAGAGTAGGGACATGGGGAAAGTGAGAAAAGTCTATACACAGCGTTGGTCAACTTTTGAACCTCAGAAGAGTGAGTGTCGCAGCTGGCCAGTACCTTAGATGCCATCTAGTCCAATCTCCTTCATTTTTCAGATGAGGAAACTAAGAAAACGGGGAGGAAGGGAAGAGATACTTTTCCAGGGTCACAGCTAATCAGTGGCTGAGCTGGTTCAGGAAGCTTTCCTTTATACCACAATTGCCTCTAACCAGCTAATAAAGCCACAAGAGTCAAGTGCCACATAATCAATGAGACTGGCTGCTTGCATCTGGTCAGTTAGTTAAAAATCAAAAAGTTAAACTTCCCAAAGCACTGCTTCCATTCAAGCACTTCCCTTGCCTCCCTATTGCCTAGGGACAAAGCGCCCCATATTTCAAAACCCTTCACAACTCGACCCATTTTACCTCTCCAGTCTCCTCTCTGTACTTGCCAATACTCATCTTTCCCTCCAAGAAAACTCATGTCCTCATTGCACAAGCTAAGACTGGTGAATGTATATGTGAACCTCAAGCTGCTTCAGTTCCAGTGTTCTCCACCACTCCCTCTCATGCCCCAGTCTGGAATCCCATGGGCTTTTTCCTTTCAGTTTCTCCAAACCTTGCCCATATTCCAAGGCTCAGTTTTGCTACAATCTCTTACAGGAAGCCCTGTCTAACTATATCAATCTTCACCTATGTTTCCCTTTTCTGAATGTCTATAAGATTATTATTAATAATGATAATAATAACAACTAACATATAGCACTTACTATGTGCCAGGCATTGTGTTAAGCATTATGCAATTATTATCTCATTTGGTCCACACAACAATCCTAGGAGGTAAGGGCTATTCTTATCACCATTTTATAGATGAGAAAACTGAGGCAGACAGAGGTTAACTGGCTTGCCCAGGGTCACATAGTTAGTAAGTGTTTGGACTTGAACTCAGGTCTTCTGGACTACAGGCCTAGCATTTTACCCATTACATCATCTAGCTGTGGTAGCTCCTTTGGTGCCTTTAAGATGGTACTTTCTTCACCCATATTTCACCAAAGCACCTGGGAGCAGTTATTCAAATTATCCTTGAGATGCTTCCAGGAAAATCCCCTCGAAAGAGGGAGAAAGCCAGCCACTCTCTGTGCTTAGAGAGAAGGGGATTTTTTGTAGCCCCTGCTACATAGGTGTCACCCTATGGTTAGGAAGATCCCCCTCCCATAAAAGTGTCCCCTATTCTGGGATCAATCAGGTTAATTCTGATCGCAGAAAGAAAGGACTAGGCTTTTTTTTGCATGCCATCTTGTTATGTTCCTACTTTGGAATTCCAGGGAAGACACCTTAAAAGCACATGTCCAGGGTCGCCCATAAAAGAAATTAACAGAGCTCCTTATAGAAAAAAAATATTCTATGTCTAAAGTAGATATCTGATATGACAATTATTTATTTTCTTCACCACAAATGAAATACTTAAAGCACCAAAGACTCATAAGCACACATCAATAAACACATCCTAAAACATGAAACAACTCAACACTTACTGCATTATCCTGGGAAGTAAAGACAACTTTGTAGGACTGTTCAACAGATATTTCACTAGATTTGTACTATCCTAGCAGTTCACAATTTCAGATTTTTTTTGAAAACTAAAGCATGACTTGGATTTTCTTAGTCCTAAGTGTTTTGTTTTGTTTTTTTGTACGGTTGTTTTTGATGTAACTGTAAAGTTTGTAAAATCTAACTGATGTCAAGTGGTAAAATGGAACTAGAGAACTGGCCCCTTACAAAAGGGAAGAGGGGGGGAGAAGGAGAATATAACTATTGGGAGCTTGATTCAATCACATGTAGTTAATAATTACAACCTCTTTCTCATTAAATAATCAGATGGCTCAAGTCCCCACTCTATCTATTAACCAAACTCACTCTTTCATTAAATATATTTATTGATAAACTAGAGAAATCTCCTTTCCCAATAGTAATTACTCACATCTATTTAGATTAAGTCCCTTGATCTCCTGTGATCAAATAAATATTAAAATCACTGAATATTCAATTCATAAACAAATAAAATCTATTAAAACAAAGACAAAAATAATTATAAAATTTTACCTGTGAAAAATGTCACAGCTAGAGTGACCTCAAACTCACTATAAGGGCAGATAACCACTTGTGAAACCATCCCACACCATTCAGTTTCTTTTTTTTTTTTTTAACATTTTTTAAAATTTATTTATTTTTAGGGGCAGGTAGGTGGCGCAGTGGATAGAGCTCTGGCCTTGGAGTCAGGAGGGGCTGAGTTCAAATCTGGTCTCAGACACTTGACACTTACTAGCTATGTGACCCTGGGCAAGTCACTCAACCTCGATTGCCTCACCAAAAAAAAAATATATATATATATATATATATGTGTGTGTGTATATATATATATATATGTGTGTGTGTGTATGTATATATATATATGTATATATTTAGTTTTCAACTTTCACATAAGATTTTGAGTTTTAAATTTTCTTCCTCTCCCATTTCTTCCCCTTCCCCCAGACAGAATATAATCCGATACAGGCTCTACGTACACACTCATGTTAAGCATATTTTCCCATTAGTCATGAAGTAAAGAATAATTAGAACTAATGAGAGGAACCATGAGAATGAAGCAATAAAACAAAACAACAAAGGAAAAGGAGAGCAAAAAGGAGAGTCTGCATTCAGACTCCACATTTCTTTCTCTGGGTGTGGAGAGCAATTTCCATCATGAATCTTTTGGAGTTGTCTTGGATTCTTGGGTTGCTGTGAAGAGTCAAGTCTATTAAAATCAGTCATCCCATAATGTGGCTGTTACTGTGTACAATGTTCTCCTGGTTCTGCTACCATTCAGTTTCTTTCAAGATACCGAGTAAGGTCTCTTCTAAAAAAATAAATATCAAGACATTATTCAAACATCTTTGAAGATATCAAGTAAGATCTCTTCTTTTTCGCAAGATAAATATGGGAAAAAAAACTTCATTAGAAGATCTCTCCTCCTTTCTCTTTGTCTTCTCTAGCTTCTCTCCAGCCATTAGCCAAACCAGGGGTGGCCACAGGTTCAATCAAAGAGCCGCACTTGAGGACCTAGAGGGCCACATGTGGCCATGAGGCCACAGGTTCCCCACCCCTGAGCCAAACTCAATCCTCACAGAATTCTCTTTGTAAATATTTCTTCACAATATAGCAACTAATGGTTCTATAAAGAAAGACATGTCACTTTCTCTCTCTCTGCTTCTCCTCATAAATCCTCAAAGATAAAAGATAAAAACACACCCTCTCCATGACTATATAGGGACAAGTACCTCAAAAAATGACAGTTACAAAAACTTTAGACAAACTACACTAATTTATGTTAAGATCATTAAAAAACATAAGTATAAATGGACCTTTCTTTAATATAGTAAGCCACATGTGTCTAAAAGCAAGAGTAAACATTATCTATAAAGGAAAGACACTTAGAAAATAAGTTGAAGGATAAAGCATAAAGCAAGAATGTGCCTTGTCACCTCTATTATTGGATATAGCTCTAGAAAGTCTCACTATAGCAATAAAGAAATTTGGAGAGAAATAGGCCAAGTAGAGACAAAATTATCACGTTGTGCAGACAATATGGTAGTTTATTTAAGGAACCCTGGGGATTCAATTCAAAGTAATTCAAACAAAAATAATAAACTATATTATAAGGCAGTCATTATCAAAACTATCTGGTACGGGCTAAGAAATAGAAAGGTATATCAATAGAAAAGAACAGACATATAATTTACAGCAGCAAATAAATGTAGTGACCGTGTATTTGATAAATGCAAAAACATAAGATTTGGACATAAGAATTCATTAATTGGCAAAAATTGTTGGGAAAACTGGAAAGCAGTATGGCAGAAATTGGGCATAGAGCAATATCTTATACCATTTACCAAAAAAAGATCAAAATGGATACATGACCTAGATATAAAGGGAGATATTAAAAGAAAATTTGAAGAACATAGAATATATTACTTATCAGAATTATGGATGGGCAAACAATTTGTGAATGAACAAGAGATGGAAAGCAGAATGAAATATAAAATGGATAAATTTGATTACATTAAATTCAAAAGGTTTTGTACAAATAAAACAAATGTAGCCAAGATCAGAAGGAAAGCAGAAAATTGGGGGGGAACATTGTATACACAGTTTCTCAGATAAAAATCTCATATCTCATATATATAAAGAACTTTGTCAAATCTATAAGAATACAAGTCATTCCCCAATTGATAAATGATCAAAGGATATGAACAGGCCGTTTTCTAACAAATAAATCAAAACAATTTATAGTCATATAAAAAATGCTCTAAATCATTATTGATTAGAGAAATATGAATTAAAACAAACTTGGGATTTCATTTTACACCTATCAGACTGGCTAAAATGATTGAAGGGGAAAGCAACAAATGTTAGAGGGGATGTGGAAAAATTGGGACACTAATTCATTGTTGGTGAAATTGTGAACTGATCCAACTATTTTAGAGAGGAATCTGGAATTATGCCTAAGGAGTTATTAAACTGCCTATACCCTTTGACCTAGCAATACCACTATTAGGTCCATTTTCAAAGACAATTAGGGAAAAAGGAAAAGAACCTATGTGTTCTAATGTATTTATAGCAGTTCTCTTTTTTGGTGGCAAAGAACTGAAAATTGCAGGAATGCCCATTGGTTGGGGAACGGCTGAACAAGTTGTGGCATATGATTGTGATGGACTACTACTGTGCTATAAGAAATAATAAGTTCGATGATCTTAGGAAAACATGGATAGGCTTACACAAAATAACGAAAAGCAAAATGAGCAGAACCAAGAGAACATTGTATAGGGTGACAGCAATATTATTTTCAGAACGACTTTGAGCGAGTAATTTTGACTATTTTAAATACCCAAATTAACTATAAAGAACTTATGAAGGAAGATGCTATTTGCATATAAAGAAAGAACTAACAAGTAGAAGTATGTATAGAATGGTTTTACATATATATAATATATACACATATCTAATGTGTATATATTACATATATAATATATACACATATATTACAAATATATAATATATACACATGTCTAATGGTAGCCATCTGGGGGGGAGTGAAAACAAAAGAAAAAAAAGAAATTTACATGATAACTTTATTATATTTTTAAAAGGAATAGCAAGTTGTATATAATAGATTTGCAGTTTTATGTGCAATAACATTTTTTGTTATACTATGTTATGAAAATGTTTGTTTTGTTCCATAAACTAAAAATAAAATAAATTTTAAAATTTTTAATTATTGAAATAATGACTTCATTAAAGTAGAAGTAAATAAAAACAAAAATCTTTAGTTTTTCTATCTATAACCAATAAAATCTAGCAGGAAGAAATAGAAAAATTTATTTCAAAACAACTACATAACATATATGATATCCAGGAGATCACCTACCAAGAAATATACAAAAATAACATGAATTCAACTTCAAAACACATTTTCATAAGTAAAAGGAGACTTAAATAATTGGAAAGATACTAATTGTTCATGGTTGGGCATTACCAATATAATAAAAATAGCAAAACTATCTAAATTAATTTACAGTTTTAGTACCATATCAAACTACCAATGCATTTCTTCAGAGACCTAATAAAAATTCATCCAGAGGAACAAAAGGTCAAGAATCTCAATGGGAAATAATGAGTAAAATGGGGAAGAAAGGAGACCTAACCAGAGTTACTTTACTGCAAAGTGGTAATCACTGAAACTATCTGCTGCTGGTTAAAAAATAAGAGTATCAGTGGAACAGATTAGGTCAATAAAGTCAGGGATAATTGAGCATAGTAATATAATGTTCCATAAACCCAAAGACTCCAAATAATGGAGTAAGGACACACTATTTGACAAAAACTGCTGGGAAAATTGTAATGCAGTTTGGCAAAACCATTGGCTTAGACCAACATCTCACACCATACAACAGTACAAATGGATTCAGGATATAGTTAGAAAAAATAGAGAGGAGATAAAATGTTCAATTTTGATCATCTAAAACTGAAAAGTTTTTGTACAACCAAAATCAATGCAATAAGAATTAGAAGGGAAACAGTTAACTAAGAGGAAAAAATCTCTGCAACAAATTTCCCTAATAGAGTTCTAATATAGACAGAGAAGATATGCTAATATGTAAGAACAAAAGACATTCTCCAATAAATAAATAGTTAAAGAAGATGAAAAGGCAATTCTAAAAAGAAGAAAATTATTGATAGCTCTGATATAATTTTGTTATAACCATGTTTTTTGCAGTCATTTTTAACTCTATAAATTACAGAAGTTCACAAGCATAGTCAAATAATTTATAATTGCTTCTGTTTTTTTTCTTCCTTTATTTTATTTTGTTACTTTGTAATGCATTTGAAAACTTATATTTGTCTTTTAAATGCAAGATACGATTTGTTCATTGCTTAGGGTAGGTAGGGGGAAAGGAGAAAGAAATAGCCAGAACAGAAGTTGAGAGTCCTGGATTTGAAGTCCAGGTGACTTTGAGCAAGTCATTTCCTTTCTCAAAGACTTAGAAGCCAATCCCCTCATTTTAGAGAGGAGGACACTGAAGACACTTCCGTCTTTCACAGGCTCAGGAGAACAAAGGCAGAAGCACAGTATTTGTCTATGTGACGATAAGAAGGCAGAAGGAATGTTTATTTGTGTATGAGATTTTTTTGTCTCTTTCCTTTATCACTTTCACCCAAGGACAAAACTATTCAACTCAGTGCCCCCTCCTAGGTCTAGGCTCCCCACGATCTCAGTTTTGCTCTACAAACAACATCCTCCCCATTCACTTCCAAGGTGATTTAGAACCATAGAATGTCAGAGCTGGAAGAATCCCCGAGACCATGTAGTCCAAAATTCCCTGTTCTATAAATTTCCTCAGGGAAACTGAGAGGGAGAGAAAGGGCCTTGCACAGATTCACATCAGGAGTAGGGGCAGAATCAGGACTCAAGCCTGGGATCTTAGGTGAGTTTCATTTCTTCATCACTGTGTTTATCAACAATGGACCAACCCAATATCAGTGATATGCAGGCAGCACACCCAGCTTAGGCAGGAGGCCATCCTTTTCTCGGAGATTTTTCTGGCAGTACCATCTGGATGACATAAGGAAGGCTATCAATAACTTGTTTTGTTGGGGATTTTTTCCTTCCCAGACACACACATGCCATCAACTACAGAAACCAAGCTGACAAGTGATTCTCTTTGGGCCTACTCAGGCAACATCCACAGTATCACAGGCTGATAGAGTGAATGTTGAAGTGGAAAGGGACTTTGGAGGTTATCTTGTCCAACCACTTCCTTTTCATAAAAGGAAACAGAAGCACTGAAAGTCTCAAAATATTTCCCTGATGACACTGTTTCTGTACCTGAAATTCTTTTATTAGACTTTCAAGTAGTGAGCTCCCTGTCATTGGAAGTGTTCAAGCAAAAGCTAGTAATGTCAGGAAGGTTATAGAGGATACCTACACTTGGCAAAATGACTTTTGGGGTCACTTGGGACTGCACTGAACGACTCTTAGGTCTCTTCCAGCTCTAATAGTCTAGAATTCACTCCTTTGGGTTAAAAAAATCTCCTAGTAGGGGAGCACTCGCATCCTCAGCTCCCCTTACACCCACCACCCACAACATGGGGAGAGTATTTATCAAATGCCAGAGACACCAGGGCAGATAAGTTTACTAAGAGCCCCTAAAGAGGGCCCAGGACATGCATGGGAAGTACAGTGGAAACAACAATGAATAGCTAGACTTGGGATTAGGAGATCTGGGTTCCACTCCTGCATCTGATATTGACTAAAAATTGACTAGCAATCTGATACTGACTGGCATAAGTCATTTCCCCTTTTCACCTCACTTTTCCCTTCTGTAAAGTGGGACTAATTCTTACCCTACCAACCTCACAGGATTGTTATGGTAAAAGTGCTTTACAATCCTCAAAGTGCTGTTTTTTCAAACAAGACGGCAGAGTTAGAAGTTCAAACGGAGTAAGACTTCTTACATAGGAAAGGAAAGGAAGAGAAGGGAATAAATATTTATTAAGCACCTACTACGTGCCTCACTGTGCTAAGCACTTTCACAAATATCTCGTTTTATCCTCACAACAATTCTGAGAAATATGTGCTATTATTATCCCTATTTTTGTTTAGTCATTTTAGTCATATCCAATATTCCATGACTCCATTTGGGATTTTCTTGACAAAGACACTAGAGTGGTTTGCCATTTCCTTCTCCATAAAAAGGAACAGCCTTGAATCACTTGCTTCCCTCAACAAAACTTTCCAACCACCGATACTTTTCTTGGACTCATTCTTTGATGGTTGGCAACTGTCTCACCCTTATACTCTCCATATCTCAGGGATCCCAAACCCCACAATTGCTGATGGACAAACCCTGCTCCCTTATTCCTATCCATCTCAATCCAACTGCACCAGTGTCCCACTCCAGATCTGTTTATCCCTTGCACTGTGCCCTCCAGGATGTCTGTTCCACAAAAACAAACTTCCTTTCATCTAAAATTTTTCCTATCCCACCCTTTCCTTCTTCTGGCACTCACTGAAACCTGGCTTTCTCCTAAGGATTCTGTATGATGGGCCACCCTTTCCAGTACTGACTACAAAAGATACTGACTCTTATGTTTCTGACTTATTGGTTAGTATATACCCTGCTTCCCATTACCACTTTCAGAACCTACTTCTACCACTATCATTCATCAACTACTCCCTTGAGGTTCACGTTAAGCAAATTTATCACCCATTCCAGATCTTGGTAGACATTATCTATCAACATCCAGGATATTTTTCTTCCTTCCTCAGTCAATTCAGTGCCTAACTCACAGTCTTTCTCTCTATCCCAACTCCTGCTAGGGAACTTCAACATACATATTGAAACTCCCTCAAATACCCTAACTTCACGGTTCCTCAATTTATTCATTTTCCATGATCCCTCCATCCTTTCTCAGCCATAAACAAATATGGTTATACTCTTCTTTTTTCTTTTTAGGCAATTGGGGTTAAGTGACTTGCCCAGGGTCACACAGCTGGTTAAGTGTCAAGTGTTTGGTCTGAGGCCAGATTTGAACTCAGGTCCTCCTGACTTCAGGGCTGGTGCTCTATCAACTGTGCCACCTAGCTGCCCTGGTTATACTCTTGATGTTGTCATCACCCAAAAGTGTTCTACTTCCATGTTCATGAACTCTGAAATTCATCTAATGATAATAATTCATCCTTCCATCTTTTTCTATGCTTTATAATCCCTTACCCTATTCTATATCCTCCCTATGGCCTCCATTACCTCCAGTCCTCACTCAGTTCTTTGCACAGTTACCACTTTTGCACTTACTACAATTTCCTCCTTTCCCTGTCTCAACCCCTTGGCAAAGCAGTCTAACTCTACACTTTAACCCACAAATCCCTTACTCCCTCATCCTATTACTGAACACACCTTGCTAAGATAAGGTAGCCCCTCTCTTTGCCACAGCCAACCCCTCTGCATGCAACTTTGATCTAATCCTCTCCCATGTTCCATTGATTTGCCTCTACCATCATCCCCATCCTCCGTCTAATCCTCAAATTCTTATTGTCTACCCACTCCTAACCCGCTGCCTATAAACAAGTCCACATTCCTCTGTTCTCAAAAAATCCACATCTGATCCTACCATCTCCCCTAGCTATCATCCTTTATTTCTCCTTCATTTCTCAATTAAACTCCTTCAGAAAACCATCAATACTGAGTGTCTCTAATTCTCCTCTCACTTGCTTCTTCAACATTATTCCTGACATCTTCATTCAACTGAAATTGCCCTCTCCAAAGTCACCAAAGATCTCATAATTGCCAGACCTACTGGCCTTTTCTCAATCCTCATTTCTCTCTGTAGTTTTTGAAACTATTGCTCACCTTCTCCTTCTGTATACTCTTTCCTCTTTAGGTTTTCATGACGTTGTTTTCTCCTGGTATTCCTCTTACTAACTGAGCATTTCTCTCAGTCTCCTTTACTTGACCCTCATTCATGCTATGACCACTAACTGTGGGTGCTCTTCAAGGCTCCACTCTGGGTTCTATGCTCCTTTCCCTCCATACTATCTTGCTTGGCAATCTGATCACTTCCCACGGATTCAGTTATCATCATCACTACACAGATGATTCTCATATCTATATATCCAGAGCTGGTTTCTCTCCTAAGCTCCATCACTAATTGCCTTTTAGACATCTCAAACAATATGCTTACTATGGTAGAAAATGGAATTTTAGAAAATGCAGACCAAGTGGAAAAATAAGCTTGGAAAATTACATTCAAGGAATCTGAGGATTACTGAAATCTCCTCAAAAAATGCAGGAAATTTTAAATAATATATTCCAGGAAATAACAATAAGATTTTACAAAATTCATAAAATGAACAATAATATGAAAATAGAAAAAACCACAGGATGCTAACAATGAAGGCCCAAAGATAAAACTATCCTAAATACATTAAGTTAGATTTCAATATTATAATTACAAGGAAAAAATTCTACAAATTGTAAGAAAGAAATAATAAATATAGAAACATCAATATTATAACAAACTTCTCAAGGAAGATATGATGTGGTCAGAGAATTGGAATATACTATATAAAGAAGAAGAAGAAGAAGAAGAAATCTCAAATCCAGAATTTCCTACCCAAGAAAACAGTGTGGCTTATGAAGATAAGAGATAGACATTCAAAGAAGCACTTGGATTTTGAAAAATTTGAAGACATGTCCTACCTTAACCAGTACTCCTCTCCTCCCACCTTCATATCTAAGTGGTCGGGACCAATCTACTTCATCCACAACCCACCCCTGACTCTTGATCCCTGCAACTGTCCAATGGCAAAAGTCCATCCCACCTTGGTCCCTATAACAGCTTCCTAGTCTCCCAATTACATGCCTGGGTCTGCCAGGTCCATTTCAGTTCCAGAGGCAGGTTAAAGTTTGACCCTGCAAACTGGCATAGATTGATTTACGGGGATCAATGGAGTTATCATAGAAGCCCTTCTCCCTATCCTTTTTATTCTCAACTTAGCCTTATGAATTGTATTCTCATCCACAAGGACAGTGACTGGTACATATTCTCCTCCTTTCCCATTGTCCCTACCACCAACCAAATGTTACTGTGTCATACCCCAATCTCTACAGTCTTGACCTCTGAAAGCTGCTTGGCTAACCACCTATATTCTCTAGCAGCTTACCACCTCACCTCCATATACCAGCTTTCAGTGGCCATCAAGCCAATCACTCACCATAGTTGTTCCAACCTTCAGCTGCTACTGAGACAACCCAACTAATCTCAACCACTCATATCTACAGTTCCAGCGTCCAGAAACTTCTGAGATTACCATCTACCACAACAGTTCCAAAGTCCAACAGAAACAAAATCAAGAAATGAAACTTAAGTGATTGGAAACCACTGGACAACGTGGCTGCTACCAATTACCATGCCACCCAGACCAAAGACCATACAGCACGGCACAATGGAAAAAGCAAAGGATTTGGAGACAAAGGACATGAATTCAAATCCCAGCTCTGCCCCCTTATTACCTGTGTGACTTCGGGCAGGTCCTTTTCCTTCACTAGGTCTTCATTTTCTCACATGTAAAGATGAGGAGTTGGACTTCTGTCCAAAATGTCTGCCTGAACTGAAGTAGTCAGCCTAACTTTTACTCTGGCAAAAGCTAAAAATCATACCAGACCAAAGAATGATCAAGAAATGCAATAAGAAGGGGCAGCGAGGTGGTGCAGTGGATAGAGCTCAGGCCTTGGAGTTCAAAAAGGACCTGAGTTCAAATCCAGCCTCAGACACTTGACACTTACTAGCTGTGTGACCCTGGGCAAGTCACTTAACCCTGATTGCCTCAGCAAAAAGAAAAAAAATGCAATAAGAAACTAACATAAAAGATTTCTTCAACCTCAGAACTCCATGAAAAGTCAGTCAAGGTCAATAGCAGAGCCAGAACCAGAAGTGTCAAATAAGCCAACAGCCTAACAAGACTGGCCAGAGACATGCACAGCTTGCAAGACTGACAGCAGAAAGAGCATGGAGGGCTCTTACTCAGAAGTCCCAAGGCAGTCAAAAAACCACCCTGGGAACCTTAGAAGGGACCAGCAACAACAGCATCCAATACAGCAAGACCACTTAGACTGGTATATCCCAAGGTTCCAAGGTTCCTAGGACTCCGTTCTAGATGCCGTAGAGGGCCCTGAAGATTTCTTCTCTGAGCTTGCAAGATCTAGGAGGGTGCCTAGAGAAGGGCAGCACAAGCACACAGTTGACCACTTCACCCAAAAGTGCAGCAGGAGGTGGTTCTTGATCTTGACGCAAAGCCCCAGTTCAGGAATTAAGGCTGGAGAGATGAATAAACCGAAAAAAAAAAAAAAAAAGCACCATCCCCTATAAATAATTACTATAGATCCAGAAACATCTTTCTGAGTTCAAATCTGGCCTCGGATACTTACTGGCTGTGTGATCCTAGGGAAATCGCTTAACCCTGTTTGCCTCAGTTTCCTTATCTATTAAATGAGCAGGAAAAGGAAATGGTAAACCTCTCCGGTATCTTTGCCAAGAAAACCCCAAATGGGGTCACAAAGAGTCAGACACTACTGAATAACAAATGATCTTTTATTTTATCTTTTAAATAGTTTTTATTATGTACTTAACAGACATAAACATTTAAAGATACAAAGAAGAAACCATTATGTAGCTTGTTCAAATAAAAAACATTAAATTTAACT
>NW_020947062.1:20753925-20862327 GCF_900497805.2 Vombatus ursinus
GTGTGTGTGTGTGTGTGTGTGTATACACACACACATACACACACGCACACACATATATATATATATATATAAACATTTCTAGCAAAATCCTAAATATTTTATGGAAATGACATGGCTGCCTTTTCAAAGAGCTTGTCTTAGTCTTAAAAGCAGTCATTTGCATCTCTAAAAGGAGGACATTAATGGAAATAACTGGGCCCATACACATTTGGCTTTGAGAATTCAGCTTAGTATATGGCTTAAAATTCCCTGCCTCTTGGATTTATAGTCAAGCCTCATTAATTCAAACTTAAAGTACCAAATCTTATTTTATTCCAAGTTACACTTAATGCTCTATTAATCTTTTTTTAACTATTTTTTATCTGTCAACTCATACTTATCTTTAAGACATTTTTCCCCACCATAAAGCTGATTTGAAATTTTATTGTAACTTTTTAGATATCCACAACTTCCAGAAATAAAAAAGAGCAAAATAAATTCTTAGTAAAATTAGTACATTCTTAATAAAAATGGAAACAAAGTATGTGAGGGATGAATTTTTTTCTTTTCCTTCAAATATACTTTCCAAATGCCCTTTTGTCCACTTCCTTGACAATACAGCTAAGTCAATTTAATCCTGTGACTAACAGGAATGAAATACCATACGATTATGTCAAATAGCAAGAATTCAGAAAATGTAAACATTTAAACTCTTTTGTCAAAACACTACAAATATTGCTAGTTGTCTCACTAAGTGCTTAATTCTGAAACATGTAAAAATGCAGAATTATGATTGAGTAGTGAAATCACTTTGCAGAAGTTAAGGAAGTTATTACAACAGTCACCTTATTCACCCATCTGCAAATTCACCTGTGGAACCTGCAGCGAAGTAAGCCAGTTCAAAACTACAAATATGAAGTTCAATTCACAATTACAATGGCATATTTTGTAAATGGCAGTGCCTTCATGTGTGCAAATAACCCTTAAACTCAGATTTACACAGGTAATATTTGGAAGCATACTTTAAAAAAAATCTTTGGCACACATAAGACAATACTGGTTTTCAAGTAAACTAGTAAGAGATTAGATGGAAGGGAAAATTCTTCCACGTGCCTCGGGAAATGTCTGCGTCTCTAAATTTCTAATATCCTATAATCTATTCCATCTAAAAAATTAAGCAGGTGAGTTCAAATATGAAACTTAATCTGTCATTTTAGTCAGCCTAAGTCCCAAAATAAATTTAACAGTAGTCAATGAAACATGAGAGGCTATACTAAGAATGTCAATCTAAAACATTTTCTAAGTACAGCTTTTAGAATTGAGTTTTTATACATACTACTTTTCAAAATTAGCTTACATTTTCTGAATGCTTCCTGATTAGCCTGCACCCAATTTGTATGGATGCAAGAGGTTACAACCACATTTTAAACTAGCATTGTACAGTGTGAAGCATAAAATTTGCATATATGCAGCACTAATATTTATCCCCAAACATCACAAGTATACTCACACATAATAACACAAGTAGCCTTTGTGGGGCCCCTCTCAAAGTTGCCTTGTGGATCAGCTAGCAAAAGGCTTTACAGATAGGAGGAGAACGGAATTTCAGCTATCACTGCTTTGCCCAGCTTCATTTCCACAGGCTTAGGTCACAAGAATACCCCCTACCCTCACTGGGCTAAAGGCTTATGTACATTTTTTTTATGAAGTGAACCTGTCTGCTTCTTTTCTACCAAGTGTCAACTCCACAATAAGAGCACTCCAAGTCTTGAACAGTATTTTACACAAAGAAACAATCTGTTTTCCTATTTACAGTGTCAGTTATTAACTTCTTAAATTATGCTGACATCAAAAGAAATGGAGAAAGATATGTCCTCAATGTACATGAGATGCCATCGGCAAATGGAAGTTAATTTTAATCACTGATGCCTTGTTCAGATTCAGTGAGCACCTTAGAGGCAACCTCCTTTTATAATATCTAGTATAATGTCCTAGAAAGTTAGAAATGTAGCCTATTACTAATGCATTATCAGCTATATAGGAAACAGCCCTTTTAGTTTTGCTTGGAAAGGAACTGACTATGAAACTTGGCAGATTTGAATGACTAAAATCCAATTTCAAGGTAAGAAATGATTCCACAAAGTTTAGATTCCCCAGTGTAAAAATGTAAAACATCTCACTAGCAGCACTGTTGTATGTTTATCTGGAATAACGGTCACATTATCTACTTTAGTACTATAAGGCTTCTCTCAGGATTACACCACTAACGGCTTAAGAAAACATTTAATTTCAATTATACCAGAGTTAAATTCTGGTAAATAAGATCTTTGTATAATAAGGAACAAAATCATATGCTTTAAAATTCTCTTGAAGTATACAGCATTATCTATTCACTCTTGTGTCTTAATGTACTAATGAAGGGAATGTGAGAAAATAGAAAAAGATCTTGATAAAGTTACCAAGTCCTTATCAGATGTTATCTGTAATTATCACAGAGGCTTGTAGAGGGGCTAGAGAATAACAAACATTACACATGCAGATGAAAACCTGGGTGCTATAAACAAACAAACAAAAAAAAAACGGCCCAAAACAAGAGTAAGAAGATGAGAAAAGTGTTTGGTTTTTTCCATAGCAAGAAATAATCATCCTTCAGTGCCATGAAGAATGTGACAAGAAGCAAAAAATCCACTGAGTAAAATGTCTTGATGATAAAACTTAAATAACAAGCTGCTTCTCTTAGCTAAGGCAAAAAGCAGGCTACCAAGCTAAAATTGTACATAGGAGATGGCCTCTAATTTGACTTGCGGATCCCATCTTATATAAAGACTAGTGACTTGTTTCTTACAATAAGGACATGTTCCTCAAATAAGCACCAATACGGTTAAAAGTCCTTCAGAATCAAACAACTGTGATAGAACTAAGGGCCTACTAAAACTAAGAATTGAGCATGTGATAAAGTCAAGAAAGTTATCTTCCTTCAGGAGTTCAGAGTTTCACTACTTGAAAATGGATTCTCTTGGCACTAGTGACTAAAGAATATACAGAGTTCACAGGGAAGAAAGAGGTGAGAGAAGCATTCTGCCACAAAAGTCATCCAAGATAAATTCAAAAGCCCATTGGAACTTAAACATTTATAATATCAGTATGCTAAAACAATCTCCCATTGTCCATTAAATATCACACTTATATTTTCAAAGAACATCCTCACTAAGACACATCAAAATGAAACATTTCCCCACCAAATATGCCAAAAATTAGATTTTGTTTTATTGCATGACGTTGCATAAGAATATTATTAAAAACTGTAAGGCATCATGCAATTAATAAGCTAATTATTATTGTACCTTAAAGACAGGTGGTTATATAGTCTAAATTTATAAAACCAGTTCCAAAAAAGTACATAAAAAATTTAACATGATGAGCATTAAATACCATTCACATATCTGTAGTTTTTAACTGTTAAAAAGTGCATTCAAACATACTGGACTGGAAAGTCACTCTGTCCAAAAATGGTGCCGGGTGCAAATGTCAAATTATAAATTGTAAAAGAACATAAATTATTTTATAGGATTAGAAAGCTAACAATGTGATATCCAAACTTGCCTGAAATCAGTTTTCAATCCTCACACTCACAATTAATAGTTTATATAATATTAATGATCTAAAAAACTTATCTTTTATAACCAACAAAAGTCTATTGAATTCAAGTCATGTATGCTGAGTGATCAAATAACTGAGCAGACTTAGTATTCAGACAAAGACAGATGTGGATTTGGCATTAATCGATGTACTGTGCCACCCAACGAAAGCCTTCACCATAGCCTTGTCTCTTTAGCACACTGCACATGAAGACTTCTAAAGGTCTGGCATTTAACTCTTTCATTGAAACACTTCCCTAGAAGAGAAAAATAAACATTAAGTTGAAATAATCTTGACAAAATAGTGGCACTATGCAACAAAGTGAATATTCTTAATGCATTTAAAAAAAACACTGGAGAAAAAAAAAATCAGTGCTTTCTTACATCTTCATTTCTAAACGTAGATAATATTCCTTTCAAATGTAAGTAGGTGTTACATTTCAGTCCCCTATGGCATAGTGAAACCAACTGATAGAACAAAGAGCCATACAAGAATTAAAAGTATGACTTTTTAAAAAATTGCACCTTACCCACCTCCAGAGAGGTGAGAAACTCAAGGTGAAGAATGAGACATTTTTTTTGGACATGGCCAGTGCAGGAATTTATTCTGCTTGTCTCTGCATTTTTGTTACAAGGGTTGTCTTTTTCTTTTTCAAGGGAGTGGTGATGAAAGGGAGAAAAAACATTTTTGTAAAAACAAATTTAACTTAATTTAAAATAGAATAAAATGAATAGAATAAATAAATAAATAAATAGAATAAAAAGCATAATCTAAAATAAAATAGAATAAAATGAAATAAAAAGCATAACAAATAAAGTCAGTGGACCTGGAATTACCAGCATTCTAAGAACTACATAAGAATTACATTACATTACACTATATTACTGCATACCTGAAAGTCCTCAGACTTTCTCCACAATGCCAAAGAAACCTCTCCATCCAGAAAATTCTTTCAACCCCTGGATTTCTCATACTTGAAATATCCTCCCTCTAATGAACTGATTCCTCCCAGAACTTCCTTTTTAGGGCTATCCAGGCCAGCCATGTCTTTATTACTCTCCAAGCTGCTCTCTGGCTCCACAGCTTTTCTCTACAATGCCCCCTCCTGCGGTACCTTCATTCCCACATACCCCCTCCTCCTTTTTGAGCTTCCTTTTATTTGCTGTCTTCATCACAGAACATAAGTACTTCAGAGCAAGTCTTTCTTTCTTGTTTGCATTTGTATCCTTACTGCTTAGCACAGTGCCTGGCATGTAGTAAGCACTTAATAAATGCTTGTTTGTCTTGACTTGAGAATACTTTATAAAAACTGTCAGAAAGCTCACTGCTCTTAACAAAAACAGACTGCATTACAGATCGATGGCAATCCATGATGGTTTCCTCAATTCTCTACCCTTCTTCCTCTAATTTCACCTCTCCCCTCCCCCCCCATCCCTCCCACAACTTAGAAAAGCTCTCTCCCTCTTTGACTCTCAGGACACCCTTTTGCCCTCTGATATGTACCTAAATACTACAGCATGTATAAGGGTTATTTACATGTCTTTATCTCCCTTACTAAACTAAGTTTCTTGAAAGCAGGGGCTATATTGTGTTTTCAATCTATCTATAGCACCTAGGGTGGATATCATAGGGCAAATGAATATTTTTAAAACTGAATTTCCTGGATGAAAAAAATTGAAATATATGGTGTTTAACATAATACATATATTATAATGTTACAGTAGTTCTTTACCCTAAGAAACTTTACACATAAAAGAAACTTTATTAATAACTCAGTGGGAAAGGACGCTTCCTCCATTAACTCTTCAAGTACTGAATTTTTCTTAATGGTATTGAGCCCAGTAATATACACTGATAATACTGGAAACATCTCAAAACACACTAAAAATTAAGGTTGTAAGACCATAGCCCAAATTATCAGATTTCATGGAGATTTTTTTTTTTTGTTTTAAGTTTCATTTATTCCAAATTTCACTTATAAAAAGTAAAATGTAGAAAAATGATCTAAAGATGATCTTCTTTGGTGGTAGAATATAAACTAAAAGTCTGGACCCCAGTAAAACATAAGGTTCTTGAGGACAGGAACTGCTAAAAAAATTTGTCTGCCTAATAAACAACTGTTGAATTGAATTACCATAGGTGACAGGTTTTCAGTGAGTTAAGAAACAACTAAATGAAGGTCTTTATGCAGTTGGACAATACTAATTAAGATAATATTTATACAGCAGAGAATTAGAAAACTCTAAGTTGATATGAGAAAAAAATAATTACCTTTCCTGTTGTTTGACCATACAGACCAAACACCTCTCGTAACCGCTCTTCACTAATGGCTTCAGGTCTGTCGATCTTATTTCCAAGAATTAGGATAGGCACATTAGCTATTGTTTCATCTGTCATAAGAGACTGCAAAGAAATAGGAAGTCCATGTTGTGATAGGGCTATCATAAAGTGTTTAATCTACTAGAATTCTGAAGTAGCCAAGCCCTTACATTAAAAGGCAACCCAGTCATCTTTATTTAGTCAACCCATGCCCATATCTCAGTTAACTAAAAGATTCTGTGAAAAGAATTTCCTCTATCAATGCCTTTTCATTGAATCCTCTACCTCTGGCTTCCTCTCAACTTTACTCTGCCTCCCCAAGACTACTATATTTAGTCATAATGTTGGAAATGGAAAGAAACTTAAGAGTCCAGCTAGTTTAATCCCTTCATTTTACAGGTGGGGAAAATGGAGTACAGAGAGTGGAAGAGATTTTCTTATGTTACATGCAACTGATAGCTAAACTATAATATAGTATACTAACAGTTTGCAAAGGTCTTTACATAAGTTAACCCATTTGATTCTCACAATAATTTTACAAAAATATGCAAGTCAGAAATAATTACACCTATTGTAATCACATAGACACATAGGCCACCTTGCACTGAAAACTATCCTACCTGACCCTTTCCATGTGCACAAATGCCTAGTAAACCTTATGTCTGTGTTCCATTACTAAGTCAGAATACCCCAGGCCTAGAACTACATCAGTGTGCTGCATTAATTGAGGAAGTAAACCCTGAGACATCATGGCCATCTGTAATATAGAACTAGAAATGCCCTTGAATTATTTCTCTTAGGAATTTAAAATAATGGAAGTGATACCTCTTCACAACCTAACCACCATCTCAAGAAATAACAAAATGATTTAGTTCTAAGATTGGCAAGGCACTCGATGAAATGACCAGCTCTTCCAATCTTGAGAATAATACCTAACAGTTTATCTTCAGAAATAAAAGTACCATGGCCAACGACCAATACTGCTCTCTCCCTTAAAAGTAGGAGAAAAATAGCCTCTCGGTCACAGGAATTATTAAATGGTTTCATCCCAGAGTATGTATGCTAACACCTGACCTGTCAATCATTTCTTTATTTGCTTTTGCCTAGTTATTTATGTTTGGACAAGGAACTTACATCAAGTTCTTCTTTTGATTCTAACAGGCGTTCATGGTCTGCACAATCCACCAGAAAAACAATGCCATTTATGGCAGGCAGATAGTTTTTCCACACTCTTCGAGCTAATGAAAACAATAAGGAATTAGACATGGCTGTCTAAATTTATAATATGATTGCAGGAAAACTCAAACAAAAATACATCTAAGGGTAAATGTCACCTAGTTACTATTATATATGGCTACTATATATAAAAAATTATAAATATGATTTTATGGTCTGAGCAATAAAACACTGTACAAGGACGCAGGAAACATTCATTCAAACTCTAGTTCTGTCCAAGACCATTGGTAAAGTCTTAACTTCTCATTTTCTCCACTTGTAAAGTGGAGCTAATTTTTTTGCTAATAATTACTTTAAATATGTTTTAAAGATAAGAGACCATCCACATATTTGAGCTCATGGAAGGAAAATCTCTCTAAAAAATTTAAAGAGCTTAAAATGTTCACTTACCAATTCATCTCTTAATGGTGAAAAATTTTACACCAATAATGGGAAGAAACTAAGGAAAGATAGTTTTCTTCATTCAATTTAATAAACTTTTATTAAGCACCTACTAAAGGCACTAGATACAAAAAATAAGATAAAAACAAAGCAGCTTTTGGCCCTAAAGAAGTTTATATTGTACTAAGAAATATAATATGTAGACAGATAAGTAAACACAAGGTAATTTGAGGAGGGAGAGAACATTAACAAGTGGTTCAGATTAGGATGGACATAGGAATGAAAGCTTCATGGAAGATGTGGCATCCGAGCCGAGGTTTGAAGGAAAAAAGAGAGATTCTGAAAGATGGAGAGAAATATGGATGCCAAGTACCAGGCGCAGACTATATGAATATATAGAAGGAGGCAAAACATCAACTTCATGGAAGTAGTGCAGTTAGGCTGAAAGGTAGAACACAAGTGAAGTAAGAACAAATGAAGCCAGAAAGGTAGATTGGAACTAAATTATGGGAGACTATAAAGGCCAACCTGAAGAGTCTGAAGGGTTCCAGTTAGCACTGATGCCAAGCAGTGTTCTCTCTTTTCTCTCCCCATTCCTACCTTAACTAATCTTTTTGCCTCCAGTCTCTTTCTTATCCAACCCATCCCCCACAGAACAACCAAACTGAAATTCCTAAAATGAAAGTCTGAAGGGGCTTGAGCTTCAGTGGTTCCCCAATGGCTCTAGTATAAACACAAATATAAATTCTTCACCTTAGCATTTAAAGAGCTTCATAATCTAGCTCTAATCCATCTTTTCAAATTGATTTTATACTCCTCTTTGTGCACTCCACATTGCTATCAAAGTAGACTGCTGGCTGGTTCCCATACACTCTATACATTTCTGCCTTTGAATTGGCTGCTCCACAAACATGGAATGCTCTTTCTCCTAATCTCTGCCTCAGAGATCACTACATTCTTTCACAACACAGCTCAAGTGCCACCTCCTACAGGAGGCCTATCCTGATCTCCCACTCCTCCCCATTCCCAATTACTTTGCATTTACTCTGTATGCATTTAACTGTGTAGATGTTATACCCTATCTCTCCAGATAATGTAAACTCCTTGAGGGCAGGGACTTGTTTTTGCCTTTCTTTGAATCCTCAATATTTAAGAGTACCTGGCACTGGGGCAGCTAGGTGGCGCAGTAGATACAGCACTGGAGCTGGAGTCAGGAGAACCTGAGTTCAAATCCGACCTCAGATACATAATACTTCCTAGCTGTATGACTCTGGTCAAGTCATTTAACCCCAACTGCCTCACTTTAAAAAAAAAAAAAAAGAGTGCCTGGCACTTACTAAATGCTTACTGAACAAACTGTGGGGTAAGAAGTCAGGTTTCAAGAGGCTTCGGAATAGGTGGTGATAAAGCAGAAGCAATAAGTATAGGGGATTCTTTTAGGAGTCTGGTAAGTAAAGTGAGGAGATATATGACAATAAATTGAGGGGATAACAGGGTAAATAGATTCTTTTTTACTGATATAGTCAAGTGAAGATTTGGATTTTTTTAAGGCTGGAGAAGAGCTAGACATGTTTACAGGTAGAAGGGAAGGTGCCTATAGATAGGAAGAGGAGAGAGGGATGAGTGATAGGATGAGCTACCTCCTAGAAGAGACAAGAGGTGATAGAATCAAGAGCACAAGAGGGGTTGGTCTTGTCAAGGAAACTAGCTACCTCTTCCTCAGATACTGGAATAAAGGAAAAGTTAATGGGAGGGTTTTGAAGTATAGAACAGGGAAGATAAGGAAGCTCAGGACAGACGGTCTTGATTTTCTTCATCAAGTAGGGGGTAATGTCATCTGAGAAAGGAGGTTAACAGATCTTAGGAAGTATGAAGAAAGAGGAGAAAGTCTAGAACAGTACTTAGTAGAGTGTGACAGAGAAACAATCAAGGAAGAATAAACCTGATGTGCAGTATAGTGGGTTCAGTTGAAATTAGATAATATAAATTTTTAACAGAACACAGTGTATTGTGAGACTTCTTCTATTAGAGTTCAGCAGCACAGGAACAGGAATGGAAAAGAGAGATAGAGGTGAGCCAAAGGGAAGGGAACAAGCTTGTATTAAGAGCCCAGTATATGCTAAGCACATTACAAATATCATCTCATTTGATCCTCACAACAACCCCCATGAGGTAAGTACTATTATTATCCCTATTTTGCAGTTGAGGAAACTGAGGCAAATAAGGGTTATGTGACACGCCTAGCATCACACAGCTAATAAGTGTCTGAGGCCAGATTTGAATTCAGGTCTTCCTGAATCCACTGCACCAGCAAAGAAGGCAAAAGATTCATGGATGAAAGATAGTTGAATTTTTTATTTACAAGTTTAATCTGGGAGAAAAGATGGAGGTGGAGGTCTCAGTAAAGACAAAGAACAGGTTTAGGAGAAGTAAGACAAAGAAGAGATAGAAGAACAGGAAATTATTATGAGAAGGGATTTTCATAATTTAAGATCATAAAGATAGAACAGGACAGCGATAGTGAGATTAAGACAAAACAACCTCAACAAGTGGCTAAGGTAGAATGAGAAGTTGAGGAAGTCGATGAACTAGAAAACCAGAGTGTTTGAGGGCCATCAACATGTATAATGAAAAAAAAAAACAAACCCACACCACGTATAATGAAGACTCCAAGTACAAGTGAAGTAGGAAGAAAGACTGGGTAGTGAACATCTTAAGAAAGACAAAGTAACCAGAGATCTGCAGATTTCAGGAATAAGGAACTGAACCAAATGATAAAAATAAATGGAGCAAACCTCAAATGACCTAATAGTTGTTGAGAGAGGACAAGAAAAAGAAGATCAAAAAGTGACAATGGCAACAAGACTGCTGATTCCTCCTCCTGGTCCAATGTTTGGAAAGAGAACGTGGCATGGGGGAATGTGTAGATGAAAAAAGAAGCAACAAGAACTGCAGGGAGATGGTGGCCAGTGATGAAGTGTCTCCTGGAGAGAGCCAAGCTTTCATAAATTCAAGAAGATAATAATAGGAATCATGAGCATTTTTCCTGTCCTTTAAGGTTTGCAAAGCACTTTTACATTTATTATCTCACCTAATCCTCACAACTCTTAGAGGTAAATAAATGTTAAGAGTATTAACTATTTTACCCCTATTTTACAGATGAGAAAACTGAGCCTAAGAGACAATGCCCAGGGTCACACAGCAACTATCTTGAAGTGAGAGTCAGACCTAACTTTTCTTGTATCTAAATATAGCACTGAATGGTAAGATTATGTCAGGATTAAAAGAGGGGTTCCAAGGAGCACAATAAAAGTGGAGGACTAGGACAAAAAGGACTTTGGAGCAGTAGTACTGAACTGAGTATGGATGAGGATGCAGGGAGAGATGGGAGGGGAAGAAGATTTTCACCTCAGAAGGCTATGAATCTCTATAATTAATTAAAATAAGAGTACAATTTTCTTCCTTTGTAAGTAGCAAAAACTTACAAGTTAAAATAAAAATCTAAAGATCATTATGTGTGATGTATCACTTTCTAAGTTTATTTTCAAGAGATCTCAATATTTTTCTAAAAAGAGAGAAACAAGAATGTTTTTTCCAAATTATTTTCAGCTTTCAAGTTAGTAAAACGGACAAAAATTACATTCTTTCTGATGTTAGTCTTATGCCACTTCTTAAAACATTTTAAGGCCTCAAAAAAACTCCTGCCATCCCTTCTAATCAAAATACTACAGAAACTGATTTTATATAGTTTATTTTACAAAATCAATTTTTGTATAACATACTTAAAATGGAAGTATTGTACCAGTTATTACCACTTACATTAAAAAAAAACTTCACACTGAGTTTAACGAATGTACACATCACTCAAAACTGCAATACATCCCATTTATGCTGCTTCCAATCAAGTACCAACTCAGCCTCTAACTCAAAAACTAAAGAAAGGGGATGTCTGGGGATAACTTTTGCTTTTAAAACATGATCTGGTAGGGGACAGAGAGATAATAAATTCTGAATTATAACACCGGATTCCTCCACTTGCTTGAACGAAATGAGAACCCATCTTGCACTGGAAGCGAGTGGTCTCTTTTCATTAAAGTTTAATTTTAATTTAATTAAATTTAACTAAATTTATTTTAATTTAATTAAAATTTATTTTAATTTAATTAAAATTTATTTTAATTTAATTTAATTTAATTAAAATTAAAATTTTCATTAAAATTATCATTAAAAATAAGACAAAGTTGATAAGAAGATAATTATACCTTACCTTGAGCATGCCCACCCAGATCAAAAGTGGTAAAAGTCATGCCAGCAATGGTCAATTCTTCTGATGCTAAACAACAAATATTTTATAAATATCATATTGTACCATAGATTTATGACCTGCTCCACTACTTAATGGTTAAAGAAATGAATCTTAAATATTTAAGAGCTAAACAAAATAATAAAAACCTACTTTATTTTTAGTTAACCTTACTTTTATCTTTTCACCTTGTCAAGAGCAGGACTCCATGTTAGAATGGAGAATAGAAAAGTTGTTCATTTGTGAATTTAGCATATTTATCCCTAATTTTTTCCTCCTCTCTTCCTCCTGCTACAAATCACCCTAATCGTACAATTTCTTGTTCAGTTTATCTTAAATGATACCAATAAAATAATCTATTTCTCTAATGATGACTATCTTTTATAGGGAAGACAAATATTGCTTCACATCAAAGTTCAGCATTACTAACACAATTATTCTCCAAAACTCAATTAATGACCTATAATCAGTATTTTACTGATCTTTTTAAAAAATTCCTTGCCAACATTATTCCAGTAAAATAAATGTGCTCTGTAATCTCTATGTTAAGAGATATTCTCAAAGGAAAAAAATAATGTGGACTTATTAGTAACTATCTGCTTTCTAGCAAAAAGATAAAACTAGGTGTCCACCATATTTTGTCACTGTCTTAGGATAGTATATAGTGTTGCTACCTACAGCAACCTCTCATAAGGCCCTATCACACTTAAGTTGACAATGAGGTTTAGTATTTCCCCCTGGATTTGTAGAAAGAGAGGATATTGTACAACTCAACACCTTGACACATATCAGCTACTTTCCTGTTATCTCCTCAACTCCTTCCATACTACAATGAAAACTGGGCTATAAAGTGGCAGAGCAGCATATATGAATTATGTAGAAAGAAGAGGGGAGAGAAAAAGGAGTGAACTCCTCTTTGGTTCTTCCGAAGAAAGACAATTTCAGAAAATCTTACTTAGGTGGCAAAAAGGATGGAATAAATAGCCACAGCATGATGGAATTAGGCAGAACTCAGCTTACTTCAATATTTTTGGTTCTTTCCCAAATCTTTTCTACAATATTCTTGGTTGTATGAACATTAACTGCATCTAAGTAATTACACTGATGTAGTTATTGGTATTGTTCCACTTTCACCCAGTTTCATACTGAAAGGATTAAAGCAATATACCTGGCGTTACACAATGATTGTGTGGCATAATTTATCTTTGAACTATGTACCATTCTTGTCCATGGTCCTTCACTAAAGATACTAAGGCACGGAGCATCTGTTTGTTCGATTATATTTTGAGTGATGTCATCACTGAATGTTACTTTATATTATGAAATAAGCCTTACGACCTCATATACATGACACGGTATGGTAACTGATCTCCACATTAGAGGAAAGGGCTTGGACTTCCAGATCTGGAGATCCGGGCACGAGTCACAGACAGCTCTGCTACTTACCAACTATATGACCTCAGGCAAGTTACTCCACCTATCTGAATATCGTTTTCTTCATATATAAAATGGAAAAAAATAATACTGCCCTGCTAATTTAGGTACAAGTTTTGCTAGAAAATATAAAATTATTTTGTAAGCTATAGAACAACTATAATTTATAAAACAATTGTAAGCTATAAAAGAACTCAGCCATTCAAAACAGACAACATTGTAAATTCACTTATTTTAAAAATGTGTTTAAAAATTCCATAAAAATAATAATTGACATTTACACATTTAAGGTAATTTAAGGTTTGAAAGAAAAGTATTTTATACTTTTATACATAGATATACAATATTATTATAATTATGCATTATTTCACGTGATCCTCAACAGCCGTTAGGTAAGAACCACATGTATAATGTCTCCATTTTACAAATGAGAAAACTGAGGATGCAGGAGACTATGACTTACCCAGGGTTACTTAGCTAGTGAATCTATCAGGCAGGATCTGAAGCCAGGTCTTCCTAACTCCAAGTCCAGCACTCTATCCACTATGTCATATGGCCTCATCATCACACTGTCTAAAAACTCTTCTGAACCAAAAATCATTATGATTATGACAGTGAAGAAACTGGCACTGGTTAGTAATTCATAATGACAATTCATAATAACTTAATAGCTAAGGATGTTACTCCAACTATCCAGCTACTGTAGGCTATAGTTCATTAGTTCAGCTATACTATTTGGACCCTGGATAATAACTACTAGGTGACCTAGAAGCCCTGAGAACACAGGAGACAGAAACCTTTAATTAATTATTTTAGTTGCAGAGTGGTATTAACTGACAGAATGGATTTCTATTCCATCAAAATCATACCCAACTCCCTATGAACAGGCTCAACATATTTATCATATGCTAAGTTATAACACTGTGATAAGAACTGAACCACATCGTTTCTAAAATGTCAGGTAGTAAAGGACCTTCACTTACTGGGATGTAATGTAGGTACATGTTGTCCAAGCCTGTCATCTTTTAACATATGTAGTAGTGTTGTTTTTCCAGCATTGTCCAATCCAAGAAATACTAATTTACCAGATTTCTTGTACAGTCCTGCAGAGAAATCACAGTTGGCAAAACTGATAGTAAGTCTACATATGTATCTACAAGAGTCAGTTTTTCTTCTTTTATTCACAGCTATCAAGTTTTTAGCTAGCTAAAATAATTAACTTCTTTTTCTGTTCAATAAACTTCTATACACTCAAAAAAGCAGAAAAGATATTTCCACAACTCCTTATATATTTGTGATTTCCAAAGTAATCTTTCATTACTAAATCTATTCTCAGTTTTAAAATAACCGTATTTTAAAACCTAGACACACAAATCTATTCCCTGTCTTACATGTAATAAAGCAAAGCAAAAAGGGAAAAAAAAATGAGGCTTTATCACACTAATGTATGATTAGCAGAATAAAAGTTGGGCTGAGATTTTTAAGAAAAAGAGTCAGAAAGTGCAGTGTTAAATTCTCCTGTGAGTATGATCAAATCTTTCATTATGAGACACATATAATTATGAAATCAAAAAATCAAGCTATTAATTTGAGAAATTTCAGCTAAATGTGAAAAGAGTAGAAAATATAATTCAATAATTTATGGCTGATCACCATATAATTCCTATAATCAGGTATGTGAACATTCTAGAGTACTGAGCAATTACAGTCTTGAATAACCTATTTGCTAATCATGAATAATTTCATGCAAAATTTTACAATTTCCAGGTCTTGTTCCATAGAATATTTTTAGGAAATGTGACTGTGTCCAAGATTTCCCCCAGTCACCTGCAAACTAGCAAATTTTTGATAATGGCATACTAGACTTGGGAACCAGGAAAACCTGAATTCGAATCCTGCCTCAAACACTCACTAGCTATAACAGCAAGTCACTTTTAACTTGAACCTGTTTCTTCATCTGTAAAATTGGAATAATAGCACCTACCTCACAGTGTTGTTTAGAGAATCAAAATCAAATGAGATACTATATGTAAAGTACTTTGCAAACACTAAAAAGCAGTATCAATGTTAACCTATTATTATTACTATCAAAGGCTTCAAGTTACAATTCCCAGCTGTCTGCCTCATAAAAATATGGATTGTGTTCAATTTTAGAAGCCTCAGTTTATGAAGAATATTGATCAACTGGAGAGAATACAGAAGAGGGATATCTCTATATGGCATAAGGACTGCATTCTGATGCAGTTTGGTTGAAGGAACTGGGTATGTGGAGCCTGGTGAAGAGAAGACTCAGGAAGGACATGATAGTTATTTTCAAATATCTGAAGGATTGTCATGTAGAAAAGGTATTAGACTTATTCTGTTTGCTCCCAGAGGGCAGAACGAAGGCTTATATTCTCCAGGCTTAGAGGATCAAGACTTTATATACTTTCTTCTTTATCTTATTTTATATTATAGAATACACGATATTTTACATCAGTACAAAACCAAATGGCAAAAAAATCATAACTCAAAAATAAACTATGGCTAAATTGGGGAGATTAAGAAAGGTACAGTTCAACCAGAAGTCAGGAAACCTGGATCTAGTCCCTGACCTGCTACTAACTCATTTATTACATGATCTCTGATAAGTCTAAGTCCTTTTCTTTCCACTCCAGCTCTCAAATTTGTCCTCAATACAATGGGCTGGCTAGATTGCATAATTCAGCACTAATGATCTGCTTTAATATAGTCAACAAAGTATGGGTCAAAATAGAATTGAGTTATACTTCGGAAAACTTGGAAAAGCTATGTTTTGAAAAAGAATCATGGGACTAGTGTGTGAAAGGCCAAGGAGGTGACTGGGATGTCAAGTGTATTGGCATCACTAAAGCAAACGCTTCCAGTTGGCAAGTAATAGGGCAAAGGGAATTCCTGATCAGGTGTGGCTGGCACTAGGTACTCTTTCCACCTCAGATTCTGTATCAGATTTGAGTCCTACCTCTGCCACTTATTTGCCACGTGACTACCGACAACTCACTTCACTTCTCACCATCTTGGTAACAAGGTCACTGTTATACATGTGCTGCCTAGTCATAGGGTAACTACAATTGTGAGGTTCATGTGAGGCTATAATGGAAAAATAGCTGAATTTGGAGTTAAAGGACCTGCCTTTGAACTCTGAATCTGCTACTTACTATCTGTATGACCCTGGGAGGATAAAGGGGAGGAAATAGGGGGGGATGTTTTCACTTCTCTGGACTTCAGTTTTCTTATCTATAAATTGAATGGACTGGACTAAACAACTTCTAAGTTCCCCTACAGTTCTACATCCATGATCCTATCATTTGAACTGAAAGAGGCAACTAAGTATAGTAAAAAAAGTACTGCATCTGGAGTGAGAAGAGTTGGGCTTAAACTCCAACTCTAATACATACTGCCTGTATGAACCTGGAGCAAATTCAGTTAACCTCTCTGAAATAAGTTTTTCCTTCTTTATAAAATGATAGCACTTTGAGCTCTAAATTCTGTCTTAATATTTCTTTTAACATTTGGTCTTTTAGTAAAATGCTTTATATAAAGATCATCTACATTAATGCCATTAGCATTACTATCCCCAGGTAAAATGGTAAATATAGATGATGAAATTCTAAAAGAGTTTCTAGAATTTTTAAAATATAATCTTTTAATGGCTGAATGATGCTTATATGTAACTGATGGCCCAATTATTTCAAGTAACATTTTACTAACAGATCTAAAATTATATAACCTACGACGGGAATCAAAAAACCTATATTCTAAATTTCAGCTCTGGCACTAGGTACATGGCCTGAAACAGGACACTTTTTTTCCCTGGCCTGAGTTTCCTCCTCTGTCAAATGAAGGGGTTGATCTCTGAGATCCTTTCCAGTTTTAAGACTCAAGGATTCTATGCTCTACTAAAACAAAATTTCAATAGGATAAAAAAAATTTAAGATAGTTTTTTGTAGTCATCTTTGTAGGATTTGGTATCTGACCTATGGTATAACACTATGCCACATATAATGCACATTTATTTTAAAATAAAACAAAAAGCTACTGGTTTCTATATGTCTCAGAATATAGAAGTTCAACACAGTAATAAAAATGCAATAACTAAAAGTTTTTCTTCATACCTTTTTACTACTTTAATCCAAGTCTCAGCACTTACAACCCAATTTGAATCATTTAACCAATGCATTGTTTGTGAAAGAAGAAAAATATTTATAATGAAGATGAAATTACTCTGAGAATTGTTATAGTCTATTAAATATCACTCATTTTGCCAGCTAATTATGAGATAAATAGGTCACAAAAACCAAATTTAGGATATAATTTGAACCTCTGAAGGAGACAGGAACACTCTCAGATGTAGATTGTTACAATATTAAAATTAGGAATAATCTCCACTAAGTTTTGTTTTTTTCAATGAATCAAAATAATTTAAATTTCACAGAAAAGTCAAAGCTTAAGCAAAAAATAAAACAAAAGTTTAAGGCACAGAATGAAGCTGGTTAAAAAGAAGTGTCACTGATCAGCACAACTAAGCAAGCAAGCCTTATTCAACAACTCATATTTTTTATAATTAAGGTACACTGTGAAATTATCCACTTATATGTTAGTTAACTTTCATCAACAGAGATCAGAAAAGGTGAATAATAGCAGGCAAGAAAGAAAGAGGTCAACATTACCTAAAAACTGCAGTACACTGCTGAAACCACTATAAATCCAGTCGAATATGAAGGACATATCCAAATTTTAAAGGGTCTGAAAAACAAATTTTGAGTTTTAGTAATATTAATATATTTATTTTTAAACACCAACATCACCACCATTTCATGTAAAATAGATTGAGGATAATCCTAAAATCTATACCAGTGTACAGTGATTGAATGAATTATTTACAAGTCAGTGGTGCAAATATACCTTATGTAGTAGAATGTTCAAGGGAGGGTCAGACTACCTCAAAACAGTCTGCAGAGGAATTCAGTATATGATTGGACTGAGTGAATGAGAGTAACAACAAACCGAAATTATCATAAAATTAACTATAAAAATTTTCCAATAATTATGTACGTATTTGGAATATCTAAACCATGGTAGTCATATATATGAGACTGGTTATACAGGTATGTGATCTATGGATATGATTAGAAGTAACTATGCATACATACACACACACACACACACACACACACACATACACACAGAGTGCCTCCCGTATTCCTCACTCTTTCATGAAAGTAGGAGTTTCAAAATTCATCAGCAGAATTCCAGCTCCGGAAGGTTCTATCAAGCTGGAAAAGCTTTGAGTGGATGGATTCTATGTGGGTCTGCTGAGGACCAGCCTAGATAAATCTACTAAATTATGGAGGAGTGGTAGTCTATATGGATAAAGGCATAACCACAACCATGAAATGACAGATCTTTGAAATACTGGGTGTGTGTTTGGGGGGGGGGGTGTAAATGTAAATAAAAGTGTTTCTAACCTACTTCACAAGTCTATCATTCTATCTTTTTAAAAAAGTTTATCATTCTCCTACAAATGTTCGAGGTGTAAAAAATAGTATAATTATTTTCCTTTTCCTTAAAACCTTTATTTTTAATCAATTAACATGCATTTATTACTTATTATGGACCAGACACTGTACTAGGCACTAGAGCTACAAAGACAATAGCAACTGGCCTCAAAGAACTTACAATCTAACCACGGGAGACAACATATAAATATATAATATATACAAACAGATACAAAATAGATACAAGATATGAGCTGGGAAGGAAATTAAGACTCTAAGGGGTTGAGGTGGAGAAAGAGAAATTTCAGGCAAAGTAGATTAGCCAATAGAAAGGTACAGAGATAATCAATCAACAAGTATCTATTAAGTACCTACTATGTGCCAGGAATATGTTGTTCATATTAAGTTTGAGCCCTATCAAACTACTAGAATAGCACTAAAAGATTCCCTTTTCTGATTGATTTCCTTGAGAAGACAGACTTTTATTAGCCCTAAGTGCAGTTGGTTAGTTGAATTCTAAATTGATTTTCTATACTGCTTAAAGCCCAGAAAAAAATAAGGCTCTTGCTCTTGGATTCCAAATGTACAAAGGTCTCTATTTTATGGCGAATTTAGTTGAAAAACAACAGATAAGAGCTAAAGAAAGGGTCATAGTCCCACCTGAGTCATACTCATTGACCCTTCATCTTATCCCTAAGCAACAATAAACACCAATCAATAAAAGTTTCCACTTAAGACTATCCAGTCTTCTACTTACATCAAAATAGAAAAGCTTTGAGAACCTTGTTATTAAAGAGATAGTTGTTGAACTGAAATGAACTGAGATGTCATGGTATAAAAACTTGGAATGTAGATATTTTTGGATAGGATTTCGTTTATAGATTAGCAAGATCAGAAATAACATAGTTCAAATTACAAATCATGAACAATAATTGACCAGTATTAGTTCCCACAAGGAAGGAGGAAGAAAATGAATAATAAAAATTTTAAGAAAATGATCTCACATTAGCTCAGAGAAAGGTCAACATGAGTCTCTGATGCTTTGTTTTTGAAAGTAATTTTAAGCACATGGAATCTGACGTGATCATTTACATTTACATTGTTATTTACAGAGCCAAAGAAGGATGTGGCATTAGTTAAGTTATCTAGTTGGAAAATAATACAAAGTTATTTAGTTTGATACTCAAACAGATGGTGATCTCACCAACATTGGTACCAATGCAAATCACAACTCCTCCAAACATCTTCAACTGGGCCCTCACTTTGGCAAGGCAATCTTTTACACCTCCCTAACTTGTTCACCTTCATGCCCTTGCTAAACAGACCCTACACTTACTAATGTTTCAAATTCTAAGAGAGCAAATATCCTCTTGGAATTCAAGAGGAACACCTCAGCAATCCATTTCATTTTACTCCCCTATTCTACCAATGAGAAACTGAGTTCCAGGAAAACTAAGTGAATCCAAGGTGGACACAGGTGGTAAATAGCAGAGACTAAATTAAACTCAGGTATTTGGGCTCAAAATCTAATGTTCTTCCACTATACTCTGCTGCCTTCTAGATTTACAATGCTTCTTAAACTGTGGGTCATGACCCTAGTCCCACAACCCTCTACAAGAAGCAAACATCCTTTTCAAAACCTTCATTCTTTTCCACTTCTTAACAGTGGTTGGACATTTTAGGATAAAGTTTGGTACTGGAATACATAATTACTCAAAATTAAATTTTGTACTTTTCTTCTTAAAGTAAGTGTATTCAATTCTTAAAGTGATACTACTTTCTCACTAAGTTTTACCTAAGGGCATGAAGCTATAGGGTCTAAGTTGTAAAGCAGAAAATTTGAGGCCAGTCATAAAAAAACACATTCTAATGATCAGAAGTGTCCAAAAGTGGCTCCCAGGGGAAGTAGCAGGCTTCCCTTCAATGGAGGTTTGAAGAAAGGGGTCCTGTTCAGGTATAGGTTAAACAAGATGACCTCTGAGGTCCCTTCCACTTGAGATTCTATGATACCAAAACTTTAAAAAAACATTTTAAAAACAAAAATCCTACAAAACTACCCTTGAGTGGCAATGGGATGAGGTTTAGAGCAACAGTGAAGTGACCCCACACAAGTGAAACATACCAAAAGTCTAGGAAAAAAATATGTAAAAGCTTTCTGCTGATTGTCCTTTATCTTCTACATAGGGTCAATAAGGGTAGCTGCCCTAAAGCATATAGGTACTGAAACCTCTGAAGATTCTCTCTACCACATATCCATGAGAACAATTCAATAACAGGCAAGAGACTGGGGTGGCTAGGTGTCGCAGCAGATAAGAGCACTGGCCCTGAAGTCAGGAGGACCTCAGTTCAAATCCGGCCTCAGACACTAGACACTTCCTAGCTGTGTGACCCTGGGCAAGTCACTTAATTCTGTCTGCCTTGCCGCCCCCCCTCCCCCCAAAAAAAGAGGCAAGACACTTCCGGAAGCCAAGATGGTGTAACAAGCAGTATATCCCCGTAACTCTCCCACATTCACCTCCAAACCATAAAATAGCACCCCAACAAATCCTGAAACAACAGAACCAGTAAAAAGACAGGGTGAAACAATCTTTTAGCCCGAGAAACTTGGAAGATCAGCAAGAAAGGTCTGTCTCACTTAGGTAAAAGGAGAGCTCAGTCCAGGACAGGAAGCATCCCAGCAAGCCAGCAGTTAGCTCCACCTCAGCAAACCAGTGGGAGATCCTGAGTCCCAGTGCAGTGGAGCAGGCAAAAAACAATACCAGGACCCCCCTCAGGTCTCAACATAGCCAGAAGAATGGGCAGACTCCAGCTCTGAGAACCACCATGTGCTTCAGCATAGCCCCAGGCAAACAAGCAGCCTCCAGTGTGCTTCAATGTAGCCCTGGGGAAACACAGAAACATTCCACCAGCTTCAGCATATGCCAAATACCAGCACCAGATAAGTTGCCAGACCCCTATAGCCTCCAGCAATACCAGTCACCCCCCCATCCCACCCCTTCAGCACAGTACCAGACAGCAGGGTCCCCCATGGACCTCAGGGCAACATCAGCGCAGCACCGGGTAAACAGCCAGGGCCTGCAGCCCCTGACACAAGAAGCCTGAGATAGTGTCCCTTGCACCCCAGGAGCAAAGTTCAAATTTAAAAGAAACGAAAATAGTCAAAAATCATGAGCAAAGAAAAACAACAAAAAACAATCTGACCATAAAAAGATTATTATGGTGACATGGAAGATCAAGACACAAACTCAGAAGAAGACAACAATGCCACCTATGGGCAAAACCTCAAAGAGAAATGGAAAGTGTTCTCAAACCCAGAAAGAACTCATGGAAGAGTTCAAAAAGGAGCTTAAAAATCATATAAGAGAGGTAGAAGAAAAATTGGGAAAAGAAATGAGAGTGATGCAATAGAATTATGAAAAAATAGTAAAGAGCTTAGAAAAAGAAAAAAAAACTGCTTAAAAAGTAGAATTGGCCAAATGGAAAAGGAGATACAAAAATCCACTGAAGAAAACAACTCCCTAAAAAGTACAACTGCCAAATTGAAAAAGAAGTACAAAAGCTAACTGAGGAAAAAAAAACTCCTTAAAAGTTAAAATTGGTCTCAGCAAATACAAGGATCTAAGACAATTCCAAAAGACTCATGATGGAAAATGCTATTCACATCCAGAGAAAGAACTATGGAGTCTGACTGCAGATCGAAGCATTCCACTTTCTTTTTGTTTGTTTCTTCTTTTTCATGGTTTTTCCTTTTGGTTCTAATTCTTCTTTACAACATGAGTGAAGTAGAAATGTTTGATATGATTGTACATGTATAGCCAACATCAGATTGCATGCCATCTTGGGGAAGGGAAAATGGAGGAAAGGGGAGAAAATTCAGAACTCAAAATCTTGTAGAAGTAAATGCTGAAAACTAAAAACAAACAACTAAATTTTAAAAAATAAAAATAAAAAAATAAGGTGATAAAAAAGTTAGAATTGGGAAATGGAAGCTAATGTCTCTATGAGACATCAAGAATCAATCAAAATCAAAAGAATGAAAAAAATGGAAGAAATTGCAAAATACTTCACTGGAAAAACAAGTGACCTAGAAAATAGATCCAGGAGAGGCAATGTCAGAATCACTGAACCACCTGAAAGCCATAATCAAAAGGAAGACCTGGACAGTATCTTTCAAGAAATTATCAAGGAAAACTGCCCTGATATCCTGGAACTAGAGGGCAAAATAGGTGTTGAAAAAATCTGATTACCTCAGGAAAGAGATTCCAAAACAAAAACTCCAAAGAACATTATAATCAAATTTTAGAACTATCAGGTCAAGGAAAAAAATACTGCAAATAGCCAGGAAGAAACAATTTAAATATCAAGGAGCCATACTCAGGATTACACAAGATTACACAGCTGCAACATTAAAGGATTATAGGTCATGGAATGTGATATCCTGGAAGGCAAAGGAGCTAGGACTACAACCAAGAATCACCTACGTGGCAAAATTAATCATAATACTTCAAGGGACATTCAATGAAATACAAGGATTTCAAGCATTCATAAGAAGACCAGAATTGAACAAAAAAATTGATTTCTAATATCAAGATCCAAGAAAAGCCAAAAAAGGGGGAAAGGGAAAAGAAAACATACGAGATTCAGTAGAGCTAAACTGTTTACATCCCTACATGGGAAGATGATATTGTTATTTCTTAAAAACTGTACCACTAATAGTACAGTTAGAAGAAATACATATAGATAGAGGGTACAGGTATAAGGTAAATTTGAGGAAATGACATTAAAAAATAAAGGATGAGAAAAAGGAGCACGCTAGGTGCAGAAGGATAGGAGAGGTAGGATGGTGTAAATTATTTCACATGAAGAGGCATGAAAAATCTATTATAGTGGAAGGAAAGATGGAAGGGTGGGTGATGGGTATCACTTGAAGTCTCATCAGTATTGGCTCAAAGACAGAATAATATACACAATCAATTGAGTATAAAAATCTATGTTCCCTAACAGGAAAGTAGGGGGGGGAGGAAATTAAGTAAAGGGAGGAGAGGACTAACAGAAAGGAGGGCAGACCAGAAGAGGCGGCAGACAGAAACACAATATTGTCAAGGAGGGAAAGGGTGAAAGGAGAGAGAAGACAACCAGGAAGAAAAACAGGATGGAGGGAAATACACAATTAGTAATCATAACTGTGAATGTGAATGGGATGAACTCTCCCATAAAATGGAAGTAGATAGCAGAGTGGATCAAAAACCAGAATCCTACTATATGTTGTTTACAAGAAACACACTTAAAGCAGATAGACACACACACACACACACAGGGTAAAGAAAAGGGGCTGGAACAGAATCTATTATATTTCAGCTGAAGTAAAAAAAAAAAAAAGCAAGGGTAACAATTCTGATCTCAGACAAAGCAAAAACAAAAATAGACCTAATTACGAGAGACAAAGAAGGATATTACATCTTGCTAAAAGGTACCATAGACAATGAAGTGATATCAATACTAAACATATATGCACCAAGTGGTATAGCATCCAAATTCTTAAAGAAGTTAAATGAGTTACAGGTTCATGACCAAACAAGAAAGATAGAGAGCATTACAAAATGTAAAATAGATAATTTTGATTACATTAAATTAAAAAGCTTTTGCACAAACAAAACCAATGCAATCAAGATTAGGAGGAAAGCAGAAAGCTGAGAAACAATCTTTACATGGTGGCAATATATTGGAAGTTGAGGGGATGCCCATCAAATGGGGAATGGCTGAACAAGCTATGCTATATGAAAGCAATAATTTTTAACTATTGTCAAGTTTCAACTTTTTAAATTTAACTGTAATAACTTCAAACTTCTAAGTAAAGGTTTAAATGAAAAATGAAGGACTGAAAGCATAATTATTTCAACTAGAAATGGAATTATTTCCCTTTAGGAAATGAACCAAAAATATTCTCATAAGCTGAGATATTTAAATACCATAAAATATCTAAAATTCTATAATTTGGAGCTACATCATAGGGTCCTGAAAGAAATGTTAGATGTGATTACTGGGCCATTGTTGATTATTTTTTAAAAGATTTAATTACATCGATGATAAAAAGAAATATCCTATACCAAAATATTAAGAGAAATATTTTTTGAAGTATCAAAGAACCAGAAATAAGTGCTCATAGATTGAGGAATGGCTAAACATGAAGAATGTTACATGAATATTACAATGCTGTAAGAAATTATAAATACAGAGAAGCACAGGAAGACATATGACCTGATACAAAGAGAAGCAAATCAGAAACAGAAATATATATATGTGTGTATATATATGTATACATATATAATATACATACACACACACATATACTATATATATATATAGACATATATATAGATGTATATAGATATAAAACGACTACAATATAACTAAGACTACAACGGAACAAAAACACTGGAATCTGAGTGCTAAGAAATTATAAGAATCAAGCTCAGCACCAAATAAGAGAAATGAAAATGAACCTCAACTCCTTCTTTGCAGAGTGTGAAAAATTACACATAATACTGGACTTGGTCGATATATGGGTTAGTTTCACTTAACTATTTCCCCTTCTTTCTTTTACTGTTACTGCTGTCTGGGGGGAGGAAGGAGTACAATTTGGGAAATACAGGTGATATTAAAAAAAGACAGCAATAAAATTTTCTTTTAAAAGATTGTAGAGAACAGAAATGACATGGACTAGAGTAGATAAATGTCTCAATTTTTAAAAAAGGGAAGAGAATAGGGTCTGCAAACTCAGGCCAGTGATTTTGACTTTGATTTCTGGCAAAATTCTAGAACATATTATGAAAGACGTGGTTAATGAATTTCTAGAAAAGAAAGCAGTAATCACAAAGAACCAGCGTGGCTTCAGCAAGAATAGGTCATGCCAAACTAACCTTATTTTCTTCCTGTATAGGATTACTAAATTGGCAGAAGAAAGGAATGCTACAGACACAACTTTGCAAGACTTTAGTCAAGCATTTAATAAAGTGTTTCATATTATTCTTGTGATGAAGTGGAGAGACATGAACTAGACAGATATGTTTTTAACAATGATATGGATAAATGCATAATGGCATGCTTATCAAATATTCAGATAATTCAAAGCTAAGAGAGACCACCAACAATCTGAATAAGTCAAATTTCAAGAAGATTTTTGATGAGCTAAAACATTTGACCAAATCTATTAGGATGAAGTTTAATAGTCATAAATGTAAAGTACTACACTTCAGTTAAAAAAATTAGCTTCACCAATATAAGATGGGGAAGAATGGCTAAAAATAAGATTCTGTGAAAAACATATGGGAGTTTTAGTGCACTATAAACCTAACATAAATCAACACTGTGATATGACAGCCAAGATAGCTAAGGTAGAATGTCTAGGAATAAGGAGGTAACAATCCACTGTTCTCTACTGGAGTAATGTGTTTAGTTCTGGATGCCATAGAAGTGCTCTGATAGGCTAGGTAAGAATTCTTAGTCTGGAGTTCATGAACTTTTTTTTAATATTTTGATAACTATTTCAATATAATTTCTTTTGACATCCTTATTTTGTGCAATTAAAAAATATATTATTCTAGAAGGGGTATGGTTTAGAACTCCTGGGCTAGTATGTGTCAAAAGCAGCTAATGAGAATAAGTAAAGGGCTAAATGATGATTGGTTTTCATTATTTTTGTTTGTTTTTTTGGTGTGTGTGTGGTTTTTTTTTTTTTTTTTGGTGAGGCAATTAGGGTTAAGTGACTTGCCCAGAGTCACACAGCTAGTGAATGTTATATGTTTGAGGCCGGATTTGAACTTAGGTCCTCCTGACTTCATGGCCAATGCTCTATCCACTGTACCACCTAGCTGCCCCGTGATGATTGTTTTAAGTAATTAAAGATTTTAAGTACAGAGATTAGAATTATAGGGAATTTTTGGTATTTGAAGAGTTGTCATATAGAAGGGATTAAATTTGTTTAGCTTAGTCTCAAATAGTAAAACTAGTAGAAATGAGTATAAGTTGCAAAGAGGAAGCTTTAGGTTTAACCTAAGGCAAAAATTTTAACAAAACTATCCAAAAGAAAAATGGGCTGCCTGTAGAAGCAGTCTGTTCCCCCTTACTCAAGGTGTTTGAGTAAAGGCTGGATGACTATCTGTCAGATATATCATAAAGAAGATCCTAGATAGCCAGGCTTTGAAACTTTGAAACTATGATGTACAGGGTGTTTCAAAAATATTGGTGAAGTTTTAAGCTATTAAAGCTTGAAACTAAATTAAGAGTTTGGGGATAGTGTGTATGTCAGTTAGCATTTTCTGTGTCGAAACACAGATGTAAGAATAACTGTCCTTCTGACTAAAGTTATAATCAATATTTTGCATGACAATTTCTAGAAACATTTCATTATAAGATTATGAAACAATCTGGTACTGCTATAACTTCTGAGGCAATCATAAAAATCTAGATTACTTTCCAATTACAACTTGTAAAGGTGATTAAAACCAACTTTATATCATTAGAATTAAAGCAACAGCTAATTAGTTTGATCGCTTTATTCCACATTCAAGAATTAACCTGCAAAAATCACTTAGGTGTTTCGACTTAATTGCATGTATAACATGTATTATTAGTTAGTTCATTAATGAGATGCCTATTTACACGTCAGTGACATACTACAAATTTCAAAAGAATGAATATTTTTCTAGAACTTTTCAAAGGAAAAAGTATTTTACTATAGTTGAATAACATTGTTTGCAACTGAACTCAAAAAGACATGATCAGACAAAATAAATTTCTTTTAAACAGCTTCTTTAAGCATGACAGAATAAGCATTATGATAAAAGGCTACAATCCAAAAACAGCAAAGGTATAAAGTAGGCCAACTTTCTAAAGAGTTCAACAATGACAGATCTGATTACTGTGTCCAAACTGTTATGATTTTAAACGGCTTGAGACATTGCTACCTTATAATATTTCTCCAAAATTTAGTTCAATCTGATTAATATAATTACTAAAGTAAATAAAAAGCCCCCCAAAATTACTAGAAGCAACTGTGTTCAAACCTAAAGAGAAATTGTGATTGAATGCAACTAAACTGCCTCAGCTTACCTAGTCTGTGTTGATATCAAACCCCAACAATATTCTTCCTGTAGCATATTTATATTAAGATTCTTTTTAGGACTAGACCTGTCATTTCATCAGCAGAGGAAACTCTCATTAACAAACAACTTCTACTAAAGTAGGTCAGTACTTATTCTGTAATTTAAAGTTTTAAAGAAATTACATTAAGATTATTTCTCATATATAAGAATGGAAGAATCTAACAATATAAAAACTGCAATACGTAAAGTACTTTTTATACTATTATATAAAGTACTTACCTATAGAAACAATATGTAAAGGACTTTTTCTTTGTGGTACTCATCTATTAGTACTCCGAGTACTTAGTTTTGTAATTCTAACTCTAATGAAGCTATGTATTAAAATTATCTGAAACAAAAAGAAACTGAGGCACAAAGTTACCAAGCATTTATGATTTAATTTGCAAAGCTAGTATTCGCATATCAAACCAAGTTATGTGATTCCTCAGATGGCAGAGACAAGGATTGATTTTCAAAGCTAATTTTTATAACAGAAAAGAGGAATAAAAAATACTGCGTTATATTGTTTTGAACATAATTCAATTGGACAAGACAATTATCTGACTAGTGCACTTCTTCGAGGCTTTCTTAACCCAACAGTAACATTCAGCTGTCAAAGTGAGATTACCCCAGAAGTCCTTGCTCTACAGGTGATGTCTTTTGTAACCAGAAAGCTTACTGAGAAAGAGGAACTTGTGATCAGTAGGTAGTAGTCAGCCTCCCTTCTTCAGTTGACAACCTTAGAAGATTCCATTACTCAACTTGGACTCTAGCTCAAGAAAAACAGAACCTCATCCACAAAGATGGGAAAGATGAATTTAACCTTTGGCTAACTCCCACTTTCTCCAGCTGCTAGAAAGGGGAGCTATGGTTATCTTATTCCTACAAAAATACATGTCTTACTCTAAATTATCTACTACTAAATGATAAAGTCTTATCAATCTATTCAGTAAATCTATAGGTAACCTAGATTTATGAGACTATGTTAGTCTGGCTTAGCTATTAAGGCTAGCTTTTCCTAAAGAAGGGAGTTTAATACTATAATCAAACAAAAAAAAATCAAAGTAATTAACACTAACTGATTTCCTTTTCATGTAACACTGGATACCCCCCAATTAGTCTGCAAAATCCAGGAGAGACTGTGTTTTAGCTAAACTTTGTATCCATACCCACAGACAGCTAGTACACAAAGTGCTCAATAAATGTTTGTTAAATAATTTTTAACAAAATAGGTACATAGGAAAAGAACAAACCATAAATGCAAACAGCAGCTTATAGAAATAAGTACTAAGAAAAATAAATTGTTCATCTCTACAAAGCAGTATTGTGGTACAGCAAATTGAATGCTGGACTTGGGAATAAGAAAAGTTCATGTATGACTCTTATACTTACTAGCTGTGTGACTAAGTCATTTGAACTTTCTATCTCAGTTTCCTTATCTATAAATACATAAAGTACTAACCTCATAGTGTTGGTGTCCATCTCAAATGAGATACCATACACACTCTTAGAAAACTTTAAAGCCTTACATAAATGTCAGTTATCATCATTACTATTGTTAATGAGTACTTATTCACGCTGAGTGGGAAAAAAAAAAGTTACACAAAGAAGTTAAGTCAGAAAACTTTTCAACTAGAAATGTATTAGAAAAATATGAAACAAGAAAAAGTATCTCTAATAATGATCTAAAACTTTTGAGGGATTTTTTTCCTACACAGAGAAAACTTTAAAAGAAATTTTAGGCAAGTACGTAGGTGAAGAGAAACAGTGAATCATAAGATGAAATACTGATTCTTAAGATTCAAAACAATACCACTACTTCAAATGATAACAAAGTGAATTTCCAAAAGCGGAATTCTGGAGTCATATTTCATACCTAAATTTCTATTACAACATAAAACTCCAGAAACACTAAAGTAATCTTTTTAAACAATAAAACTCTAGAAAGCATTATTTGCCTCAGCTTTATACTATTTTCCAAATTGAAAAAATTGGTCCTTTTCATTAAAATTAAGTTATTATTAACTGCAAACTGAGGAAAATTTGTTGGGTTTGTTAAAATAGAGATTTTTGGGGGTTGGAGGCAGCTGTCTTGAGGTTCCCACTAAAAAATTCTGTGCTACTGCAAAAATCAAAGAATCATATAAAAAAAAGTAAGTATACAAAACAAAATGAACTAACTTTAATTTTATGGAAAAACTGATTTACCAGACAGAGCTGGAATATACAAAGAGACACTGAGTCTTAATTTCAAATAACTTCATCCTCTATAAATTTTTCAATGAGATTTATTACTCTTCACTGATACAAAATGACTTTTTTCCAAATGAATATGCCTCTCCTCAGGTGGGGAAAATGTTGGAAATAAAATCCTTATTATGGAACCATCCAAAAGAATTTCAGGTCTCATTTCTTAACTAATTTTTCTACCTTCATCTGGAAAACATCCGAAATTCCAGACTAGGTTCATTTCTGAAAATAATGTCATGGTTTCAGTACACAATACGTTTCAAAACAAGTTTCCCAACTGCTCAGTCTGAGAAACTCTGGTGCTTTAAAACCTTTACAGCACTTTATAAAATTCTGTTTCCTTCCAACTAAATGTGTCAAGTAAGGTCACAAAAACTTTTGCACTAGGTCTGCAAACCTGATCCCTGACCGGCTCCCCCCCCCCAACCCTCACAAGTACCTAAAAAAAAAATCCAACAGCAAGAGACTGGGCTAAAATGTGTGGCATAGTAGAAAATTGTGGATTTGGAATCCAGATCTATCACCACCTGTGTGAGCTTATTCAAATTATTTAATCTTTCTGCGCCTTAATTTCCTGTAAAATAAAAACGTTACACAATCTCTAAGTTCCTTTCTTGTTCTATAAATTCTCTGATATGAAATCCGTGCTCCGCAACTAACAATAAATGTAATCAGAGAAAGCAACTTCCGTGTTACTAAGGATAAAATGAAATAAGACGCGTTCTGTCACCCTCTACCAGCGTCAGATGTCCGCTTATTAATACCACGTCTGTAGCCCTGAAACGCTTAGGAAGCTCTCCCCCACCAAAGCCCTGCGAGAGACACGGAGCGGGGATGATCCCCTTAACCCCGCTTTACAGACAAGGAAACCGCAGCCAGAGAGTGGCATGACTTGCCATTATCACGACTATTCCCTCCCGTGACAGGGGCTGTCAACTCCCTAAACCCGCGGGTCACCGCCGCGCCCCGGGCTGGTACAAAGCAGCGGCCGCCGAGTCCGCACTGTCCGGGCTCGGAGAAGCGCGCCTGGCCCCAACGTACGCACAGACGCCGGTCTGACAAGGGGACCGGGGACCAGGGCCCGAGCCCGGGGCGGCTCGGGGTCCGAGGCACGTCCTACCCCGCTCGGGCCGGGCTAGACCTCGCCTCGGCCCCCGCTCCCGCCCAGGAGTCCCGAGGACAGGAGCTGACGGACGCACGGCCCTGCAGACGGGCAGGGCCCGGTCCCTCACCTGACGGCGGAGAACACGATTACCGGCCTCGGCCTCCGAGAGCCTCCAACAAGCACAGCGCGATGGCCGACCCCTGCTCCCTCCGATCTGTCAAGCGCCTTCCGGCTCGCCGGCGTTGCAACCGCTGCCTTCCGCCGGACGGGCGCTCAGACCCGCTGCAACATCCGTTCCGCCTCCTCGGTTGCCCCGCCAATCCCGAGGCAGTACGAGAGCCGGGCCCTGTCCCAACCCCGGCTGCGTCCCACCCCCTCCCACGACCCTCCTGCCTTGGGGGACTCACCTGGAAGGCCAGACCTGAAGTCCCGATTTCAAAGACCCCTTCAGATACTAGCTCTGTGGGTAAATCGTTTCACCTCGGTTTCTTCTCCATCTGTAAAATGGGAATAATACCATGTTCCCATACAGGGTTGTAGTGAGGATAAAATGTGATAAAATTTGCAAAGCGCATTCTGCTATAGAAATGTTAGCTGTGAATGGTGGTGGTGGTAGTGGTAATGGTAGTAGTAGTAGTAGTAACAGCAGTGGTAGTAGTGATTGTAGTAGTACTAGTGGAGGAGAAGGAAGAGGAGGAGTACCTTTGAGATGCCCTTTTGGAAACTCTAGAGACTTTAGATATTATCTAACCCATCCTCCTCATTTTCAGATGAGGAAACTGGGAGATCCGGGAGAATCCGGGGCTCTCTCCAATGTACCACACTGCCTCTCACTGAAAACAGTTTAACTACATTAATGACAAGAACATTTTGCACAAATTAACTTAAGATTGGAGAAAATAAGGCAGTTACTTGGAATCAAGAGACCTGGCTTAGAGTCCTGGCTCTGATATTTAACAGCTGTATCACCCTGACCAAGTCTTGGGCCCCAGTTTCCTTCATAAATGAGGCATAACAATACTTAGAATACCCATCTCAGGACTAGGGAAAGCAGGAAAGTGCTTTGTAAACTATAATGGACTGTATACTATATAGCTGAGCTATTACTGTCAAACACTACAAAATGTTAGTTATAACTTTCATGTATTTGTGCCAGAACAGTGCCCTGAACCTATTATTAACATTTCATGCTTAAGAGAAAGCAGGGATTCTAAACTTTTTTTGTGTCATGAACCCCTTAGACTGCCTGGGGAAATCTATGAACCTCCTCAGAATGATGTTTTTAAATACATAAAATAAAATAGAATTACAAAGTAAACCTATTACATTGAAATATAGTTAACAAAAAAAATTTTTTGAATTAGATTTCATAAAGGAGAGTAAGATGTAAAAAGACTGGAAAGGGGCCAGGTTATGAGGACTTTAAGAGCCAAACAGAGGTTTTTATACATGATACTGGAGGCCAGTGGAGTTGACTGAACAGGGGGATGACATGTTCAGACCTGTGCTTTAGGAAGAACACTTTGACAGCTGAATGGAAAATGAAAGTGGAGAGAAACCTGAGATAGGAAAACTAACCAGCAAGCTATAGTAGTCCAGATGTGAAATGATGAGGGCCTGAACCACAATGGTGGCAATATCAGAGAAGAGAAGAGGACTTATATGAGAGAGGTTGCAAAGGCAGAAACAACAGAACTTGGCAACAGATTGGATATGAGGGGTGAGAAAGAATGAGCAGTCAAGGATAATACCCAGGTTGGGAGACAGGGTAGATGACGGTACCCTCAACAGGAAGAGAGAAGTTCAGAAGAGGAAAAGCTTAGGGGGCAAAGTTAATAAGTTTAGTTTAGGTTATGTTGAGTTTAAGATTGAGATGGCTAATAGGCAGTTGGAGATGTGAGACTGCAGATATGGAGAAAGGTTAGGGCTGGATAAAAAGCCATTCTGCATAGAGAGGATAATAAAATCCATGGGTACTGATAAGATGACCAAACAAAATTGTATAAAGGAAGGTAAGAAGAAGACCCAAGACAGAGCCATGGGGGACCCCCATAGTGAATGGGCATGACTTGGATGAAGACCAAGCAAAGGAGACCGAGAAGAAACAGTCAGACAGATAATAGGAGAACCAGGAAAAAGAAGTTTTATGAAAACCTAGAGAGAAGAGGTGAGGTGACTTTGCTAAGTAAGTAGTAAGTAGGTAGTAAGTAGAAGAGCCTAAACTGAAACCAAGGTCCTCTAACCCCAAATCCACAGTTCATTATAAAATACGCACTGATTGGAAGTATAACACAGGTAAGTCTGTGTGTGAGGAAAATTAACCTGGCATCTATGTAAGGTATGGAAGGGGGAAAATCTAATGGAAGGGAGGTCATTTAGGAAACTATTGAAGTAATCTAGGTATAAGGTGATAAGGGACTATACTGGGGTGGTGGCAATGGAAATGGAAAATTATGTATATAAGAGTTTTTGTCCAAACAAGGGATAGGGAGGATCACAGGAATTAAAATGGATAATTTTGATTGCATAAAAATTTTTACATATAAAATCAATGCAGTTAAATTAGAAAGGAAACACTTAACTGGGAAAAAAAGTCTTTGAAGCAAGTTACTCTGATAAAGAAATGCCTGACATCCAAAATATATAGGGAACTGATTGAAATATATTTAAACAAGAACCATATCAAAAGATATGATCAGGCATTGTCAAAAGAAGAAATTAAAGCTATCAGCAACCATGCGAAAAATGTTCAGGGACTATAATGTAATTGAGAAATAGTTAATAAAAAATACAATAGAACATAATGTTCATATGTGGTTTTCTAAGTCAAAATGCAGCCCACCAGTATCTTTAGTTGCCCCCATTTCTGTTTGAGTTTGACACCACTGCTCCAAATCACCAATAATATGAGAAATGGAAATTAAAACAACTCTGAAGTTCCAATTTGCTCCTATCAGACTGGCAAAGATGACAAAAAGGGAAATAACAGTCATTGGAGGGGTTGTGAGAGGACAGTCACCCTACTATACTCTTGTTGGAACTGTGAACTGATACAGCCATTCAGGAAAGCAAATTGGAAACTGAATATCTTTTGACCTAGCAATATCAGTATTAGGCATATAACCCGAAAGGATAAAAGAAAGAGGGAAAGGAATGTATGTACAATATATGTACAAAAATATCCATAGCAACACTTTTTGTTAGAGCAAAGAATTGAAATCTAAGGGGATGCCTATCAATTGAGGAATAGATGAACATAAATTATGGTATATGACTATAATAAAATATTGCACCATATGAAATGACAAAAGAAACAGATTCAGAGAAATATGGGAAGATTTGTATGAACTGATGCAGACTGAGGTGAGTAGAACCAGGAGAATGATTTATGTAGTGACTATAACATTGTAAAAGAAAAAAACCTGAGAAAAACTCTGTTCTATGAAAGGACCAGCCATGATTCAGAGAATCTATAATAAATAATAAATGTTTCCCATGACAGAGGGGTGATAGAAAAGAGGTACAGAATAAAGCATACATTTTCAGACTTGGCCTATGTGTGGATTTGGTTTTTTGAAGATGTTGAATTGTTACCAGGGAGAATTAGGGGGGAGGGGGAGGCAGGGATTGAGAAGACAAAGGGAGCTAGTGACAGTGGTGCCAATTAAAGGAAGAAAGAAAGGAGTTTCAATGAAGCATTTTTAAAAAAAAATAGAAGACATGAAAAGGCAGTTCAGAATTAGAGCTACCATGTTGAATTGAGTATATACTTTTTTTTTAAACCATCTTATGAGATCCATGGTTTCATATACAAGCCTCTTTTTCTGTTTTTTTTTATATAAAAATGTTTGTTTGTTGGTATTTATCAAGTTCAGAATAACAAAAAGTTAAAAAATGTTTCAATAATATGAGGAATTTTTATTAAATGATCTCGAAAGCCCTTTCCAGTTTTAATGTTCTCTGACCATAAATCTCCTTGGCTCTCAACAAAATATTGCCTTCATTGCCTTATCACTCTGCCCTAGACATGGAATGGTTTCTCCTTTTTCTTGCTTCCCCTTTCCCTCACTTCATATTGTTTCCCCCTTCCCTGCCACTTTTTTGAGAACAGTTGCCCCCTGATTCAATCACAATAAGGACAGTATAAATCAGCTAGTAAACCCTAACAAAAGCAGGGAGAGTCTGTAAGCTACAACCAAAATAACTGGCCGTGCCAGGATTATAACTAGCAATTCTGTCCCCTTGATCAAGTTAATGAATTAAGATGGGTAAAGGTTGGGGCAGCTAGGTGGCGAAGTGGATAGAGCACCGGCCCTGAAGTCAGGACGACCTGAGTTCAAATGCGGCCTCAGACCAAACACTTACTAGCTGTGTGACTCTGAGCAAGTCACTTAACCCTAATTGCCTTAAAAAAAAAAAAAAAAAAGATAGGTAGAGAGGAAGAGAAACCTTGCAGACTATCTATGGACACAAGGTCAAAAAGGAGCAGAGGCTCTAGCCTAATTCTGATGCAGAAGAGACAGTGAAAAGCAGTAGTACTATGTCCCCTATGGAGGAAACATCTTGAGGCTGTTACTGAGCAAACTGCCAGGGAAGCAGTGAAAAGACTGGTCAAGGGAGGAGTTCATCTGAAATATGGCTATACAGATAGGGGAGGGGAAGTGCCTTTTTGGCAAATTCCTGTTTTAATTTTTTTTAACTATACAACTATACTGACTAGATGCTCTACACTCATTCATTTATTTCTGCCTGAAGAAAGAGTCCAAGTGCTGTCTGCATTCTCTGAATTTCATAGCCTTGGGGCAATATCATAGTCACCCATGGTAGTTGCAGTTCTGTTCATTTCTTCTCTTACTCCCTCTTTTTCTCCTTTCCTCCTCCCTTCCTCCACCCACTTCAAAGAAAAACACAGTCCTGAAATCCTTCTTATTCTGGAAGGTATTATGTGAACAGCAGAATGTCCCATCCCAGCCTTTTAGCCAATGACGTAACCAAATGCTAATCTTCTGAAGTAAATGTGTGCAGATATGTGGATAAGGAAGATTTCCACATACTCATCTCAAATATCCCAGATTATCGTTACTAAAAGACTGTAAATTTCCCTCTGACTGAGAAGGGAAATCAAAATTAGTCCTATTCATGAAGGTCTTATTAAAATTTGTCATATCAATTCAACAGTCACAGCCATCATTCAGCAGATATGAAAAAGAAACAGGCAAAAAGAGCCTCAGTGTCACTCATTTGCTTTTGTCCATCAGCAAATTTTGCTATAAATGCTAATCTCTGTCTCCAGTGTATAGTTACAAAGAACACACCGTTTCATTTGGTTGTGTATACAGTGCTGGTTATCTTACTGAACAAATTTTTACTGCTTATAAATCCACTGAAAAAGAGCAGCAAATCAAAAGAGAGAACCAGGTGTTTACACAGGAAGGTCCTGTTTGTTCAGAAAGATTTATCACAGAAAGGAAGTGTGCAAATTTTTTATTTACAGAATTCTGGAAATGTACGATGCAAGGAAAATATATGTTAATTAAAATGATTTAATATTAGGATAGATAGTATATCTATAAAATAGCAAAATCTTTGGGATACAGTAATTATAGTAACATTATACAGCATATCTTGTATAGTAATACTTCTGAAAGGCAGAGGTAACATTAATCTGATTTTTTTCTTGTCTAAGCCTGAAATTTCATTGGTGTAGGCTTCTCTCAGTGTGGAAATTCTCTCCATAAATGCAAATGAGCAATTCTTCTGCACCATATATTCTTAAGAGAGTTACCTGGGGCACTAAGATGTTATGTGACATAAGTCTTGAACCCAAGTCCTTCTGACTCCAAGGTCAGATATCTATCTACTATCCCAAGTTGCTGCTGTGCACTTGATATAAGATGCATAATTCTCACTATGTACTAAAAATTTAATATTATAAATGTCAGAATGTTAAAAGGAACCTTAGATGTCATTTTGTCCAACCCTTTCATTTTATATATGAAAGAAAGATATAGATGAAAAAACTGAGGATCAGAGAAGTAAAGCGGGGACTAAAACTTAATGTATGCTAAATATATAAATAAATATAAATAAAATTTTCATAAACTCACCTTAAGAAATTGTAATGCTTCTCAAATTCCTATTACCACTTGTCCTAAAATTTTGATCCAAAACAAATACTTTTTTTCTCACCTATATTTTATAATAAACTCTTCAGAATATTCGAAAGACTGAACTTGGTCTTCTGGAGAACAAAAGAGGGATTGAATAGAAGATTTTTAAAGTAGATCATCTTCTACTTTAATAGTAGCTTGTATATTATATAATATGTTATATAATACTACATCACACATAATATATATTTTATTAGTAATTATATTATACTGGTTCAACTAGTATCCACTAATCTGGTTATTTATTTTTAAATGTCTCATCTGCCCCCATCAGTGCCCTCTAAACACCCAGAGATATTGATTAAACCAAAACAAAGTCCAAGGAGAACTTGAATAAATCAATCCTTATTTTTTTCTTTTTTTTTTTTCAGCCAAAGACAAGGTTTATTAGAACATCCATCATATTGGCCAGATTCTTAAGGAGTATGAACATTAGTGAGCTATTGTCTAGATTATAAGAATATGAGCAGTAGCTAGATTGTAATAATCTGAGTCCCTATCTGTATTTCTAGAAGAAAAAAAAAGGCAAGAATTATACTTTGTTCTAGATCAAAGTTAATGTACAAAACAACATTGGAAGTCTATTATATAAGAGAGAAAACTATCAAGAATAGACATCTGAGAACAGGACTAAAAATTTGTGTGTTTGCAGTTGTTGACTGATTTGCTGCTTGGCCTCTGCTGATCCAAGCAGCATGCTGCAGTGCAAAGAGTATTACTTCTAGAGTTAGAAGTTCTGGGTTCAAATGGCAGACCTCTTAGCTATTCCCTGCATGACCTTGGACAAGTCATTTAACTCCCTTAGACCTAGTTTTCCAATCCATAAAATGAAGAAGTTGGAATAGGTGAGTTCAAAATCACCTTCTAGCTCTAAATCTATGATCCTTTAAGTCATAGTTTCTCTATTATTTATATTTCCTATTTAACAAATTGAATTTAAGTCAAAAACCATTTATTAAGTGCCTACTATATGTAAGTCACTGAGCTAGGCCCTAGGCATACAAAAATGAAAAATGACACAGCCTCTGCCATCAAATTGATTATAGTATACTAGTAGGATTGTCCATGAGATGTTTTCAAAAAAACCTGGGAACACCTGATACAAAGTGAAGTGAGCAGAACCAGGAGTAACAGCAATATTGTAATGATGATCAACCATGAAAGACTTAACTACTCTGATCAATACAATGATCCAAGACAATTTAAAAGACTCATAATGAAAAAAACTATCCATCTCCAGAGAGAGAAATGATGAATCAAGTGCAAATTGAAGTATAATTTCTTCACTTACTTTATTTTTCTTTTTTTGCAACATGGCTAATATGGAAATATCTACTGCATGATTTCATATCAAAATTGATATCATATTGCTTGCCTTCTCAATGAGTGAGGGAATAGTTGGAGGAAGGAAAAGAATTTGGAACTCAAATTTCTTTTAAAAATTAACGTTAAAAATAAATATTTCTTAAAGGCTGTCCTTGAAATCTGTGTTTTCAAAGAGCCTTTGTAATAAGGGGAGACCCACTTTAAGAAATCATTCTCATACTTTGACAAAACAAATTCTCCCATTTGCCATGTCCAAAAATGTGTCTCATTCTATACCCTGATTCCATAACTTCTCTATCAGAAGGTAAATAGTACAATTCTTCATTAGCCCTCTGGAATCATTTATCATGACTGATAACATGGTGATCGGGGTTCTTCAATCCTTCAGAGCTGTTTATTTTTATGATGTCATTGATGTAATATAAATTGTTCTGGTGGTTCTACTCAATTCACTATGCATCAGTTCATACAAGTCTTCTCAGGTTTCTCTGAAACTGTCCTTTTCTTCATTCCTTATAATGCAATAGTATTCCACTACATTAACATAGAATAATTTCTTCTGCCATTCCCTATTTATGGGCACTTTGTTTCCAGTTCTTTGCTACTACAAAAAGTACTGCTCTATTTTTCTATCTATGGGGCCTTTTCTTATTTTTTTTAACTCTTTGGGGTATAGGCCAAGTAATAGTATCACTGAATCAAAGGGTATGCTAATTTGGGGGTATATTGTTTCCAAATTGCTTTTCAGAATGGCTAGACCAATTCACGGCTCCACCAACAGGGCATTAATGTGCCTGTTTTCCTGAACCCCCCTACATTTGTCATTTTCTATTTGTGTCACTTTCACCAATTTGATGAATATGATGGAGAACCTTTGAGTTCAAGTAGGAAAGGTTTGAAAGAAATGAGTATAATTTATTATATACTTGGGAAAAAAAGGAAACGGGATAAAATGGAGATTCACAGTTCCATAAAGAATTGTCTTTTATGTTACATGGTATGTGTGGAAATGTTTTGGTGTTTGGGTTTTTTGGTGTTTAAGTTTCAAATTTTTTTAAATTTTTAAAATAAAGAAAAAGTACAGTGCAATTTTCCAAAGGCAATCAAGTTTGCTCTTCTCCATCTATTCAATTCTGGACTGAGCTCATTGTAAGTTCTGCAATGTCAGTCATCTCATATTGTCATGCCCAGAATAAGTACTTGCGAAAAAAATTTATCCTGAAGATAACTGAAATCTATGATATACAGAGCCCTGACTACCAAACATTTAAAGAATAATTAATTCCAATACTATATAAACTATTTGGAAAACAGGTGAAGGAGTCCTACCAAAGTCTTTTTATGATACAAATATGGTACTGATACCTAAACCAGGAAGAGCCAAAACAAGAAAATTATAGACCAGTTTCATTAATAAATATTGATGCAATAATAAAATATTAGCAAAGAGATTACAGCAGTTTATGACTAGGATAATATACCAGGTGAGATTTATACCAGTAATGCAGGGCTGGTTCAATATTAGGAAAACCATCAGCATAATTAACCATATCAATAATAAAACTAATAGAAATCACATGATTATCTCAATAGATGCAGAAACAGCTTTTGACAAAATACAGTACACACTGCCATTAAAAACACTAGATGGCATAGGAATGAATGAAATTTTCACTAAAATAAGTAGCATATATCTAAAACCATTAGCAAGCATTATTTGTAATGGGGATAAGCTAGAAGCTTTCCCAGTAAGATCAGGGGTGAAAAAATGATTATCCATTATCCATTATCACCACTGTTATTCAATATTGTACTAGAAATGTTAGCTTTAGCAATAAGAAAAAGAAATTGAAGGAATTAGAATGGGCAAAGAAGAAACAAGGTTATCACTCTTTGCAGATGATATGATGGTATACTTAGAGAATCCTAGAGAATCAACTAAAAAACTACTTGAAATAATTAACAACTTCAGCAAAGTTGCAGTATATAAAATAAACCCACACAAATCATCAGCATTTCTATATATTACTAACAAAGCCCAAAAGCAAGAAATAGAAAGAGAAATTCCATTTAAAAGAATTGTAGACAATATAAAATATTTGGGAGTCTACCTGCCAAGACAAAACCAGGAATTATATGAACACAATTATAAAACACTTTTCACACAAATAAAGTCAGATCTAAGTAACTGGAAGAATATCAGTTGCTCATGGGTAGACTGAGCTAATATAATAAAAATAACAATTCTACCTAAATTAATTTACTTATTCAGTGCCATACCAAACTACCAAAAATATTTTATAGATCTAGAAAAAATAATAACAAAATTTATCAGGAAGAACACAAGATCCAGATCAAGGGAATTAATGGAAAAAAAATGCAAAGGAAGGTGGACTAGTCATACTAGATCTACTGTATTAGAAAGCAGCAATCATCAAAACTATTTGGTGCTGGCTAAGAAATAGAGTGGTGGATCAATGGAATAGGTTAGGTACACAAGATGCAGTAGTCAATGACCATAGTATCTACTGTTTGATAAACCCAAAGGCTCCAGCTTCTGGGATAAGAACTCACTATGTGACAAAACTGCTGGGAAAACTGGAGAAGAGTATGGCAGAAACTAGGCATAGACCAACATCTTACACAGTGTATCAAGATAAGGTCAAAATGGGCACAAGATGTAGACATAAATGATGCTACTATAAGCAAATAAGGACATCAAGGAATAGTTTACCTGTCAGATCTATGGAGAAGGGAAGAATTTATGACCAAACAAGAGATAGAGAACATTATGAAGTATAAAATGGATAATTTTGATTACATTAAATTAAAAAGGTTTTGTGCAAACAAAGCCAATGCAACCAAGATTAGAAGGAAAGTAGAAAGCTGGGAAACAATTTTTACTGCCAGTATTTCTGATAAAGGCCTAGTTTTTAAAATATAGAGAGAGCTGAGTCAAATTTATAAGACTATAAGTCATTCCCCAGTTGATGAATGGTCAAAAAGATATGAACAGGCAGTTTACAAATGAAGAAATTAGAGCTATCCATAGTCATGTGAAAAAAATACTCTAAATCACTATTGATTGGAGAAATGCAAATTAAAACAACTCTGAGGTACCACCTCACAACTATCAGATTGACTAATATGACAAAAAAAAAGGAAAATGATAAATGTTGGAGAAGATGTGGGAATATTGGAACACTAATGTATTGTTGGTGGAGTTGCGAACTGATCCAACCATTCTGGAGAGCAATTTGGAACTATGCCCAAAGGGCTATAATACTGTGGATCCAACAATAACACTATTAGGTCTGTATCCCAAAGAGATCATAAAAATGGGAAAAGGACCCACATATACAAAAATATTTATACCAGCTTTTTTAGTGGTGGCCAAGAATTGGAAATCAAGGGGATGCCCGTCAATTGGGGAATGGCTGAACAAGTTGTAGTATATAAATGTAATGGAATACTATTGTACATAAGAAATCATCATTTCAGAAAAACCTGGAGAGACTTACATGAACTGATGCTGAGTGAAGTGAGCAGAACCAGGAGAATATTGTACATAGTAACAGCAACTTGTGTGATAATCAACTTGGATAGACTTAGCTCTTCTCAGCAATATAATGATCTAAGACAATTCCAAAAGACTCATGATGGAAAATGCTATCCACATCCAGGGGAAGAACTATGGAGTCTGAATGCAGATCTAAGCATACTATTTTGTCTCTTTTTTTTCTTTCTCATGGTTTTTCCCTTTTATTCTGATTCTTCTTTCACAACATGACTAATGTGGAAATATGTTTAATATGATTGTACCTGTACAGCCTATTTCAGATTGCTTGCCATCTTGGGGAGGGAAGAGGAGAGGGAGAAAAAAATTTGAAACTAAAAAATCTTATAAAAATTAATGTTGAAAGCTATCTTTACATGTAATTGGAAAAAATAAAATACTATTAAGTGGGGTACAAAATAAAAGAGTCCTCACAGAACCTGGGTTCAAATGCAACTTCTGATACTTACCACCTCTATTATCTCTGTCACTTAAACTCCATAGGCTTCATTTTCCCCATCTGTTAAATGAGCAGATTAGAATAGACAGGATCTGAGGATCCTTCTATATCCCGCTCAATGATTCTATGTCCCTATGATCTGTTGTAGAGGATGAGTTAGAGGAATTCTGTGAAGAACTTGGTAAAACCCTCCAAAGTCAATCAGCATGGTATAATGGATAAAGAACCAATCTCAAAGCTAGGAAGATCTGGGTTCAAGTCCTACCTCTGGCATATACTGACTGTGTAACTCTAAGCCACTCATTTAATTTCTCAGTGCTCTAGCTGATTCTCTAAAACTTTTTAAGTTGTGGAGTGACAGAACTAACCCCTATTCCTACTACATACAAGGAACCATATTAAGAACTAGAGATGGAAAGACAAAGATGATTTAGTCCCTGCCTTCAAGGACCTCATGTGTGACTAATACACAAATAAGCAGAATATTAAAATGAAAATTGAGGAGGGGAAACTATGGAAGTTTCACAGAGGATTTGGTATCTGAGTTGAACTTTAAAAGAAGGTAAAAATCTGAGGTGGAATAGAGTATGGAGTGTCTTAACAGTGTGTGAAGGCAGGAAAGAGAATACTGAACTCATAGAATAACTAGTTTTCCAGTTTGACTTGAATGTAGAGCTTGTGAACGAGAAAAGTAAGAAATAAGGGTGCAAATATAGATGGGAACCCGATTTTAGAGGGCCTTGTAGAAGCATAAGGATTTGTGAAAGTCCAAAAATCCACTTTATGGATGACTCTGACCCATAGCGCTGACTGATCTCAGGCTATCTCTTCTGGGAAACTCTCACATGTCATGCTTGTCCTTCCTTTTTGGTTCAGTTGGATCTGCTTCAGGCCAATACCTGGCATCTTCTTGCTCACGGCATCAAAGATGAAAAATAACCAAATATGTCTAAGCAAGAAACCACTCCTTCCCTATTAAAAAAAAATTCCAGGATAATTACAAAATTACTTCCCTTCATATTCTAGTGAAATTGGTCTCCTTGATTTTCCCTACAGGTCAGCCTATGTCCCCTCTCTGTGCCTTTGCACTGTCCCCTATTTCTGGAATGTTCTTCCCCCTCATCTTGGAGGCAGGTAGGAGGCATAGTAGGTAGAGTACTAGACCCAGAATCAGAAAGATCTGAGTTCAAATTTGACCTCAGATGCTTACCAGCTGTGTGACCCTGGGAAAGTCACTTAACCTTTGTTTTCCACTGTTTCCTCATCTGTAAAGTGGGGATAATAATAGTATCTACCCTCCCAGGGTTCTTGTGAAGATCAAATGAGATAATTTTCGAGCACTTAGTACAGCACCTGACATGTATTAGACACTATATAATTGCTTATTGCCTTCCCTTTCCCTTCACTTCTGTGAAGTACTCTTCAAGGGTCATTTCAAGTGCTACCTTCTACAAAACAAATCTTTCTTGTCCTTCCCCCAAAGTTGTTAGTACTGTTCCCCAACCCAGAAATCACTTTATCTTAGAGAGCTCGCTCTCTCTTTTTCCATAAATACATGTATATGTATATGTATATGTGAATATATACGTGTGTGTGTGTGTATATATATATATATATATATTATTCATCTATGTACATTTTGTCATCTGACCTTGGCACTCCTCAGTGGAATGTAAGCTCCTTTAGGCAGGAGCTGTTTAACTTTGGTTTTGTGCTCTGGATACCTGACCTGGAGCAGGCATTGAATAAATGCCAGAAGGAAAGAGGAAGGGGGAAGGAGGAAAAGATGCCTCCATAACAAAAGACCTAGGGCTTTATGCATTACTGGCCTGTCTAATTCTTTTGTGAAACCCCTTCTAAGCAATGAATGAGGCAGAAAATGGCACAAGATCAGACTAAGATTAGATGATATAAGATCCTATCTTTTACTTTTAATTCTTTCTGCCATGAAACTTATGAACAGATCAAAGCATTTCTTAGTTTTGGGGATTGATACCAAGTATTAAATTTTGGCATTTGAATCATGGACTAAGAAGAGACCCATAATTATAGAGGCCCTGATCACCTCCCCTTAGTGAAATGCTTTTCCTCTGAATTTTATGATATGCTAGCACATTATGACCAATCCAAGGACTTTTGGCACATAAATTTCTCTCTCTCTCTCTCTCTCTCTCCCTCCCTCTGTCCCTTTGTCCCTCTCTCGTCTACGGAAAGTAAAGGGACTGGAGACTGTAGCAATGACGACAGATGGTTTAAAAGGAATGAGGCTGAGGGATAGACATAAGGACAAAGGACTGTGATTAGGCAGGAGAATTTTCTGAATTCAAAATTACAGAGGTGGCATTGTTATGGATGATGGCAGCAGATAATAACAATCCCTGGAGTGGACCATAGGTCATGGAAATTAGATAAGCTGATGAACTACGATACCAGGTTTATAAGAAGATACCACCATGTATGTTAAAGGCTCCAAGTATGAGGATCACAATTGCTGATTTGAAGAGAAAGGTTGTGAGTCAAGTACTGGACTCCTTCAGAAAGGAAGAGATTAAACTGTAAGCAAAAAAAAAAAAAAGCTGCAAAAAGGATTTGAACTTGATGATAAAGTAGAATGAAGTTAGCCTCAGAGGAAGAGAGATTGTTAAGTGATGGTGATAGATAGAGGTTCTGGAAGAAACCATGGGAAGTAAAAAGCATGCCAATTACTTCTCCTGCCCCAGTGTATCAGGGGACATAAGAGAAGGTAATCAGTACTGAAGAGGGTGGTCAGTGATGGCATCTTCTGGAAAGAACCAGGTTTCTGTGAAACCAAAAAAATGAAAAGAATGTATGGAAATAATGCAAAGAAAAGAAACATTCAAAGACTTTAGACTTCTTACCGATTCAATGAACAATTGAAACTTCAGAGGACTTGTCTTTTGGCAGAGATGCAGTGGGCAATATGTGCAGAGGGCATAAAGTTTCAGATGTGTTGATTTGTCTAGTTTAACTGTACTTGTTTCAAGGGAGAAGTAACTTTGAAACCTCTAGAAGTTTGGGAGTAGGTGGGAAAGACTTTGAGATGTAATAGTAATATAAAAAATAGCACAAAAAAACTTTCAAAATGTGGGTAAAAAGAAAGAACATGCAAAAAAAGAATTCAGGAATGAAGGAAATTTTGATTGAACAAGCATTCCAGAAAACACAAAGGAAAAGGAAGGCAGAGAAGAAAAGGGACTTAGGAATGATAGTCACCAGCTGGATGGAAGAAAAGTATGGGAAGAAGTAGGAGTGGAGTTGGACTTTTACTCTGGGGAAATCTACTCTGAATCACTGGAATTTGAAGAACAAATGTAAAAATTTGATAGCCATAGACATAAGTTGCTTGGGATCTCTACCTTCCAGGATCTTGTTGTATTAAGAGGACAACATTGGTGCTGTGTTCCCTCTCTACAAACAATAGAAAGCTGGGGGGGGGGGTGTTAGTGAATAATGGCAAGGAATACAGACCAGAGGCTTGGGTCCCCAAGAACTAGACCCAATTCACATGTGGCACTATATCCAGTATGACAGGAGATATATTATACCTGGAGCACATAACTCTACATCAGGGCTGATATCCAAAAGTTTGGTCCTTTTAGTGTTCAGTCTGGTGAAAGAGGCCCTAGTTAAGGAAGCACTAGGTGTTTCCTTGAATTTCTAGTTTTTCTGCCTCCAAGAATAGTATCTGAGGCCTGAACCAAAGCAGTAATATCGATTTGATAAAGCAAAGATAAAATCAATAGAAAACATTTAAGATAGGAAGAATATCTTTATTAAAAAGATAATCCTACACTTCTGGTCAAAGTGATGGAGAGAATAGGAGAACCACACAGTTCCTTCACTGTATTCCAGAAAAGATAAAAGAGTTCCAGACTGAATGATTAAGAAATAAAGAGGAAAACTATGGTTGGTACTTTCAACCAGCCTAGATTAGCAAAGGGAGACACCCATAAACTTTCAGGCACTAAGGAGAGGGCCCAAGCAGAGGAGCCAGGATGAGGCAAGTACAGGGCAGGTAGGCCTTCGAGCTTCTACCAGCTCAGAGAACTCCAACCAGGAAGCCTCTTGGCAGTTAAGGTTTACTGAGCTCTGGGTTGGGAGTTGACAAAATGGGTAAAGTTCCTATCTCGGGAAACAATCAATTGGCAAACCTCTGAAAGTTTGGAACTGCCAATCTGAACCATTCCTGAGATCCTTGAAGAAAACTATAAACTCACTCTAGGTCTTGAGCTACCATGTAATGCAGTTTTTAACTATACAGTCAGCCCACAATAATGACACTTTTAGATCTTAAATATAACCATTTACTTAACAATAGACCAAAGAAATAATATTATAGATACTAATACATTAGCTACAGATAACTAATATATTGTATGTATGTATACATACATATATATATATATATATACAATAAAATGCATCACAATACACATATATACCCAGATCATACTCTTAGAACAATGAATTCAATATCTAAGGTGAAGGCACACACTTAAAAGAACTTGGCAGGAAGCACATGGTGAGGAAGTGGGTAACTCATGTGTTAAGGGTAACTCGACTCTGGTCAGCAGACATCAATGTTACCAGTCTTTTCAGGGACATCTGCATCACATAAAACTTTCTCTGATCACTGCTAATCCTCATCATTTTTCAACTGAGGAAATACTTTTCTCTACTCAAACATAGCATTTACAAGCTCTTCCAATTTACCATCACTCTTAAATGGGTGTTCAGAAAGTCTTAGCTCTTAATGTGAATAGCAATTCTCTATAAATCAAAAGAACCATGAGGCTCATTAAACTGGCAATGACTGGGTTATGCATGTCAGCCCAGACAACTATATTATTCACTAACCTAGCTGTTGTTTTTATCCAATCAGAGTAGAGCTCACAACACAATTCAAATTGTTGGGGGTTTTTTGTTTTGTTTTGTTTTGTTTTTTTAAAGCCAGCATCACAAGATGCCAAAGCAGCTGAATAGCCCCCTCTGCTTTACTCCGGCCTAACAAGCCCTCATAAGAAGCTTCACCTGTCTCCAATTCTAGATGGCTTTGAAGGGCAATAGCTGTGTCTTGGACAATCATACCCAATGAAGTAGATTCTCGCTCCACCAATCAAGAATCAGTCAGTTGAAGTCTTCTGTGAGCTGACTGCTTTGAACTGCCCCAGCAGTTTTCAGTATTCCTTGTGGGTCTTCAATTCTCCTCAGGTTCCTATATCCCGATCCTCTGCATTTCAGTGGTTTAAAGAGAGGCTCCTGATTCACAGTGACTCACCTTTCACTTAAAAAGTCAACACTCCCCCAAATTTCCCTTTTCAAATCAATAATTCCTTAATCATCCTGGTTTCTAAATGTTTGTGTTATTTCTCATTTTTAAAACTGTTATTCTCTTTAATCCTAAAAGTTAGAAGCAAATGAGCTGAGGTACCCATAATGTTTATATCTCTGAAGGTTTCAACATGGTTCAATTTTTTTTGTGCTCTTGAAACTGCTTCTTTACACTCTGCCTCTTTATAACATTAAACTGTTCCCACACAAGTGAGGCATCATACTACATTGTTCAGAAAGAAATTTGAGTATCTTTTTTTCTAAATTTAATTTTATGAATTTTTTGTTACATTTGAAGTTCCAAACTGTCTCTCTCCCTTCCTCCTTCCTTCTCTCCCCATCCCACACTTAGAGAAGGCCATCATTTGGCACGGATTTATAAATATATGTAAAATCATAGTATGCATACTTCTATTTATCAGTTCTTTCTCCGAAGATGGGTAGCATCTTCTTTCATAAGTCCTTTGTACTTGATTTGAGTATTTATCATACTCAGAATAATTTGTTTGTTCCCAGTTGTTCTTCAAACAATATTGCTGTTACAGCATATAACAATCTCTTGGTTTTGCTCATTTTACTTTTCATTATTTCATGCAAGTCTTTCCATGTTTTTCTAAAATCAGCCTGCTCATTGTTTCTCATAGTAAATAGTATTCCATCACAATCATATACCACAACTTTTTTAGCCATTCCCCAATTGGACATCCCCTCAATTTCCAGTTCTTTACCACCACAAAGAGAGCTGCTATAAATATTTTATAACAGAAAGATTCTTTTCCTCTTTACTGATCACGTTGGGAAACAGGCCTAGTGGTATTGCTGGATCAAAGGGTGTACACAGTTTGATCACTCTTTGGGCATCATTCCAGATTGCTCTCCAAAATGGTTGGAACAGTTCACAGTTTTACCAACAGTGCATTAGTGTCCCAATTTTTCCATATCCCCTCCAACATTTGTCATTTTCTCATTCTATCATTTTAGCCAATCTGATAGGTGTAAGATAATATCTTAAAGTTATTTTAATTTGTATTTCTCTAATCAATAATGATTTAGAGCATTTTTATCTATAGTTTTGATTTCTTCATTGAAAAACTGTTTGTTTATATCCTTTGACTATTTATCAGTTGGGGAATAACCTATATTCTTATAAATTTAACAAAGTTCTCTATATATTTGAGATATGAGACCTATATGAGAAACTGTCTAATAATTTTTTTCCTATTTTTCTACCTTCCTTCTAATCTTGGCTACATTGGTTTTATTTGTATAAAACCTTTTTAATTCAATGTAATCAAAATGATCCATTTTACATCTCACAATGCTGTCTCTTGTTTATTCATAAATTTTTTCACCTATCCATAAATCTTACAGGTAATGTGTTCCATATTCTTTTTCTTTATATTTTATAATCATTCATTTTATGTCCAAAACAGTCCAAATTCCACCTGAAAGCTGCTTCTTTCTACATATATATTAGCTAGTTTTTATTAAAACAAAGTTCCCTTCCTACTCCTTTTAGGTACCAATATTCCTCTGTAACAGTGGCAATATCTTACATCATTTAACAAAGAATATAAATCTTTTCCTTTAAATAAAAATACATTTTATGCCCTTTATATCATTAAACTACTCTAGAGGAAAAGGGCCTTAAAGGGTCAGTATATCTTATACCAAGATCTCCACTTTTGTGTATGGGATTACAGAGCTCACTGAGAGTGTATCTTCTACTGTCAAATGCAGTAGGTTTCTGGTGCCTATCACTTTCTTAGTACAAGACTATTCCTAAGCCTTCCAGGCTGGCTCTCACAATCAACATACAGCACAAAGGTCTTGTTTAGAAATGCAAAAGCCAACACTGGTGCAGGTGAGGTAATTGGTCAAATTCTAAAAACTTGATTTTACTTCTTGTTTGAACAACCTCCAAAGACATCAGATCATTTTGCCTCTTTTATCCTAGTTTTAGGTCGTTCCAACTATATACTTACAAAGGGGGAAGGGAGGAATCACTGAATGACTTAGCAATTACAGCATGATTCTTCACAAATTTCCAAGAATAGAAAAAAAATCCTTAAAACTTCCTTAGTTCTCAAAGATTCATGGGATAGTACAAGCTGTCAAGAATTTTTTTTTTCTAGGTCAATACTCACTCTCTATTGCTACCTAATATGTTGACCCACATTCTCAACAAATGCTCTGAAAGACTGGCACTGGTTAATGGACAGCTTTAGCTTTCAGGCTCTTCCAATCAATCTGATGCTTTCATCAAAGAATCACAAAACTACAGAATTTAAAGGCTGGAAGGAGCCTAGTGACCATCTAGTCCAAGTCTCAAAGGAATCTGCTTGAATACCTCCCAGGAGGAGAACATATCATCTCAGAAGCAGCCCAGTCTAGTGTCTAGTTTGGGACTCCTGTTATTGGTAGGAAGTTTTTCCTGACTTGAAGCCTAAGTTTGTTTCTTTGCATCTTCCACCCATTTCTCCTATTTCTATCCTCTACACCAACAGAATAAAAATCCCTCCTCTGCATGACTGCCTTTCATACACTTGAAGACACTCATCCAGTCTGTCCCAAGTCTTCTTTTCTCCAAGCTAGACTTCTCCAGTTATTTCAACAGAGGCAACTAGGTGGTATAAGGGATAGAAGGCTGGATGAGGAGTCAAGAAGACCTAAATTCAAATCCTACCTCTGACACTGTGTGACCCTGAGCAAATCATTTAACCTGTTTGCCTCAGCTTCCTTACCTATAAAAGGAGGATAATAAAAGCACTTCCCTCACAGACTTATTAATATAAAATGAGATAATCTTTGTAAAGTGTTTTATAGTACTATATAAATTATATATATATGTATGTATATACGCATACATATATGTATTTCTTTTAATTAACTGATCCTCATATGCCATGGACTTTGCCATCTTAGTTGTCCTCCTCTGGATGCTCTCTATCTTATCAGTGTCCTTTTCAAACTATGCCTCCCTGAACTGAACACAACACTTTAGAGGGTGTTTGACCAGGGCAAAATATAGAGCAGGGGTGGGGAACCTGCAGCCTGGAGGCCACATGTGGCCTTCTAGATCCTCAAGGGAGGCCTTTGACTGAATCCAAACTTCACAGAACAACTCCCCTTAATAAAAGAATTTGTTCTATAAAACTTGGACTCTGTCAAAAGGCTGCACCTGAGGACCTAGAAGGCCACATATGTCCTCGGGGCCACAGATTCCCCACCCCTGGTATAGTGGGACTATCAACTCCCTCTTCCTAGAAGCTAATGCCTCTTTTAATGTAGCACAAGATATAAACTTTTTTTCACACTGATAATTCATATTGAACTTGCAAAACACTAGAACCTAGAGATTTTTTCTCTCTACTCTCTAACCATACTTTTCCCATATTTTACTTGTGAAGTTGATTTTTGTATCTGAGTGTAAAACCTTATATTTACACATACTGTATTTCATCTTCTTTAGATTAGGTCCAATCATCTCACCTGCTATGATCTTTTGGGATCCTCCCTCAATTGTGCAGTATGTTGGCTATCTTTCTGAGTTTTGTTGTCATCTGAAAATATAATAAGCATGCCAGCTATGTCTTTATCCAAGTCATTTATAAAATATTAGCTATTTGTAATCACTGCTTCCCTTTCTATATATTCATCAACCTTCTCTTTAGTTTCATTCTTGGACATTTTCCATTCTTCCTGGGCTGACTTCCCCTATTTTTCCTTAGGAATGTTTGAGATCTGTATTCCCCAAATCTGGGGTACATGTCAGACTGCCTAGATTACCTTTCTTCTATCATATACTTTCAGAGGGAGAAGTTATTCCCATTTCCCACAGGGTTCCCATCATTTCCAACCCAGCTCCTTCCTGTTAAGTGAGAATCAGATCCAAAATAGAATTTCATTAGTTCCTCCATCTTTTTATGAGAGATAACATTTTCACTGCAACAAGTCAATAAGTTAACTTTTCTACTTCTGGTAGAAATAACTCCAGCAGACATCTGGATAATTGAAGCCTCACATCACCCCTATAATCATACCTCTGTAAAAGGTTTGAGATATTTCCCAACTTCTTCATTGATTTTCTTTTTCTACCCAGGTTATCTGTAGTATAATCCCAAAACAAAATTATAAAATAATTTTAAAGAATGTTTCTTCATTCTTTGAACTGTACCCAAATATTCTCTGCTATAATCCTCCCTTTTGATTCTCAGATTTTCACAAATGAGTAATGTAATTCAAGGGAGTTCAGGTGAAAAGCAGCAGCCCATGGAAAAATAACTTTAACAATTTTATTGCTACTCATAAGGGGAAGGAGAGAACAGCAAAGATGCTGCAGCCTCCATGCCCATATTGGGTGGAACAGACGAGGGATGGAGGAAGAATCCACACTGCACTTGAAGGATCCAAGGACCCTTCATAAGTCAAACATATATCATTTGAGACAAAGAGTCAGTATAATACTAATGGGAGACCATCCTGTTATTTCTATGACCAGTAGAGTGAAGGTATTTTCCAAATTGCCTAATGAGGAATAAGGAGCAGGGAAGTAGGAAACTTAACCTTAATTGTGCCAATACCACAAGAAGTTGAAAGGGGATGAGAAGTTAATGCCCAGTCTTTGGGTTTATTGACCTTGGCACACTATCATCCTGGAGGGTTGGGGCCATACCTGTCAAACTGGTTTTCACTGGTTGACAAACATGCCTTCTTTATGTAGGGTGTGCATGTTGCCCATGTAAGTTATATGTATATCCACATTGTTGTTGTTGTTCAGTCTTATCCAACTCTTCATGACCCCATGGATCATGCTGTTCATGGAGTGCCATTTCCTTCTCCAGTTTTATGTAGGCAGGGTCATATAACTTCCAGGCCCAGCACTCTATCCATTGTACCACCTAATGGCCTCATGTATACACATGGGTTTGTCTAAATGCAGCTGGCAGGGCAGTGTGAACAGTTACCTCTGGAATACTGCCAATCTCTCTCAAGGGGACTTTGATTCTTGACTAGAGTGGAACAGGAGTTTGGGGCCACAAGGCTGACCTTCTCTTCTGTCTGCAGAGAGGGAATATCAGACTAGAAAAATATCACACAAAGAGCATTGTGTAATCAATCATTCTCTCCAACAATAAGGAGAGTCTTATACAAATGCACTAGGATATATTCATATGCAATATTCTATCATCTATTCCCCTTTTACTTATGCTGTTTCTTTTATATAAGGTATACCCATCCAGAACCATAGACCAGTCAAGTTATAGGTTTCATCCCCATCAAGTCGCAATGATACATGTGGAATCAACTTTGCTTTCTTGCTTCGGGACCGCTAGTTCCTCTTGCTTATAGCCTAAATTTTGGGCATCTATGTACAGACCTTTGAGGTCAAAAGTTTGACTGCTTCTCCTTTCTTGGATTGTGTCTCCTATGAATTTCTTTTTCCCCATCCTTTTTAATTTAAAGGCTTTTTGATTAGATGTGTATGTCACAAATACATTCTTACTAGCTTTTGTTATAAGAAAGAAAAACTCAGTACCATGTATTTTGGGCACAAATCTGCCAGATACAAATTTATTGTTCAAATTTGCTCTTCTACTTCTGGTAGAAATAACTCCAGCAGATATTTGGATAATTGAAGCCCCACATCACCCCTATAATCATACCTCTGTAAATACCTTTGAAAATCTCTCTAAGTCAGCCATATTTGAGTTATAATTTATAGATTTCAAGAACAAAGACAAATGCCATAATCAAGATCACACAGGAAAACAAAGTCCAGTAAACAGCTTTGATTCATCAGGCAGAACAATCGTGGCTTAACTTTTTTTTTTAATCATGGGTGATCATTTTCCCAAAACTGTTCAATCCTTTTTTAACCACTCTCTTGAAAGACTCTGTTTTTCCTAGCAAAAGTTGAACTCAAGAGATATTTTTATTAACTGAATTAATACTTTTTTTTTTAATTCTTGCTCTTAGTCAATTGATTACAGGGAGTAGTCCTTCTTAGACTGATCAGTCTGCTTCTTTTAGAAACTGTTTAGGCCTTTGATAAAGATAATTTTAAAAGAGTACAGTGTAGGTCATTTTGTCTCAATTGATAGTTAAAAACTGATAAGCTTTCTCATTTAGATTAGACCAAGGACTTCAGACTAAAGTTCTACCCTAATATTATTTTGCAATACATAGCCTAAAGAGGCAATGGATCATGGTGGGGATAAGGAGTGGATGGAATAATTCTACAATTAGGTGGAAATTAGGTGTACTCCATCATCCTTATATTTTAAGCTGTTGTCCAAAAGTCCAAGTCCCATTCTGAATTACTATTTTATTAACCCTGTATTTATCTCTCCAAGTCATTTCTTCTTTTCTGTATCCCCTGCCTTCGATGGGTAACTGTGAGGAAAACAGTTTGTGTCTTTACGGTCTTCTGAATTTTATCCAAAATTTCATAAACATGGGAAATACTTTTTATGTTCCTTCAGTAATATCATTTATGTTCACGAGTTCCCCAAAGAGGGTAGTTGTCACCCATTTTGATAAATCCTAAGAGGCTCTCTGTTATGTCTTGGATACATGTCCTGTAAAGACAGGGCTCTCTGTTGCTGTGATCAGACTGACAAACAGCTGTCTTAGTACCACTGAGCTGGGAATTGCTAATTATTAATCATTTTCAAATCTTCCTCTGACCTTTACTGGATGATCTCTTACCTGATAGCCTCTGTGACTCCACTCTGTCATTCTTTGGAAAACAAACAGCTTCTTTCTCTTCAGAGAAGCCAGTTCCCTCCTCTTCAGGAAGTCCTGGAAATCTTTTATTAATCTCTAATTATAAGACATCTTTTTTCTTCCTGTTGGAGGTACAGATCTAATGCTTTAATTCTGGTTTGATGTTGGAATGAAATGAAGCACGTACAAGTCACTAACCATTTAACAAAGAAGGAGTTTACTTTGCCCTAACCAACAAGAATATGCAATAAGGATACACAAGTAGCTTCTCTGGAGGCAGCCCCCCTTACATCCATCTGGAAACTAGTCTAGCTAGTAAGCCATCAGGGTGCTTGCATGGTCTCAGGTACTCACCAAGTCTGAGAGGTTCAGATTACATGTAGCAGGGATTTTTTTTATGCCCATAGGCAAGTAAACTAAAACAGGAAGCTGTAGTCCAAGGAAGTTGTTTCTAAAAACACTGGCCCTATCACGCTTCCTTTCCTCTTCCATTCTCAAACATTCTGACCAGGGACATTCATGCTCTGCCTCAGATCCTTTTTTTCCTCCATTGAAACCTCACTTCTTTTTCCTTTAGTAATACTTAACTGGGTCAGGCTCATAGTTTTATACCTGTAATCCCTGCTATTGGGGAGGCTGAGATTGCTGGATCACTTGAACTGAGGATTTCTGAGTTGCAGTAGGTTAAGCCACTTGGGTGTCAGTACTAAGTTTGGCATTAATATAGTGAGCCCCCAAGAAGTGGAGGGAGAAGGCAGCTAGCAGGCTGCCTCACCTAAGAACAAACCAGCCCAGCTATTAAGTAAATTTATTTTTGTCACGTTGTATGGTCTACTAGTCTTGATGGATTAGACAATCCTAAATCAGGTTTACACATTCAATGTTAGTTGGTTGTATTAGAATGGAATGACCTTGTAACTATGATGGTTGAAGTGAGGGAAGGACTAGGTGACTAATTATACAGACACAGCAGAATGGCAACTTATGACCGGGTTCCTTCTGGCAGTATATGATAGGTATTCTCAATGGGAGAGAGAGATGGTCCTTACTGATCTGATGCAATTAATTTGGTGGGTGCTAAAGGAGATTGAAATGAAGGATAAATATAGCACCAGGTGAAGCATTCTTTGGCTGTTATTAATGATATTCCTCTGACTTATAGCTCATTTTTGTGAACTTGCATTTGTAGATAGCAGGCTCCCTGCTACCCTTCTACCATCCTCCATCCACTTCTGGCCAACTTTTTATGCAGTTTTGGACCGATTGGAGGAACTTACTTCTGATTTTCTTTGATTTAATCGTTGGTCTTTCTAGGGCCCTTTTCAGATATTTTCTGGGGTTTATGTAGAAGAGGCCTTTGGAACAATCCCAGATCCCCTAATATGGAAGCACCACGATGGGGCTTGCCTGGGCATGCCCAGACCTCCTAACATGGAGATATTCTGAGTCTTCTACCACTTAGGTGGAGGCAGCTGAAAGAGAAACACTTTTCTGGCTCACTCTATTTGCTGAATTTCTTTCCTGTGAGCTCTTCCTTATTGTTTCCTGAGAATGAAGATCTCCATTTGCCTGCAGCATGGAACCATGAACTGAACAGGTGAGAAGGGAAGGACTTTCTTCCCCTGTTCTCATAGAGAAATGGGCCTGGAGGTATTTGTTTTCATTCTGCTTTGTTTGTCCTTTTGAGTTTCAGGTGCAATAGTGATCCTCACTGGATATGGGAGTTAGAGCCATGGGGACTTTGGAGTCAGCTGCGCAAGTAAGTAGTTGCAGTCATCCAACCTGGCAGGGAAGCCTGGAGAAGCCAAGGTCCCTTGGACTCAAGCCTGGGTTGGGACTTGGAACTTAGAACTGTGCTTTATAGGAACTGAGCTAAGCTATGAACCTCATACCCTCCCCAGAGACTGAGGTGGTAAGAGGTGGGAGGCTTAGATTATCCCTCTCCAATGTTGGGGGGAGTAAGTTTGTATATTTGTGTTTACATTTTTGAAGTAAATATTTCTTTGTAAAAGTTAATATAAATTTTAATGGTTAAATGGAAGTGCAGCTCAGGATACCTACCTCTACAACTAAGGTACATCATTAAAAAGATTTAGAGCCAATTTGCCAAGTCTAGACACCCCCATCAAGGGTAACGGAGAACCATGGGGCAGAAGTGAAACCCATCCTTCAGGCAGTAGGAAAATATGTTTTGAGTCCCAAACACAACCTATTTTTAAATAGGTCACTGTATGTAAAAGGACACTTGTAACCTTTGTGGTTCCTGCACCGGTGCCTTTGGGTCACATGGTCTAGTGTTGAATTCCTTAAGCCTGAAGAAAGGCAGTATAACACTTCATTAGTTCTCCAGTGAGTACAACATGTGAGTGTCCAAAAAATGATAATCCACTTGAGCCACCAGCCTCGTGGTCCTGTCAGTCTCTTTGGCACATACATGGATGGGCTAGCCTTTCTAAAAAGCTGTAGTATTCCCACTCACCACCAGGGACTTTTAGCATGAAAATACCTAGTCTGCTCCATCTTCAGAGGTGGCTTCAAGTGGCAGTACTGGATATGCCTAGAATTAATCTAAGGATAATATGGATATTACTCAAAATATTAAAATGTGAAGTCTTTAATTTATACTCAGCTCGTGAGCCCCCATTCTGTCTATTTGGGCTCTCCTTCTCTGGTCATGACTTTCTCCATATCCACATGCACAGGACTTGTACTTGACTATTTATTTTACTATTTAACTATTTATTTTGTATTTATTATCAGCAAAAATGAACAGAAATGGGTCATACCCACTTATGGAACTATTTGACTCAAGCCATCTTGTAAATTTCCCCTAGGCTGCTGGGGGCACAGTGGATTGCGGGTTGGGCTTAGAGTCAAGAAGAGCTACATTCAGATCCAGCCTCAGACATTCACAATCTATGTGATCCTGGGCAAGTCACTTAACCTCTGTTTGCCTTAGTTTACTCATCTATAAAATGAGGATAATAATATCACTTACTTGGCTGGGTTGTTGTGAGGATAAAATGAGATAATATTTGTAAAGTGCTTAGGACAATGCCTGGCACATAGTAGGCACTATATAAATGCTTATTCCCTTCTTGCTTTCCCTTCCTGTTCTTTGACAGGTAGAAGGGATTATTCAATTATTCAAATGTGTGGTTCTGGAAAGGAATAAGGAAAATTGGGTATGTGTATTCAGGACCTTGTGTCTGGATCATGAACAGTTTATAAGGAAGAAAGTGTGAGAAACAGCAGTGATAGAAACTAGGCTTGCTCTCCAGTTCACCAGCCCAAGGGGAGTCACTAGAGTTAACAGTGGCAGAATTAGGGATCCTTCCTCTATGTGGTTCCAGTCTATTTCTTCCAAAACCTAGAACACTACTGGTCCCCAGCAGTCTCAGCCCCTATTCCCTTCAGTGTCAGGTTGCAGCTGCAATTATACTAGTAGCCACCACAATTAACAGTACTATCAATCCCTGTCTGCCTCATGGAAATTCAGCTGACCCAATCCTGTAAAGCAGCCTATATACAGCTGGGGACAGCACCATATCCTATCCTCTCTGTGTGCTAGAGAAGATGGAGGAATCTAATTTCCAAGTGCCTCACTGACTCTATTTTGTCTGTCACCCACTATGGAAATTTCTGGGACTCTCTGGTCTTTACATTGATGAATTGACTAAGATTCTGAAGTATCAACTACATGTGGAGAATTTTTAATTCAATCATACACACTTAGTGTCTTATCAAGTGTTTACTAAGTACATAATGTTAGGTACTTGGAGAATATTAGCTGTGGAGACCTTTAGAATATAACCCCCACTTCTACTCAATCCTGGGGTAGTTTTGCTGAGGAACTGTTCTGTGATGCTGCATATGCAGAAGGACATGTGACTCCTGATTAACTGAGGGACTGCTAAACTGACATTGCTTATGTACCTGTAGAAAGAACTTTGGAATGGCAGACTGGAGATATCCCAGGGGCCATAGAAATGTGGAAAAGCCAGCCCTTGTCATGTCCCCTTGATTCCCATAGCTTGAAACCTTACAGATTGCTAAGAGAGAATTACCTCAGTCCCCTCTCAGATTGTATATTTGAGCAGGGATTTTATCTTTCTTCCAAGTTGAAGAGTTCATTTGCTTTTGTTTATTCTTTGGTCTATTTTAATCTGTATAACTTCCCCAGTTTTGTTTACTGCTTACCTTCATAAAGAGGTTTACTAGCTACTCATGATGGGTCTTTTGTGTAACAAGCCTTTTGGTGGAAATTGCAAGCTAAGTATTACCCTTTCCTTGAGAGTGTTGAGGAAAGTGCCTTTTATTCTTAACACCTGGTAATTCTTAGACTAAAAATATTTGATGTATGATAGACAGAAATAATTCTAGTTGGAAACCAGAGATAGGTGAGTGAAGGAAAGACTACCCAGTCACAATAGCACTGGATCCTGTCAGGCCTTCCCTCGATTAGCAGCTGGCAGCCCATTCTTTTCAAAAGTGGAAATTTCACCTTGGAGATTTCAGATGATAAATCTATCTTGCCATATACTAATTGTATCTTTACACTATACACTCAGTATACATATATTACAAAAATAATTATTTCATTTTCAAATTTGTTTTTGCTTGAGGTTTTTAACATTTCTCACAACAAAGCAAAATTAAAATTTAGAGGAAATCCATGCACACAGGATAAAAACCATGCTCTTGATTGGACAGAAAAATAGAATTGAGAAATTATTAGTAATAGTTTCTATTTTTCAACACAATTCCACGAGTCACGTGTGGTCGTAAGCAGCAGCTCAGTAACAGATTAGTCATTCATATTAAATACCAGTTTCAGTTCCTTGTATAAGAGTTTGCAGAAGTCTTGAACTTCCTTTCTAAGGTAGTAGGTCTTCTGGCAACTAAGAGGCCAAAGTGAAGCAGACAAACTGATCTTGAAGTAAAAATTCTATAGTCTAAATAAAAATTTAGTTATTTATTCTCTTTTCTGCAATTCCTTTGTAGTTTTATCCAGGAGATCTTTCACCTTTGGCCTTAACTATTGTACAAAAAGATTTGATTTTCATCCTGTGTGTACTTACGTAGAGTACTTACAAGTAAAGCTTAGATGTTATTACATTAGTAGTATCAAAAATGAGCAAGATTAGAGAAATTATAGCAAAGCAAAAAAGATACCAGGCATTATCTAATCAATCAGGAGAGCAGATTCCCCCCTCTCCTCCCTAAAAAAACCCTCCTCCAAACAGATCTAGGAAATATGTCAGATTGAATCTGGATTGGGAAATTCAAGAAAAAGTCACAATGAGTCATTTTGCCAGAACTGAGAATCAGGCAGAGAGGTCTATGGACCTAAGGGATGGGGTCTAGCCAGGAGCATGTCACCTGGAGCACTCCAGGGCAGAAAGAGGCTATACCCTGGGGCAAGAAGAGATCCTAGAACCAGCACAGAAGGGCCTAAACCTGTTGAAGGCTGCAGGAGCAGATTTGCCTACCACTACCCAGTTCCAGGTGACAAATCTAGTGCAGATTGAGGAGGGGCCCTGTACTCAGCAATGGTGTTCCAAAGAAAGGAGTGGTCAGGGGCCCTAGGCTGGTACCAAGAGGAGCAAGTTTAGAAGCAAGCAGTAGTAGTTTAGCTCAGACCTCGGGAGCTGAGGACATTCTCAATTCTACCTTGTAGACCAGTCTAAAACCTGCAGTAGAATCACAGGAATCTCAGAACAAAGGGAAACTGATTCTGTCACTCAGAACTAGCAGAGCTTTCCAGCTGACTAAGAGTGGCTGAATCCAACAGAAGTCTACTCTTGTTCAGACCCAAACCCAAGTCAGGAATTTGCAGAGCTCAAACCAAGGTGTATTGATCAACTTTGCCCTGGATCAGACCACTCTGAGAACACTAAGAGCTTGCAGGTCCCCACACTCAATACCCCTAAGAAAGCAGCAGAAAGATCAACCCAGATCTTCTCTCCAGAAGTGCTGTAGCCTGGCTCTACTATAAAATCTGAAATCAGAAAGTAGGCTGGAAACATAAGAAGAAAAAAAGGAATCCCACCATAAAAAGCCATTTTGGCGACAGGGACATTCAAGACACGAACCGAGAAAAAGAGAATGACTCCAAAACATCTATAAGCAAAGCCTCAAGAGAAAACACAGCTTGGGCACAAACAACTAAAATTCCTGGAAGAGAAGTAACAAGAGCACAAAAAATTAGTTTAAAAATGTTTTCTGTAAATGAGTGGGAAAATTGGGAGGAAATGAGAGCTAGAGAGGAATTTGGAAAGAGAATTAATAGCTTGGAACAAGAGGTACAAAACCTTGCCCAGACAACAAACTTCTGAATATTAGAATAGACCAAATAGAATCTAATGACTTTACAAGACAGGAAGAAATATTAAAGCAAAGTTAAAACACCGAAAAATAGAAGAAAATGTAAAATCTCTCACTGCAAAATGAACTGATTTAGAAAACAGTTTGAGGAGAAAATATTTAAAAATCATTGATCTACCTGAAAGCCATGACCAAAAAAGAGGCTAGATATTATATTTCAAGAAATTATCAAAGAAAATAATAAAAAAGCCAAAATCTAGAGCTTCCAGGTCAAAGAAAAAATACTGAAGCAGTTAGAAAGAAAGATTTCAAGTACTGAGGAGCCACAGTTAGGATCACACACAATTTAGTAGCCACAACGATAAAAGAATGGAGAACTTGGAATATGCCATTCCAGAAGGCAAAGGATGTTGACTTACAGCCAAGAATAATTTATTCAGCAAAACTGAATATAATCATACAGGAGAAAAAAAATGGACCTTGAATAAAATAGAACATTCCTGATGAAGAGACCATTAAAACTTTGAAGTGCAAACACAGAAGATAAACATAAATTATGTTTTTTGTTTGTTTTTTGGTGAGGCAATTGGGGTTAAGTAACTTGCCCAGAGTCACACACCTAGTGAGTGTTACGTGTCTGAGGCCAAATTTGAACTCAGGTCCTCCTGACTCCAAGGCCAGAGCTCTATTCACTGCACCACCTAGCTGCCCCAATAAACATAAATTATGAAGGAAAATGCTATCCACCTCCCAGAAAGAGCTGATAGATGGAAATATGTATTGTATGATTCCACATATATATCTACTTAAAATATTGGCCTTCTGTAACATGGGGTTGGGAAAGGAGACAATTTGGAACTCATAACAACAAAAAATAAATAAATACCTTTGTTGCTCATAAAATGGTTGGTTAATTACTCCCCTCCCCCCAAAAAATGGAAAAAAGGTAAACATAAATAATCAAAAGGAACTAAGCAAGGATAAACTGCTTATATTCTAATATGAGGAGATGATACGTGTCCCCTCTGAATTCCATCTTTATTAGGGGTCATAGAGGGAGTCTAATTAGATTGAAGATCTAGGGGTGATTCCATTATGTCCTAATGATCTTAAAAGAAGAATGGAAAGACAGAAGAAGAAAAATACACTATGGGGAGAGGGAGGAATAGGAAGGTTAGTGAAAATTATCTTATATAATAAGGGCACAAGTAGAAATCTATGCAAACAAGGAGGAGGTGGGGGGGGATCAATTGACTCTTGTACCTCAGTCTCATCTGAACTTGTCACAGGGTAGAAAAATACACATGGACACACACATTTAGTACAGAAATACATTTCACTCAATAGGGAAATAGAAGTGAAAGGGGAATTAGAGGGTGGGTAAATTAAGAGAAGAATGAGTCCTAAGCAAAAAAAAAAAATCTAAGAATATATGGAAATATTTGTATCTTTTTTTGAGGGGGCAAAAATTAGTATCTGAGGGAGTATCAACTATCAACTGAGGGAATGGCTGAACAAATTATGGTATATACAGGTTGTAGAACAGTATTATACTTTAGGAAATAATGAAAGGGACGGTTTCAGAGAAATCTGGGAAAATTTGAATGATGAATTCATACAGAGTGAAGTGAACAGAATTGGAACAATTTATACAGTGACAAAAATATCATAAAGACAAACAACTTTGAAAGACTGAGCTTAATCACTTATCATGATTCCAAAAGACTAATGATAAAACATGCTACTTACCTCCTGATAGAGAGATAGAGTACAGAATGGGATATGTGTCTATATGTGTGCATAAATGACAAAACCAACAAGGAAATGTTATGCTTGACTACATATGTTTGTAATAGCGGTTTTATTTTTCTTTCATTTTCAATGAGGGGAGGGGAAAAGGGAAGAGAAAAGGCAGATTTTTGCTACTTGAAAACAATAAAATTTAATTTAAAAATTAATTAATAAGCATTTATTAAGCTCTTGTTTTATAGAAAGCATGCAGAATACAAAGAAAAAAACTCCCTGATCTCAAAGAAATTACATCCTATGAGATGTAACATCATGTACATGTATGTGGGTGTATGTGTGTGTACGCACAGATTAAACATGTAAAGAAAAATGCAAAATACTGTACAAAGTAGTTAGGGATGAAGGACATTAGTAATTATGGGAAGAATTTTGGCTGTCATGGAGTACAAAGTGCTTAGGACTTAGAATCAGAAGACCTGGGTTCTAGTCACACTTCTCCTATTTAGTAATTTCACAAGTCACTTCTCATTACTGAGCCTTAGTTTCTTAATCTAGTAAGATGGAAATATTATTTGCACTATCTCATAGGACTATTAGGAATAAGAAAATGCATGTAAAACAGTTTACTGCTATATAAATGTCAGCTATAATTCAGATCATTAATGCTTACTGAATTTTCATCTGACACTGTTATTTTGAATATTAATATCTTCTTTATCTTATTTTACACCTATTACTTTGTGGGAGGGGTACAGTCCTACAACCCACTTTTTCCATTGGTCTTCTTCAAAAACAAAGGATGAAAAACAATTCAAGAAAGACTTGTGTAGACTGATGCTGAGTGAGGTGAGCAGAACCTGGAGAATGTTGTACACAGTAACAGCCACATTGTGGGGTGACTGACTTTGATAGACTTACTTCTTCTCAGCAATGCAAGGATCTAAGACATCTCCAAAAGTCTCATGATGGAACATGCTATCCACATCCAGAGAAAGAACTATGGAGTCTGAATGTAGATCAAAGCATACTGTTTGCTCTTTTTTTTTTCCTTCTGTTTTGTTTTGTTTCTTCTTTCTTGTGGTTTCTCCTAGTCATTCTAATTCTTCTTTACAACATGACTGATGTGAAAATATGTTTAACAGGAATGTATATCAGATTGTGTGCCGTCTTGGGAAGGGAGGTGGGGAGGGAGGGATAGAAAATAAAAACTCAAAAGCTTATGGAAGTGAATGTTGAAAACTAAAAATAAATTAATTTTAAAAAAAAGAAAAATGGATGGGCAAGAAAGAGATATGCAATGAGAGAAGAGGGAAAGGAGAGAAAGAATGGGGAAAATTATCCCACATAAAAGAAGCACATAAGAAAGAGCTTTTACAATGGAAGTGGAAATGTTGGGGAACAGGCAATACCTGAACTAACTCACATCTAAATTGGTCTAAAAAGGGAAAATATTCATCCATATTTTACACCTATTATCTAGCTTGAGCAGGAGATGAGTGTGGGAAGCAATAGAAGTTTGTTTTTTTAAAGAAAAGAAAAAAAGCATCAATGATACAAAACATATATGGAAAACATTGGAATGTTCTCATTTGTTGCTGATTGTTAAGTTCAAAATAAAAAAGAAAATGTAAAAAAAAAAGAATTTGAATGCTATACCATTTGGTGCACATATGTTTAGTACTGATATTACTTCATTGTCTTTGGTATCTCTTAGCAAAATGTAGTTTCCCCAATTATCACTTTGAATTAGGTTTATTTTTGCTTTTGCTTTGTCTGAGATCATGATTGCTATCCCTGCTTTTTTTTTTTTTTTACTTCACTGAAGCATAATAGATTCTACTCTGTGTGTCTCTCTCTGCTTCAACTGTGTTTCTTGTAATCAACATTGTGTGCTTTGGGACCTGCTTCTGGCCATGTGGAGGTGATGGAATTCTAGCTGAGCTATTTAAAATCCTAAAATATGTGCTGTTAAAGTGCTTCACTCAATGTATCAGCAAATTAGGAAAACTCAACGGTGGCCACTGAATTGTAAAAGATCAGTTTATGTACCAATCCTAAGGAAGGGAAATGCCAAATGCCAAATTCAAATTACTGAACAATTGCATTCATTTCACATGCCAGCACGGTTATGCTTAAGATTCTACAAGCTACTGGTCAAATCACTTAACCCCAATTGCCTTGCCAAAAAGAAACAAACCAAAACAAACAAACAAACAAAAATATATATGAATTGAGAATTACCAGAAACATGGGCTGGTTTTCAAAGAGGCAGAGGAACTAAACACCTAATTGTCAACATTTGCTGGATTATGGAGAAATCCAGAAAAATATCTACTTCTGCTTCATTGATTACACTAAGACTTCTGACTGTGTGGATCACAACAAAATATAGCAAGTCTTCAAAAAGATGGAAGTACCAAATCATCTTACTTGTCTCCTGAGGAACCTGTATATGGGTCAAGAAGCAACACTTAGATCCAAGCATGAAATAACTGATTGGTTTAAGATTGGAAAAGGAGTATGATAAGGCTGTATATGTTCACCTTATTTATTTAACTTCTACATAGAGTACATCATGCAAAATGCCCAGTCAGACAAATCAAAAGTGGGAACTAAGGTTGTTGTAAGGAATATCAACAATCTCAGATATGCAGACAATATCATACTGATAACAGAAAGTGAAGATGAATTAAGAAGCCTCTTGATGACGGTGAGAAGAGAGAGTAAAAGTTGGCTTTAAGTTTAACATCAAAAAAATTAAGATCTTGGCAACTGGTCCCATCACTTCCTGGCAAATAGAGAAGAAATAGAAGCAGTGTTAGATTTTACATTTTTGGGCTCAAAGATAACCGCAGAAAGCAACTGTAGCCATGAAATTAAAAGAGGCTTGCTTCTTGGAAGGAAAGCTATGGCAAATCTGGACAGCATAGTAAAAACCAGAGACATCACCTTGCTGCCAAAGGTCCATATAGTCAAAGCTATGATTGTTTCAGTAGCAAGTATGGCTTTGAGATTTGGACTATTAGGAAAGCTGAGTGCCACAGAATTGATGCTTTTGAATTGTGGCGTTAGAGAAGACTTTTGAGTCTTCTCTTTGGACAGCAAGGAGATCAAATCAGTCAATACTTAAAGAAATTAATTCAGGCTATTCACTGGAAGGTCAAATACTGAAGCTGAAGCTTAAATACTTTAGCCACATAATGAGAAGACAGGACTCACTGGAAAAGACCCTGATGTCGGGAAAGATTGAAGGCAAAAGGAAAAGAGGATGGCAGAGGATGAGAGGGATAGATGTGGAACATGAGCTTGAACACACTCAGGAGACAGTGAAGGATAGAAGGGCCTGGTGTGCTATGGGTCACAAAGAGACGGACACAATTGAATAATAACAACATCTGGCTATGTGGTGGCTCAGTTCTGAAAGGATTTTTCAGTTCAGTGTGGGGTAGGGATTGCCTGAGTTCAAAAAACAAAAAACTTCTTGTTTGAGGTCTTGGTTGCATCTCTTCCTTTTAGCAAGTAGTGTGCTCTTTCCTTTGGCTCTGTATGTGTGGGGGTTTCTCCACATCTCTCTGCAACCCTCTATGAGAAGCATAGACTTAACTTGATGAATTTGCACCTAGGTTTCTGCTGGCCTTACCCACCATTTCCTTTCCTAAGTGGGTGACCAAATATGATTCTCTGGGTCGATATGTTCAGGCTTAGAGGCAACCTTGTGAGTTCTATAGGTTCCAATGTCCTGCTTCTGATGGGGTGATGGGACCTGGATCCCTAAAAGGAAAAGATCATATTTTTGAAAGCAACCCAGTGTCTGAATTTTTCCATACATTTCAGCAGCCCAGATCACTGGTACCTTCCACCCAAGGCAACTGGTCCACCCCAACCCACCTACTTAATCACCTAATTAACTTACTTGACACCCCGAACTACTTACCACTCCTTATTCCTATCTAGATCCTTTCATAAGTCCTTTTTGTATATAAGCATTAGTCTTATCCCCATTAAGTTGCAAGTTCCCTAAGAATCTCTCCTGCTCTATTGGTCTTAAGATAAACTTTGTAACTTGATTGGAAGGTTTGAGTTCCTGAACTCATTCCAGGCAGATGCAGCCCTGTACCCTGATATTTCAGGGTTCCCATTGACCCCAAACTGCATCAGTTCCAATGAGAACTTGTGGTTGTGACAGTAAGCAGGAAGCAGGGAGATCTTCATTAGTGAAAACAACCATTAACAAGAAGATTGACTCAAGTCTAGAGCAGATATGTACCAGAAATGGATTATATGGTACAATGCCAAGGGTAAATGTAAAATGTCCAATTAGTCATCCTACAAACTGCTTTATGTTCTCATATAAGTATTAGCTTCACAGAAAATTTTTATACTACTTTTGTAATTATACCCCGTTTTAAGTTTGTTTTTATCAAATGTACCCTTGCGAGTATCCTGTGTTTAGCATACCTTTTATGTGTAGGAATAAATTAACTGTCCTATCCCTGATTGATCACGTGTATTCAGTCATTTTTCTTTTTTTTTTAAAGTCTCCTTTTATGGAGCCTCTAGATGTGACCCAATAACAAAAATTGTCCAGGGGAGCTGGAGTGGAGTTAAGGACACGATGAATATGAGAGGTCTAGCCCCTTTGATTAAAAGCAGGGTCCCTCAGCTCTGAACCTGGCCCAAGTTGTTATGTCAGGGTCTATAGCAGAAACACCTCTTGGGTGTCTGAGAGTGGTCTCAATATCCATATCCCCTATGGTGACCTAGCAGCCATTCCTTGAGGTTAGACATTGTTATACTGGGCTTAGAAAGAAAATATACAATCTATTTCCGAAATGCTACTCATACAAAGATTTCAAAGAACTTTACAAACATTTCAGTCTTACGTATATGAAGACACAAGGCATAAAACCAGAATAATTTATCTAAGCTCGTTCAAAGTGAACAGAACTCTGAAGTGGGGGGGAAGGGTTAGGTCACTGTCCTTCTGCACATCCAGCGCCGTTAGGCATATTAACGTGGCTGGGCTCTCTCCACTTCCCGACTCTCCAGAGTGCCAGAAGGGCACGGAAGTTGGCGTGGATCTCAGTTTCCCTCACTGTAAAATGGGGTTGGACTGGATGGCTTCGGATGCCCTTTCCAACTCCAGACCCATGCTCCTAACTGGGAGAGGAAGTGACCCACACAGACAGCGAGTGCCAGATAAACTTCCTCCCCAGCGTGCTGGATGAGCTGGCCAAAGGCTCGGCTCCGTGACGTGGCGGGCAGAGTCCTCTCTCCCTCCGCCCTCTGATCCACGCGTGACGCACAGAGGATAGGGCGAGGCGGGCGAGGCGGGCGAGGCAGGTGAAAGAGCCCCGGGAGCCGCCCCCTTTCGGTCCGGCCCACTAGGAGGAAGTGCCACGTGTACGTCATGCGCCTGCGCGGCCAGGCGGCTGACAGGCACTTCCGGCGAGGGCCTCCCTTCTTCTCGGTCCCCCTCCCCGCCTCCTCTTCCTTTACTTTTCCGTCCCCCTCCCTCCCCCCAGTCCTCCCCCAATCCCCCAGTCCCGCTCCCCTGTCCGGCAGCGCTGGCTCCCGGGCCGGGCCGGGCCGCTGCGGGCCGCATGACGAGAGCCTGAAGGCGCCGCCACCGCCCGCCCTCCCGCTCGCGGACCTTCGCCTCCGGGCCCCTCGAGTCGGCTCTACCCGGCCCTGCTGGAGCAGCTCGCGCGGCCGCCATGGCCCAGCCGGGGAGGCTCGGCGCCAGTTCTCCGGCGCAGAACGGGGCCGTGTCCGCCGCGGGGCCGTCCTACAGCAACGGTGAGTGCCTCGGCCCGGCCTGGAGAAGGCGGAGGACGCGCGGCCCGGGGGGGGGGGGCGTCTCCTGCAGGTGCCCCGGCCCGGGCGCCGGGCTGTGACCGCAGCGGGGAGCCCCTCCCCGCCGGGCCCGAGCGGGGAGTCGGACTCTGAGGGGCTCCGGAGCCGCAGGTTTAAAATGAGGGACGGAGGCTCCGAGAACTTTGCCCGGGGCCGCGCAGCTCCTGCGTGCCGGAGCCTGGGATTCGAACCCTGTCCCTCCGCCCCGCTCGCCCCCCAAGCGCCTCGTTGGGGTCCCGGGGCAGGCATTCCCCCCCCCCCCCCCCCATCCCCGGGGCCCCCCCCCCCCCCGAGCCTGGAATGCGACCTGGCTCGGGCGAGTCTCGGAATCCTTATCTTCAAGTCTGAAGCTTTGGGGACACCAATTCTGGGAAGCCTTCTCTGATTCCTGCCCCCACCCCGGGCTTGTCCCTCTCCTCAGATTCCCTAGATTGTGCTCCAGTGCTATCCCCCATAGAATGCAGACTTACTCGGAGTGAAAAATTTGAGTTAACACCTGCTGTTCTGTTTACTCTGACCGTTGTAGCTTGTCTTTAGGAAACTCATCGGATAATAAATAGTCGAGGAGATACCAAGGGCACACCTTGTTGGTACCGCTTTTAAGGACCTGTTCATTCTAGAATGAATAGTGTTATTGGATTTAATAGTTGGAAGAAACTTTTGAGATCGTTTTGGAAGAAGGAACTGAGGCCAAGAAAGATTTCAAGTTGTCGATTGAGTATGCTTCAGTTGTGGGTTTTGTTTTTTTTTTTTTTCAGTTCAGTTAAACAAATATTTAAGTGCCTGCTAATTTCTAAAGCACTGGTGCTAGGCTTTGGGGTTGTTGTTGGTTTTTTGTTTTTTTTTTAAAAGAGGTGAAGGATGAGGTATCTGTGATACCAGGCATTTCATCTGTATGTTGAACTCGACTTTATCCATGAAGATGTGTAACTGCTTTGTCGTATTTACCTGGGTCACTGAGAGGTCAAGGGACTTGGAGGAGGGAGGTTTCACACTCCGAACCCTGATCTTACTGATTTGGGGACTAGCTTTATATAAAGTCACTATACCTCAGGGTACTGGTGGGGGATTCTGAGACAAAAATGAAAATTCCTGGTAGTCCAGGAGTTTACATTCTGAAACTGGTCTCTCTAAAGTTACCTGTGTTTTCTTAATTGCCAGGTCTGAAGATCTTCTCTTCTCTAAACTGTCTGAACCGATTTGCTCTGTTTGACATTGTTAACCACCCTCTCCTCCTGATGTGGAGCTAGGGAGAGGAGAGGGGTCCAGGATAATAGAGGTCTGTGAATCTGGGTAACTGGAAGGATGGTAGTTTGGTACTGACAATGCCAAATCTTGCCATTTTTATCTTTATATCATCTTTTATATCTGACTACTTTTCTCACTCACATATCACCATAGTTCAGGCTTTCTTTGTATTACCCCTTGCCTAGATTATTGCAGCAGATACTACTTGGTCAACATGCCAATAAGTCTGTCCCCAAATCAGTGCATCCTACACATTGATGCCAAAGTAATTTTTTCTTAAGTGCAGATCTGACCGTGTGACTCTCATAATCAATCAATTCCATTGGCTTCCTGTTGTCTCTAGGATCAAATATAAATCCCTCTGCTTAGCTTTCAAATCTTACATAACCTGGCTTCTTATTTTTTTTTTCCAGCCTCATTGGACATTATTCTCCCTCCCACTCTCCTAGATCCAGTCCCAATTGGATTCTGTTTCTTCTTCAAGGGGGAAACTCCATCTCCATGGCCTTTGGAGGTTGGAGTTGCCATCCCTCATGCCTGAAATGCAATTAGGCACCACAATCTTTTGCAGATCGTGAACTCTCCTTAGTGCTTGAAGCCTTTCCTCATCCTGACCTCCCAATAGCTCTTGCCCTCCTTTCCAAACTACCTTTTATTTAGCAACTTTATTTGCATTTGTATTTCTTTGCTTTATATTTATCCTCTGTTTTTATATATACTTATTGCCTACCCCATTGAGAAGTGAGTTCGCTCCTTGTAAGAAAACAGTTGTTTTATTCTGGAGCCTGGTGCCTAGAAGATAGTAGGTGCTTAGTACTTGCTGGTGGATTAATTTTACTGAGAAAATACAGTATGTAAATAGATTAGTAAATGCAAGGTGTTTTGAGGCAGGAGAGAGCAATAGTAACTAGGGAAATCACCATCAAAGGAAGACAAAAATTCTGAGAGATAGAGAATCCTTTGCAGGCGTAACTGCTTAACTTTTGAACAAGGTAGAGAGGTTGAGAAACATTTTAAAGGAGTTCCTAATAGCGGGTTGGAGAATAATTACAATCAACTCTCTGACCCTTCTGCCTGAAGTGTACATGTAGCACCCTACCTTTGAGTTTGTCATTTGGAATGGGAGTGGCTTGTCAATTTTATGGCATGTCTTGGATTCCCAAAATTGACTTCAAATGTAACTCATTAAATTGAATGTACTTGAGAGGAAGACAGTTGATAGTTCCTTTCTAACTTATCAGTTGATCATTGATTGGTATTTGAATTGTTTTATATGTTGTTAGGGGGGAAAATGTAATAGATCTATTATGCTACTTTCTGGACTTTGCATCACCTCTTTGATTAAAAGGGAGTTTAGTATTACAATGTAAGGTGGTATTTGAAGAGAATTCACTTACAGTATTTAAAATGTTGATAATTTCAAATTATGACTCATAATTTGTAATGTATAATTGTAATATATTTTCTAATAATGTACAATCTGTTTTACATTGTAAGTGATAAAATGACATTTACCACAGAAACAAATTGTCGTTTTGTGTGTAGGGTAGTGTGTGGGCAGAAGCAAGAATAAGTGAAAGAAAAGGTGGCAGCATCTTGAACGAAACTGAACAATAAGTTCATTCCATTAAACTAAGGGAAACAAAGATTATGTAAATTGAGTTTATCTCTAGTCTATTTAACAAGGTGCATAAGTGAAGTTGGAATAATTTAAAGGCACTCACTTTAAGTATCTGAGGTTTCAGGAATGATAGACTGCACTATTTATAGAAAAACTTGTTGCCTTTCCTTATAATCTATAATTGCGATTACAGTGATACAAGAAGCAAAAATCTATTAGCACATTTGTAAGCTTTAAAAATACAAAACTATAATTATTTCAAAATAATTTTTTAAAGTGTTGTTAGTGACAGAATTGGAGATATTTGTATTCACTATGCACAAATATATTGAACCACAATAGATAAATGCCCTCTTTAGTTCTTTACCTTTAGTTTATATTCATTTTGAAAGCTTTGTATTGTGCCTAGGTCTCTAAAGTATTATTTAAAAGTATGAACTACCATGAGATTCTAGTCGAAATATATAGGGTCACTTTAGCATCTCTCATTGATAATGAAGAGAATAGTTTTTTTTTTTTGAGAGTGAAGAGGTTTCTAACCACATTGCAGAAAAAGTGTTTCTTTAGATAAGGAAGAAGCAGGTTGGGTTAATTCAGGTTTGACTTTGATGTCACTTATATTCACTTCCAAGTCCTAAGCATTTGCTGGCCAAGAACTATAATGAAAACTCCATACTTCAAATGGAATGTAATTCAGTTGAGTTACATACTATATGTATATATACAAACGTGTGTATGTGTGTGTGTGTGTGTTGCTTTTTGGTGAGGTGAATGGTACAGGTACCTTGAAGGTGGAGGAAACTGAGGTGCCTCTTGACTTAATTAGGGCATGCAACTAGTAAATATCAGACTTGGGACAAAGGACTCCCAGGCCATTATCCTTTCTACTACACTAGCCGGCCTTACTAATTTAAAAAAAAAAAAAAAGGCAGCCATACAGTTTTGGACTCACAGAGGTTATCCATAAGTTGTCTAGAAAGATTTTATTAGAGTGAATTGCTATATGCATATGTACCTTCCAAATTTCAACTATAAGACTTCTTAAGTTCTCTTTGGCCAGTTTATAGTTAAAAGTCAAACACTATTGAATGCCATTAAACGGCTACTTTATTGAAAGATTGAACAAATTGATGAGAGCTGTTAGGACATGTCTGCTCATTTAATATGGAGAATCCTTTTTAGTATAACTGAATAAAGTGTGAGTTGATTATCTAAATCTTGATCAACTTAGTTTGTATGATTTTCTCATTTGATTTAGGTCTTAATTCTCACTAATTTGTTATATTCTTTTTTCTTTTTTATTTTTTTTCTGGTCAGCCAAAGAGTTCTTTGTCAACAAACAGAAGAACATCTACTTTGGTAATCTAAATATAACTTTACTTGCATTAAAGTCTAGATTGCTTATTCTATCGTTCTGAGGATCATTTGTAAGAGTTGAAAGTAATTAGAATCAAAACATGAAATGAATAAAAATTGACATACATATTGTTTTGATAATTAGTACTTTGGATGTCTTCAGCTCTTATTCAGTCTAAACATCTTAAAGTCTCTTATTAATGGCACTGTCATCCTTATTTTCAAAAATTCCAACAATTATTATCTTTAAATTCCAACTTTTATTCAGAAACCTGAATCCCTTTTTCCTTACTCATTTTCCTGCTTTATTGAATTTCTTTAATTTTCCTTTCTACAGTAGTACTTTCCACCTTCATACTTCATGGATCTGTCACTAGTTCCTGAAATCACCTTATATTTTGCATTCTTAACATATTATTTTCTTCCTTTAGATCCTTTCCTATTTGTATTTTGAGCATAAATATGCTGAAATATTGTCCTTTGGAAGACATTTGATTTACATTTTGACATCATTGTGGTTGTTTAAAACATTTTCAGAGGGAATATTATGTACATGGTAATTTTGTCATTAGAATTTTTACTAAAACTTAATCCTTTTTACTTGAAGTGAAGATATAAAACTGAAGTTGGTACTCTTGTGACTGACATGTAGAGAAGAGTCCTGCAAAATATGAATTAATAATGATTATGTGAATTTATTATAACAATAGCATTTTTGAGGTACTTTAAATTTTGTAAAGCATTTAAAAAATGTCTCATCTGACCATCACATCAACCCTATGAGGTAGGTGGTATAATTATTCACATTTTACAGCACTTCACAGGATTGATGTAAGTTCAAAACTGAGGCTTAAGTTAAGCAACTTGCCCAGGGGCACACAACTAGCAAGTGCCTGAGGCCAGATTTGAATTTAAATCTTTCTGATTCCAGGTCCAGTGTTAGAGCTATCCACTGCACCACCTTAACTATAGTATATAATATTGTAACCCATGGGAAAAAATCTCATCCCAATAAACTAAAAATCCCTTTCCTATAAAAGAAAAAAAAGTGTTTAGAGTGGAGGAAAAGAATTTAGGCCAGCACTCCAGATTTGCAAAGAAAATTTAAACCTGGTTGTATTTTTGCAGTTCTCGTTGATCATGATGAAGTCATTTTATAATTCGTAAGTTTCAGCCTTCAGTGCTACATAAATGTTCTTTCCTCTTCCCGTGCTAATTTACTTCTAATCTACTGTGGCTTTAGGAGCCAAATTTCCAAGCTTGTTAGACTTGTATATAAAACAAGTTACTCTTACTTTTGGGTGTTGATGATTTGTTGTGTTTTTTTGTTTGTTTGCTGTTTGTGAGAAAAATATGCATTATTGAATGAGGGTTTTTTTTTTTATGATTGTTCATCCTGGGCAATCCTGTAACCACTTCTATTTGCATAATGAGCCCAAACCAAGAAGTAAGCAAAAAAAGACCTTTGAGCAGCCCCAATAACATTTCATAATCAACATATCTCATTGCATTTAAATGTCAGAGTTCTGTAACTATGTAATCTAAGAGGTAGTACATTTTTGCCTTTTGCAATTTCCTTCTAATTATAGGCTAAAAAACTCTGGGATTATCTTTTCTTCAGTTTTTGAACTGTAAATCAGAGTTGTAGATGAACAGGAATACCTTCATTATAGGGAAGATACTTTGGGAAATGTAGTTTCAAGGTCAATAAGACTAATGTCTACATCCAAACTGAAATAACATTTTTATTCTAATTTTAAAAAAAACTTTAAAAATCTTTATAATATTCAGCCTATAAATGTTAGGGATATTGAAATTATTTTATTTTATTGAAGTTTGTGTTATTTTTATAAAAAAGCTTTATTAAAACATGAAAACTATCTTTTTGCAAAAATGTATTATGTTTGATTTTTTTTCTTTTTTCTTCTCTGAAGGTCCTGTGCAAAACCCATTGATGCATTCACAAGTTTCAGCTAGCCAAGGATACAGTTCTCCATTTCCAGGATCTTACCCTCATCAGATACCAGCAAAGACTCCTTTGAATCCAGCCTCTGGACCATATAATTATGGTGGTTCTCAGACTGTTTCTTCATTAAATAGTTATCAGGGACCTGGGCAGACTCTCAATAGACTTCCCTTGCAACCTAATCCAGTGGCATCTTTGCAGTCAACGGTCCCTGTTCCCCGAATGCCACCAACACCTTCATCTCAAACCCCAGCTGCTATACCAACATCTTCTGATAGCTTTCTTTATGGACCTGACCCCTCACCATCTTCAAACTGGCAACATGGTCATCCACCAGTGGGATCGAAAACAAATCATTTTGTTCCTGTATCGACCCAGCCATCCTTATCAGGGAATACAAATCTGTCAAGAAATAATCAGTATGTTTCTCTTGGAGCTCCCTCACTTCAAAACAACTACATGAAAACAGGTAGTTCTTATAGAAGCATTTGGACTTTTTAAAAATGAAATTATTATTCTTAGGATTAAGTTCAAATCCCTGTTTTTAAAAAAAAGTCTGAAAAAATTGTGGATAATTATTTTTTATAATAATTAGTGTCAGTTAGAAAAACTGTGAAATTTACATCAAGTAATTGAGAAAATTTTACTAAACAGATAACTATATGCTGCCTTTTTTTCTCTCTAGGGCATTATTTTTAATCCATGTTGCTTCTTCTCTGAGATTAACATGTCCCTAAAGTGAGCTGCTAGAATAGACCTAATTTTGAATTTTGGGGGGAGCTGAAAGTTTCCTTTGCCTCTTGCTCTCATTTTTATCATTTCAGGGACATTGAGAACTATTCCTAGTGTATTGTTTTTTGTTTTGTTTTTGTCTTTTTAAGACAGTGAGTTGGACAAAGGACGTCAGTTACTAACATTTATTCACTGCATATCATCTAAGATCACCTCATGCTCCCTCTTATTTGGGGGTTGAATGTATTGCAGTAGATCTTTTCATCATTCTTTCATATTTTATTCTCACTTAAAGCTTCAACGTTTCCTTCATATAGTTTCAGAAAAATGGTAACCACCCCTTAAAGAACACTTTTTTCTAGCTGCTTTGCATGTTATTTCATTTGAACATCACAGTGATGGCCCTCTAAGATAGGTACTATATGTGCTTACATTGTTTATATTTTACACACAAAGAAATTGAGACTCAGAGAAGTTTAATAACTTGTCTAAGGTTTAATAGGTACTGAGTGTCAGAAGTAGGATCTGAACCCTCTTCTTCCTGACTTCACGTCCGCAGTCTTATCTGCAATAACACATTGCCCTCCTTATGTTTCAGTACTTTTCTACTATGTTACATTTTGGGAATAGGAAAGACAGAGTTCATGAAGAAACATTTATTCAGCACCTACTATATGCCATCCATTGTGTGACATCATATAAGAAATAAAAGGATGGATAAAATATAGAATTCTTGCCTCATGGAGCTTATAGTCTAGTACAGGGGTGGGGAACCTGTGACCTTCTAGGTCTTTGGGTGCAGCCTTTTGACTGAGTCCAAGTTTTATAGAACAAATCCTTTTTATTAGGGGGATTTGTTCTGTGAGGTTTGCATTCAGTCAGGGCCACACTTGAGGACCTAGAAGGTCACATGTGACCTCAAGGCTGAAGGTTCCTCACCCTTGGTCTAGTAGGAGAGAGAAGCCATTCACATTTCACCCTTGGTCTAGTAGGAGAGAGAAGCCATTCACATTGTATTTTTTGCATTAAGAGAGTTATAAACTAAGTACTATGGGAGCTCAGGGGAGGCAGAAATCGTTTCTATTTAGGCATATCTTAAAAGCCTTTGTAGAGGACTTGGCATTTCTGCCAGACATTCCAGACAGGGGAAACAACATGAGCAGAGTTTGTGAAGGCAGGAAGCATTGAATATGTGTTTAAAAAGGACAGCAGGTAGTCCAGTTTCCAGTTTGTCTAGAGTTTATGGTATGAAGAAAAACAGTGGAAGATAATAGCCGAAAAGGTAAATTGGGGCAAGATTGTGAAGGATATTGGATGTTTCAGTGAACAATTTAGATAGGAAACAAGTAAACCATTAACACTTTCTGAGCAAGGGAGTGGTGTTAATATGATAGATTGTAATGGACAGGTTGGATAGGGACAGACCTGAAATAACAATGGGAAAAAATTTGTTATGTGTTGGTACTTCGTAGATAGTCAGCAAATGATAATCAGCAATTACAAATGAATAGTGGGTAAAATATACATGCACACTAAAATATGTGAGATCTGGGGAAAGATGAAATGAATAAAATAGTTCTTTAAATGATCATTGCAATTTAAAATACTATCTTCTTTAAAAGTATTTTTTTCCCCATTATATTTAATTTCCACAAAATATTAAGTACTTGGACACCCATATTCTTACCCAATGTCTTCCTAAGTCAGTACTTGCCTTGAATATGGGAGAGATGCTTTCACTTTTCTTATCTAAATACAAGAGACAGGCAAGTAGATCTAGGAGAGAGCGGTACAATCCTGCCTGGATAATGAAGTTGAAGGGCACTTGAGCCCCTGGCTGGTGGCTGTCAGACAGCTTCTCAAGAGGTTACAGAAAAGTGTTACAGGGACAATCTGTTGTTGTGCAGATCCTATACACTAATGTTACTTTGAAATAAGCATCAGTATGAGTGATTTCCCCTGAAATGTAAAAACAACGTGATCCACTATTTAGAAACATTCCCCCCCTTCATTTTTGTCTTAGAACATTGTATCTAAAGAAGACCAGTGATCAAAGTGATATCTTCAGTCTGTTACATTTCAGATGCCTCCCAACTCTTTGTCATGTGGAGATACTAAATTTCCATTAAATTTTCTATGAGGGAGAATAATTATAATTAGTATGTTCTAAAAAATTAGTTTGGGATAGTTAAGTTGAAAGGATTAATGATTTTTTGCCCTCCAATTCTGTCACTTATATAGATAGAGATTTGTGTCTTTCCATATCACTGTTTTAAAAGGCTACAATAAGTGCTTAGTTTCTCTCATGTAAGAGCAGAGTCCTGGTAGAACACCATCATTATTTTCTGCATAGACTAACGAGCTTTTTTGTTCTGTACTGTATTAGTTTAGCCATTGTTTTATCTTTAACCTCTGAAGAGTGATGAAAACACTAAAGTATAGGTAGATCAAGTGTCTTGTCCAGAGTAATAAATTGGAAGGAAAATTGTAGGTTTAATTGTTGGTAATTATTGGTTAAGACCAGAATTTTTCCTGGAGAACACGTGGTTTTCATTTTTAAACTTAATTTACTGAATTAATCATGTTATCTTTAATAATTCCTCTTCTGATACCTTGCTGTGCTAGTCAGGAGACCCTGGGTTCTTGAAGGCTTAGCCAGGCAGAAGAGGTCTGACAGAGCTGGAAATATTTTTATTATGGACATAGTGACAGATTGTACATCTTTTGTCTGAGGATAAACCTTATTAAGTTTGGAGAGACTCATAATTTGATAACAAAATGATGCAATTTTTTGGCTATAGAATTTTTTAAAGACTATTAAATCAAAGGGGGTTATGTTTTTTGTTCCTGGAGGGACATTGAACTAGACCAGAGATTCTTAACCTTTTTTGTGGGTCATGAATTTTTTGAAGTCTGGTGAAGCTTAGTAGACCCCATCTATATGTTTTTAAATGCATAAAATAAAATACAAAAGATAACAAAGCAAACCAATTTTAAAGAAATATAGTTAGTCTTTTTTTTTTATTAAGAAAAACAAAGTTCACAGACCCCAGGTTAAGAAGCTTTATCCCATCAAATCTTTCAGATATCAAAGTAATGGTACCTTGCTGTTTATTTTATGCTGCCAAATCACATTATAGCCATTTCTCAGAAACTGTCACAAGTAGTCTTTGGATGTGTAGCTTTTGAATGTGTAGCTTCATGGTATTTTAAAGTTTCTTTTATAGCTTAAATGAGTCACAGACTCCAGACTTTATTGTCATGGACATTTCTTCCACAGAGGTAGATTGAAACTACTACTATGTGAGAGTGGTTTTCATTTGTTGTTGTGGCCCAAAAACATTTATTATGTTGTGTTCTTCATGTGAAGATCAAACATAAATCACTTTGCACTGTGTTTTAGGATCCATTAGGTTATATCCATATCATAGTATAAGGTGTCTGAGGGGGAATTTAGTGTAAGTTGTTTTTTTTTTTTTTTAAAGCATGCAAGTATAGATATCTTAACTCAGTGGTTCAAATGGAAATGATATGCTAATAGAAGTACTACTGAGTAGAGAGGTTGAGCTAACTACTAATGAACAAGGAGAATTTCTGAAATACTAATTGCCTTCTTGGTAAGCTTTCATTGACAATGATTTTAAGAATATATCTGTGTTCTTTTGTTAACACACATTTTCAGAAATGCAGTCAGCCTTTTATTAGGATATGTGTCAGACAAGCTTTTAAAAAGTCAAGTAAATTTGTTCTGGGGTGAAATCGAATTCAAAAAACCTTTATCAGTAACTGACTTTGACAGTTTCTTTATAAAAAATAGTAACTTGTGGTTCAAATAAATAATGATATATATTTATTAGTAATTGTATTCTGAAAAGTATTTTAAGCTAACCTGGTTTAATCTGTGATTACAAATTGAGTCAGTTTAGGTAGTACAGGAAGCTTTAAAAAATAGTAAAAACATTGTCTTAAAATTCATGTGGATTATCAATAATAATATAATAGTGACATGCATCTATATCTCTATGGTAAATAATTTATAAAAACTGTGATTCTTAGGATACTTGATAAAGAATATACAATCTTTTAAATTGTTAGTATTTAATTGAGAAGAGCTACTAAAAAGCTTTTTGGTGGGCAGACTCTTGTGTAGCGGTGTGTGGGTGTGTGCGCACGCGTCTTTTTTTGTATGCTCCAAAATGGACCTCCCCAAAATGTAGTTTGAGAATCCTTGATTCCCAGGGGATAGCTGCTGTCAAATGTCAGAGATTTCCATGGACTACTTTTATCCTACTTGTTTAGTTCCTCCTTGATCTTAACTAACAATGAATATTTTAATTACACTAATGGGTTGGAGTAGATGGAGGGAGGGAATAAGCACTTATATAGCACTTCCTATGTGTCAGATGCTGTGCTAAGTGCTTTTTAGAAATAATTCTGTGAGGTAGGCACTATTATCCCCATTTTGCAGGTGAAACTGAGGCATATGGAGGTTAAGTGACTTGCTTCGTGTCACACAACTGGTAAGTACCTGAGGCTTGATTTGAACTTAGGTTTTCCTGACTCCAGTCCCAGCTCTCTACCACTGCACCAACTAGCTGCCTCTGATGGCCCAGATAACATCAAAGATCCCTTTCAACTCTAAATTCTAAAATTCAGTGATTCAGAGTAATAGATTGCTTCTTGGTTTCTAAGCCCAGTAAATGCACTTAAGCAGTAAAAGGAGGGAGATGGAGAAATAGAAAAATCTGTGAGTCAGCAAATGTTTATTAAATGCCTACCATGTGCCAGGCACTGTGCTAAATATTGAAGATACAAAGAAAGGTTCCTTCCTGCAAAAACAAAACAAAACAAAACTGCTCTCAAAGATCTCACAGTCAAGTGACATGAGACAACATGCAAACAACTATATACAAATAAGATACATACAGAACAAACTGGCTTTGATCTCAGAGAGAAGATGCTAAGATTAAGGGGAACAAGGAAAGGCTTCTTGCAGAAGGTAAAACTTTAGCTGAGACTTGCAGGAAGCCAGAGAAGGCAGGAGGAGATGAAGAGGAGAAGAGTTCCAGGCATAGGGGACAGCCAGTGAAAATACATGAAGTTGGGAGGTGGAATATCTTGTATGAGGAATAGCAGGAAGCTAGTGTCATTGGGTATCGGAGTATGTGGAGAAGTTGTAAAGTAAGAAGACTGGAAAGGTTGGAAGAGCTTATGTTATGAAAGATTTTGAAAGCCAAACATGATTTTATATTTGATCCTAGAAATAAGAAGGAACTATTGGAATTTATTGAATTGGGGGGGAGGGTATTTACATGTTCAGATCTGTGATTAAGGAACGGTAATGTAACATGGCAGCTGAGTCTAGAGGATTGATTGGAGTGGGGAGAGATTGGGGAGACCAATAATAAGGCTATTGCAATAGCATAGTTATGAGATGATGAGGCCCTGCATCAGGTGATGGGCACAACAGATTTTGGCAAGTGATTGGATATACAGGTGAGAAGAAGTGAAGAGTCGTGGACAACACCTGGATTGGGAAAACTGGGTGATAGAGAAGGTAGTAGTGTTCATGACAGGGATGGGGAAGTTTGGAAGAGAGGAGGGTTTTGAGGGAAGGATAGTGAATTTTGGGCATTTTGAGTTTAAGATGTCCATGAGACATCTAGTTGTGACAAGTAGGCAGTTGGAGATCAGGAACGAGGTTGGGCTTGTCCTACAGATCTGGAATCCTCTGCATAGATGTGATTGATGAATTCATTAGAGCTGATGAGATCATTTAGTGAAGTAGTAGTATGGAGAGAAGACGGTCCTGGACAGAGCTCTGGGAAAACTTATGGTTAGCAGGCATGGCCTGGATATAGAACCAGCAAATGAGACTGAGAAAGAATAATCAAATCACACAGGTAGAAAGAAAACCAGGAGAGAGCAGTGTTACAAAAACCTAGAAAGGAGAGAGTATCTAGGAGATAAGGGTGATCAGTAGTATCAAAGGCTGCAGAGAGGTCAAGAAATGAAGATTGAGGAAAAGCCTCTCAGATTTGGCAATTAAGAGATCATAGGTAACTGTAGAGAACAGTTTCAGTTGAATGATGAGGTTGGAAATCATTCTGCAGAGTTAAGCAAAGAGTTTAGCAATAAAAGGGAGGAGAGGTATAGGACAATGGCTAGTAGGGATAGATGGATCACCTCTACTCAAAGTTATTATTTTTTAAGTCTATGAGACCCCTTTTAGAATATAAATTTCATAAACTTTTTTAAAGTATCATCCGTTTTTAAAAGTTCATTTTTTTTTCTCCACATGGCTAATAGTCCTAGATTCTTCTTGTTTCCATTGGAAAGTCATGTTTATATACTCTTTCCAATCACACTGCTCTTTGAACCCTACCCCCTTTCCACTGACCTCTGTGTATGCTCTGTAACTCTATGAAAGTTTTAAAGACCAGAAGACACAGAATATTCTTTTTCCAAACTTTGGCTACTGAATCTTTGATTTAATTGATGTGGGTATTCTCAGCAGTGCATATCCAAATCCCTTTGCCACTACTAGCTAGTCTTTGAGAGTTTCTTTGTTTAATAAAATTAATCACCTTGTATTATACCTGTTGACAAGCCTCTTGGAACTTAGCTAAGCTAGTCCATGACAGATGTAAATTCTACCATCATGCCCACGCTTGAAGCCTTTCCTGATTCATATTACCTGCCAGTGCTTTTGTGTATCCCAGGTCACTTCCACACCATAATGAATCATCTTACTGTAATAGACAAAATTTAGGTTATGAATGTTCTATATCTTGGTTTTTCGATGTGGAGCTTTAAAAAAAATTGTCAGATTACATTGAGAACGTAATAGAACTCTGCAATTACTATGGATAAATAGATCATAGGAATTTAGAGTTGGAGAGGATCTTAGCAATTTATCCCTCACATTTTACAGATGGGGAAATTGAGGACCAGAAAGGTTAAATAATTTGCCCAAAGTCACAGATGTGGAGAATGGCAGAACTAGGATTTTAACCTAGGTCTTCTGGCACTACTGTGCCAGATATTAATTAGTATATATACTCTATATTTAGTGTAAGTTTGTTACATTTTTGTGACCAGATGCATCTCAAATTCTTATTCAAGCAGTCTTTGCTGAGTTGGTCATGGACCTTGCCCGTTTGTTCTTTTTTATTTGTATTGCCAAAGATAACATGTGGGTGCTGTCACAGATAAGAGAACTTAATGGAAGTAAGCTTTGTGTTAGCTTTTGTCAGTAAGACTGGTTAACCTTGTAAGTAGCTACAAGTTCAATAATGAAATGTTTTATATTCATCTCTTTTATAGTTTCTGAGTATTTTCCAGAGTTAAATAGGCATACTAAAAGATTTTAAATATGAGTACTTTGGTCACCTTATTGGAATAAATTAGTCTTTTACTGTTTTTTACATAGAATTTTTGAATTATATAGACTAGTAGTGAATTAGAAAAGATAGGTGATACGCATAGAATAACATTTACTGGGTAAACCGTTGATCATCATAGGAGAAAAAATCAAATCTATTTGAGCCACAAAGGTTGCTGAATAATGTGCTTTATAATTGCCTTCCCCTTCCCCTCCCTCCACACATCTCCTAGTGACTTGTGGGAGAGGGATATGGTCAACTTACAAGTGGGGGAGAGGTGGTACAGTATTTTTCTTGGTTTTGTTTTCAAGAAAAATCTTTGTGTCAAAGTAACTGCAAGAGCATCTTAAAATCATACGTTATCTCATTTTCTACCCTTATTTTACAAAGGAGGAAAATGAAACTCAGAGAAGTAATTTTGCTGAGGTCACAAAGCTGCCAACACAGTATCTGACCTGGGACTAAATAAAACCTTGGTTCTTTAAGTCCCAGTTAAGTGCTCTTTTCACTGTACTAGTTTTGCTACTTGCTCTTCTTGCAAAAGAAGAGTGCACCTAGGGCACAGATGTTAGTGAGATATTGGTAACAATTCCATAAAACCATAAAATCTCAAAGTTGAAAGGAACTGCAGAGATAATCTGTACCTGAACTGGAATCCTTTTCAGCATGTTTGATCTTCAGTGTCTACTTGGGAAGACCTCCACTACCTTCTGAGGTAGCCCTTTTAACTTTTGAGCAGCTCTAATTGTGTGCAATTTTTACTTATGTGTTCTGAGACTGAAGAAAAGAAATCAAATCCTTCTTCTATATGACAACCATTCAAATGTTTGACAGCTACGTTCTCCATTTCTGCAAATCTTCTCCTGACTAAACACCCTCAGCTTTTTAGACTGTTCCTGCCCAGTATAGTATCAAGTTGTATATCACTGTTTTGGTAACTCTTCTTTAAATGTACTCCAGCCTATCAGTTCTTCTAAAATGTGGCGCTCAGAATTGACCAGATGACTCCCAATGGCAAAATACAGTGTGACTCCTTGGGCTCTCATGTCATGTTGATTATTCAAGGAATACTAGAAGTTCTTTTCCTATTTATTAAAAATTTTCTTTTTTATGAATTTTAAAAAAAAGATTGTGTATGAAATCATGAATCTCCTACATACAACTTCATTTTTTAAAAAGCATTTAATAAATTTGACATTGAAGTTCCCAAACCATCCTGCTTGTCTATGTCTTTCTGAACTTCTTTCTGCTTTCTTTTTTGTATTTTAAAAATATTTTACTGAAGCTCTTTCTTTTCCCAGCCATGGCAGGGGCATGGAGGAGGGAAGAGTAGCCTCTAATACTATTACTACTTTCTTACTTCCCCTTCCACCTTCTTTCCTATAACTTTCCAGGTCTTTTTCATATAACAACATGCTAGTCACCGTTCTCCAATCCTGTACGTATGCAGTTGATTTTTTTAAGATTTTACTTACTTTCACATATTTGGATTCAGTTCATTTTTCTAACCTATTGGCATCTTTTTGGATCCCAATACTGTTTTCCAAACTGTTAGCTATCATACTCTGCTTTATGTGATCCTCATATTTGATAAAGTATGCCTTCATGCAAGTCATTTGTAAAAACATTGAATAGAATTTGGACAAGGACAGAACCATGAGGATACAGTAATGAAAACCTTCATCTAGGTGTGTTTAATAGGTATATTTATATTGATCCATGAATCGCTACTCTTTGGATCTGTTTATTCAGGCAACTTTAAATCTGTCTAACTTAGATCTCTTCATCTTGTCCCCAGTGACACAGTGAGAGAACATTAAAATCTATTTTGTCTGCAGTCAGTCTTCCTTAAGGTATAGAAAGATTCTATGTGTAAGTTTCAAATCATTTGAGAACTATGGTCTAGAATAAAACCATTTCAATATATTCCATATCATAAGTTAGCTTTCTTTAATGACTTAGGGAAAATAACAAATGAAAATATGAAAATTCACAAGTCTGTTTTAGTTTATAGGAAAAAAATTGGAAGCTTTTTGAATAATAACAATATGATGTCTTAGAAGTTTAAATAGTTTGGTAAGCTTTTTTCTACCATTAGCAAAATCAGTTGAATGTTGACATCTGTCAAGAATATTTAGCAGAATCTTGATGAGTTCAGAGAGGTGGTAATGAATTATAACTGAAAAAAGGTTAAAGTACATAGGTACAAAGGAATTCACTGTACTGACTACCTAGATTTCATTCTGAATTGTAAGGTGAGATGTACTTCAAATGCTTAAGAGTATAATAAAATGGAATTTTCAAGTCTAAATTATCAAGTTGGTCTTGAATGTAGAAGTTTTTATTCCTGTAATGAGTTACTTCTTGAAATTTAGAGAGAAGGAATAGTTTCAGATTTCATAAAGGAAAGATATTCCTATTGATTTGTATTTCTTTTACAAGTGATGTGAAAAACCAATATTTCTATAGGCTCTGTACCTCCACCAACAAATCAGCCTTTACCTACAATTTATCAACCAACTCGAGCTCCACTTGGACCACCTCCATCTGGAGGCCCACCTCTAGTAAGGTCATTGGATCCCCAGAGCAAAACATCAAACAGTGTTCCACCTCAACCACAACTTAACTCAGCTGTGAACCAAGGTAAGCAAGTCATAACAGAAATAACTTTTTTTTAAAAAATCAAGTCTTGAAGTAGCTTTCTGGTATTTTAGTCTTATACTTAACAAGTTTATGAAACTCGCAGTTTGAATCTATGGAGTAATGATATAAACTTATGCTTTAATATGCTTTAATAATGTCAACTCTTTAGTTGACAAAGTGTTTTCACGTTTCCTATCTTGTTTAGAGGGATGAATTTATCCTGAACCTTTATTTCTTTAGTTAGTTGAGTTAGCTCATTATTGTATTTTCTACCATTATGCAACTTGTCTAGAATTATTCTGGAGGGGGGGGAGTTGTCTCAAGGGTGAGGCCCTAACTTTTTAAAAATTTGGTTTTTAAAATTCTAAACCTAACAGACCCTGAAATTATGAACATTTCCATATGTAGAGTGACACATGTGAAAACAGAATTTTATATGAAACCATGAATATTTCTACAGTTCTGCTTGGGTTTTTTTTTTTTAAAACATATATAGTAAATTCAGCATATTTTTTTTTTAGCACGTTACTTTCAAAACTACCCTGCTTAGCTGTTTTTCCATCTGAATTTTCTTTTGTTCTCTGTGTGCTTTTTAAAATATTTATTGGCTCTCCTCTTTTTTCTTTTTTCTTTTGGCATCACTATTACTACCCTCTTATTACTCTAACCCCCCCCCCCAATTAAAAGGGGGAAAAAAACTTTTTTAACAAGTAAGCATAATCAAGCAAAATGAATCCATACTATGGCCATGTACATTTTGCTGCCTAAGCTTATGATTCCAGGGCCACTTCTATGTTGCAGTGACTCTTAAGAGGAAGATTTTTAAGGTATTATTGTATTGTTGTTTGCTTTTTTAAAATTTTTCTTGATGCAGTTTGTTTTTTATTTCCAACAGTAAAAAAAGATTCGAAAAGAGAGAAGAAATTCAATAAAACCCACCTGCAGTTACATTTTTATGTAATTACTACTAGCAATTTATATACTTAATATTACTAATATATAGCATTTTAAAATATAACTGAGTACCTAGCAGCATTGCAAAGGTGCTTAGTAAATACCTTGTAGTTTGTGGTTTACATCAGATATTTTCCAGCTTTCTTGAGGCAGCAATTACTGCAGGCAAATTTCTGAATCTGAACGATATCTTTTTTTTTTTTTTTAAGGCAGTTGGGGGTAAGTGGCTTGCCCAGAGTCACACAGCTAGTAAGTGTCAAGTGTTTGGTCTGAGGCCAGATTTGAACTCAAGTCCTCCTGACTTCAGGGCCGGTGCTCTATCCACTAAACAATATCATTTTAAAGAATTATGATTTGGGGAAGCGAAACCTGAAAATAGATTTAAAAGACTATTGTGGGCACATGTTGTAATTTAAAACCAGCAGAGGAAGTAATGATTGTTGCAATTGTTGTATAACCAGAATTCTTAGCCTTTTTTGTCTCCTGGGACCCCTTTAGCAGTTAAATTAAAACTATGGACCCCTTTTCAGAATAATGGTTTGTTGTCTAAATGCATAATTGAAGGAGATTCTCATTTCATTTTTAGGTTAAGGAAAATAAAGATTTAGTTTTTTTCCCATCCAAGTTCACAGACTCCATAAAACCTATACACAGGTCTCTTTGGCATCTGTGGACCCCAGATTAAGAAGCAGGTGCTGTCTAGTAGAAAAGAATTTAGTAATCAGAGCACTCTATGAAATTAAAAACTTCATTCAAATTGAAAAAATTTACAATTTACCAACTTAGCATTGTTAGAATTTATTTATTATTATATCTGCGATGACTAAATCCAAGAGAGATTTTACTAATTGGAAAGATCACACATGAACCAGTATAATTATATTTCCGGGTATAGAAGTAGTTGTAGGTGTTAATATTCTGCTGAATTTAGTGCCTTAGGAACTTGAGTTCTATCAGGTAGGTAGCACAGAAGTTTTTGAAGAAGGTTTGCTTTTCAAAAACAGGTATCCTTGTTTATGACTAATGTAATGCTTCTTAAATAGTTGTGACATTTTATTTGGGTTTTGTACTGCCCTTCAAAAAAAATAAAAAGACTGAACCTAACAGTTTTAGCTCAGGCTAACAAACTCTGTGGTCATAAATGTATGCTGTATGATGCTTCATAAGAGCCCTATAAAAATTATGACATTTAACTTCTCTGTGCCTGCTTCCTAATCTGTAAAGTTAGGGAATTATACTCAGTGTCTTCTGTTGTTTCATCTAGCTCTGAAAGGTATGATCTCTCAGATGGTTACACCTTGAATTTCAGTACCTTATTTAGGTTCATCTTTTTACCATTTTATTTCCTTCATCAAATAGTATTTATTAATTTTGATGACATTTCTCCTTGAAACTCTTTGGGAGTTGTTGATGTAGTTCTTCAAGTACCTAGTTGTTTTAAAATTGCATTACCAATATGTATAGGATTCTTGCCTTCAGAGAACTTATATTTCTTTCCACTGAGGTATTGTCTAAAAAATTATGTCAAAACACCTAGGCTTTAAAAAAAAAACCTAAGCTAAAAATCAAACTACTTAGTTATTTAGGCATTTAGTTCATATGATTCCAGATATTTGAATATTTGAAAGAATCCAGTATATCAGTTTCTTACTTACAATATTTGGTATGTGGTCAGCACAACTATTTTATCTCTAAAGATATTAAATTTTATGTTATTTCAGTAGATATGAGAGTATAGTCTATGATAAAATTCTCTTACAAAACTCTTACATTTTAGTTAATAGTTCAAATTTTGGAAAAAAAATTATTAATAATCATTCTTGATATTGAACCCGTTAAATGATTTCAGTGAACTCTTTTTCTAGGTGATACGTCAACTGCCAATAATGGCTCTGTGGTTGAGAACACTTATGATACAATTGAAGGAGGTGGCTTCCTGGGTAAGGTACTATTTAAGTTGCCTACTGTAAAAAAATTTCTCTTGAATGGTAACTTAGTAGATTGTGTGAAAATCAATTGAATATACACATTGTCTTCAACTTGCTAATGGTCACGTGTAAGATGAGTATCTAGAACTGAAAGCATGTGCCCTTCCTGATCAACATTCCCCTATGTATATTGTCTCCCCTCTTAGAATGTAAGCTCCGTGAAGGCAGGATGGTCTTTGCTTTTGTATTTGTATCCCCAGTGCCTGGCATGGCACATGGTAAATGCTTAATAAATGTTTTTTTACTCATTTACTTTTCCCATAGAAATAATGTTATTTGGTAGTCTTGGTGGTTGGTAGTCTTAGACTAACCTAAGAAGAGCCTGTTTAATCTATAATATACTTGGAGTATAGTACTCTATACAAAAATGTTATTGAAAATTAAATTCCTATGGGAGGAATTTATTCAAAATTTTAATTCAGGACATATTTTACAAATATTCTGGTGATTCCTAGGGCAGGGTGGAGGTGGGAAGGGAGTATTCTACCAGTTCAGAGGGAACTCATTTTTTTTTTTTCCATTACCTTCCTGGAAGTAAGAATAGGGACTCTTCTCTTTTTCCTAAGCTAGAGCTGGTGATTCTGTTGGCGCCTGTGTCTTGAACTCCAATTGGTTGGGGGATTGAGACTCTGGGTATGGAGTAGGAATGAGCAGAGATGGTGCAAGGAGGGGAGTGAAGGAGGTAAACCCTCTAGGGATAGTTCATAGTTTGGATTGGTACCCTTTCTTTTTGACTATGAAATCTGGAAATTAGCCCACCTGTTTTTCTTTTCATTGCTGCCTTGGTTTTTCTCCTCCCTTCTTGATTGCAGAATAGATGGATTTCCCTTCATGTTTTTGTTCTTAAAGTGCGCACATTGGGAAACTAAAACACTATTGATGGAACTGTGAACTTATCTAACCATTTTGGAGAGCAATCTGGAATTGTGCACAAAGAGTTATAAAACTCTGTATTCCCTTTGACCTACTGATACCACTATTAGATATGTTTCCTAAGGTGATTGGAAAAAAAAGGAAAAGAGCATATATGTTCAAAAATATTTATAGCAGCTCTCTTTGTGGTGGCAAAGAACTGGAAATTGAAGTGATGTCTAGTTGGGGAATGTCTAAATAAGTTGTGGTATATGATTGTGATGGAATACTATTGTGCTATAAGAAAAACATGGAAAGAACTTACATGAAATAATGAGTGAAATGAGCAAAACCAAGAGTACATTGTGTACAGTAACAGCGATATTGTTCAAAGAATAACCGTAGATGACTTATTCTGAGTGTTATAAATACTCAAATCAACTACAAAGGACCTATGAAGGAAGATGATATCCACCTCCAGAGAAAAAACTGAGAAATAGAAGTATTCATAGTATGGTTTTACAAATAAGAGAGAGAGAGAGAGAATGAATGAATGAATATGTGTATATTGATGGCCTTCTCTAGTACAGGATAGGGAAGGAGAGAGGGAGACAGTTGGGAACTTAAAATGTAATTGAAAAATAATAATAAAGTGAGCACACTACCCTTTGAAGTTTTACAAATATCTTTATGTTAGCAACTGTAGGAAATATGGTATTAAGGATTTTCTTCCTATCATTTCTCTCTTCTCTTCCTCTCTTCTTTTCTTCCCTTTTTTTAGAACCTATAATGAAAACTGCATTTAGAGGTTAAATGGAATCCTTGGGTACCTCTGGTTTTTCAGAGGAAAAGTAAACTCAGTTTATCCTGGGCATTTCATCACAGGGATAGGATCAGCTTCTCAGGAATGTGAGAAGATAGGACAGGAATGGGAAAGTAGCAGTATTGAGTTTATCCTCCACTATTCTTCATGGTCAGTGAAAATCCTTCCCAGCCTCCTTGAACCTAGTGAGGTGAAAAATTGGATAGAGAGGAGAAGCAATAGCAAATGGGCTAGAGAATGGGAGAGAAATCTATTTACCTTAGTTGTGTGTATGTCAGTTGGAGATTGATTATTATATACTCTATGTTGCTCTGTGACAGCTCACATATACATTATGCTGAAATTACTGCATTTATTTTAATCTGGTAGAGAGAGGCTTGTCATTTGACTTATTTCACAAAATCAAATTCTTAAACTGATTGGACCAAGCACTCATTATGGATAAGCACTTTAGAACTTTGATTCCCTGTTTTGGTTTTGATTACGAAGTAAGGATTCTTAACTTATTTAGTAAAAATATTTCTAAACTGTATTTTTCAACTCAAAGTTATTTTTTTTTCTTTTAGCATCACCACAACTTGCCAACCAGAATCCCAAAACAAGTCGAAATGTTGGCTATTCATATCCCTCCTTACCACCTGGTTATCAAAATACATCTCCCCCTAATATGTCAGGAAGGCTGTCCACAGCCTTGCCATACACCAGTGGGCTGCAGCCATTTTCTCAGGTAAATGCTTTTTTCTCCTTTCCCCATTTCTCTCTTCTTAGCTTAAAGAATTTTGTAGTTGGGCAAATTTCAAGATAACTTTCTATATTTTATACTTGCTTAATTGGTTAGGGTAATGTGAATTATATATAAAATTCTTTATTTTTATATTTGTTTTCTACAGAGCTAAAATATTGACATGGAAAATACAAGTTTTATTTGGCAGAGAGATAAAATAGCCAAGCCCCTCAACATTACCTTATCTCTGCTTTTACCTATAAACTGAACACTTAATGAAAATTACTTATTCTGAAATTATATTTTCAGTCTCCCTTAGGTGCTAATCATTTAACCACAAGCATGGGTGGGTTAAGTCTACATCCAGAAGGACTACGAGTTATCAATCTTCTTCAAGAAAGAAATATGCTTCCAACCACCTCTTTGAAGGCTCCTGTCCCAAACTTGCATGAAGACGTACAGAAACTTAATTGTAACCCAGAGTAAGACTTTTAACAATGTTTCTTATGAAATGTAGCTTATAGTAATCCCCAAAGCTGGTTTCTTAGATGTTATACACAGCATTATAAGGCTACCTTTCTTAAAATGGTTTCTGTTCATTTCTAAATAAATTTTCTAGATATATTTTGTTGTGTGTTCCATTCAGTTATGAAGCAAACCTAATAAAGATAGAAAACAAGTTGCTACTGGATATTAATGTCAATTCATCTAAGGACATGTCAAACCTTGCCTATGTTGCAGCTATTGTTGACATTAATATTACTTTAATCTGCCAGATACAGTGGCACACGTCTTTAATTCCACTTATGGGGGATGCTCTGAGGCTGGCATATCTCTTGAACTCAAGAATTCTGAATTGCAGTGAGCTATGATGATCATCTATCCACATAAATTTCAGCATTAATATGTTAGCCCCCAGGAATTGGGACCACTAGGTTGTCTAAAAAAGGACAGACCAGTCTAGACTAGAAACAGAGTCCATTAAAGTTCCTATGCTGATCAGTATTGGTACTAGGTTTATGAGTGGGCCCCTACATTTTCAGCCTGTGTAAGTTGGCAAGACCCTGTCTTTAAAAAAAAAAAATTACTTCATCTAAAAGAATGTTAAACTATCCATAACATGATGAGATTGTGGTGAGCCAAATAAAAGACTAGCACAATGCCTGGCACGTGGTAAGTGCTATATAAATTTTAGTAGTTATTGTTATTATTAAAATTTTATGTCATGTTTAATTCTATCTTGTACAAATCAGATAACTTAAGTGTTTCAAATGGTTTTATAAAAAACTCTAACAAAATTGGAGTATGATATACTTGAGTTTCAAAATATTTATATTTTCATCATTATGTGTACTCTTTCCATTGATGCTAATTGACACCCATCCCCTACTTTTCTACCTCATGCTTTAAATGGTTTCATGAGTTGCCATGGCCAACTCTAACTGATGAGCCCTTGACTTTTAGCTGGACAGGTCATTCCCCCATCACAATAGCTAACAAAGCATTTTAACTCTATTAAATCACTTGATCTTCACAAAACTCTGGCAGGTAGGTGTTCTTATCCCCTTTATAAATGAGGAGATTGAAGCTGAGAATTTAAGTAACTTGCCTATGGTCAGTCCACTAATAAGTGTCTCAGTCAAGATTTGAACTCAGGTCTCCTGTCACCAAGTCCAATGTTTTATTTGCTATTCCATCTAGAGGCTACCATGATGAGTCGTTAGAATAAGTCTTTTATGTAAAATCTATTAAATAATATTAATACACATTTATATGGTGCTTTATAATTCAAATGGTTTAAGTGCATTATCTCATCTGATCCTTACAATAGCATTGTCATGTACATAGTATTATCCCCATTCTACACATAGGATGCTGGGACTTAAAGAGTGACCTACCCAAGATCCATAGGCAGTAAGTGGCAGTCCTGGGTTTGAACTACTTATAATTCAAATATAAATCTAATTATGTAAGTAAAGAATGAAAGCATGGCAGTAAGATAAAAAAAGCTAGCCTCAAGAGTCAAAAAGACCTGTGTTCAACTCCTGCCTCTGGCATGTACTCTTATGTGTATTATTATGACCATGGCAGGTTATCATATACATATCCATTATGACCATGGGCAAATAACTTCTTTATTGCCCGCTGGCAACTCTCCAAGACAGTAATTACTAGATGAACTGCTAATCAGCAGAAAGTTTCCAACCTAGGAATTCCCTGAATAGGTCCATCCATCCGTCCCCCTAATAATGTATGTAGAGATATCAGAAAATACATAGAATCAGCCCAGCTGATTCAGAGCAAGATATTGTTGTGGTTTTTGTTTATTTGTGTTTTTAAGTCAAGGAGAAGCAAGGCCATGTGAGTATAAACTATCTGTCCTCTTTTTACATGGGATTCAACTAAAAAGGGTTAATTTAGTAATATTGGGGAAGATCTTCTTGAATTAATTGTCATCTAAAGAAAAGAATAAGAAATGTTTTAGTCTTCTTAATATTTAATTATATTTTCATAGAAATATTTAAAGCAACTATTTATGTGTTATATACTTTCACACAGGTTGTTTCGGTGTACTTTGACTAATATTCCTCAGACTCAGGCCTTATTGAACAAAGCCAAACTTCCTTTAGGGCTACTGCTACATCCTTTCAAGGACTTATTGGTATGTTAAACTTTTGAAATTGAATGACTGTATGTTGAGCAGAATTATGTAGATGATGGGTTAGTGTTTTTTTGATAATATGTAAATTACTGTGTGATGAGTTTTGTGAGTTATAGTTCTAATAACTTGGGTGATAACTTTAATTTATTACCTTTTACTAAAATTTCATTCCATTTGAAAGGTTTTTGGGAATAAAAACTTAAGTATATTACTGGAAAGTCTATGGAGCATTGTGGCATGTGGTTTTACAAAAACTAAGCCATGGGAGGGTTAAGCCTAAACCCTGATAGACATGTCAGTTTTCTCTTTTTTGCTCTTTCAGTGAATTTTCCTGTCTTTACTCTTCTTCAGGTTATTGTGGCTTTTGATTCTGTAATGTATAGAAAAGACATAAAATTGGAAAATGATAGAACTAAATTGCATGCTAAGAGAAAAATTTTGATTTCATAGAAATTCTTTCATAATAATTTATCAGCCTATTTTCTTAGAGTGCATTTAGAAACTTGATATTCTTAGAATAATTATACTTAAAGCTGGCTTTGTATTTGGGATTTTTAAAATTTACTGTTATGTGTTTCTTTTCTGCTTTATGGAATGTAAAAGTTTATTTGGAAGATACTCTTAAACTTCATGTACTTTTTATTTAAATTTCTTCAGTATTTATAACTGTTAGTTCTGAAGAGATGGATTAATCCTGGCCTTTAAAAATGAGGAATTCTTGTCCAGCTCTGGTTTTGGTTTTTTGGTTTTTTCCAGCAATTGCCTGTGGTTACCTCCAGTACAATTGTGAGATGCCGTTCGTGCAGAACATACATCAACCCTTTTGTCAGCTTTCTTGACCAAAGGAGATGGAAGTGTAACTTGTGTTATAGAGTCAATGATGGTATGTCTTGGTTCTTAAATGTTTTTTATCCAGGAACTGTCCCCATGCCTTTTTATTAGTCTATGTCACATATTGAGAAAGAGGTGAGGGGTAAGAAGAACTTATTGAATACAGTCTTCTCGGTAGTTCAGAGAAGGAGAGAGATCTGTTTCTGTAATGTTCTCTCAGTTTGGCTGCAGTTTTCCCTGGGGTTTTGATTGTCAGTTGAAAAACATTATTAAATTAGCCATTTTCAGCTGAATATATACCAAAAAAGTAACATTTTTGCTAATATTTACTTTGAAAATTCAATTTTTAGAAGCAAAGCAGTAAAACAGCAGTTGAGGTAATAAAACTGCTTTTAAGGAATTTGAAAAAAATTATAAACAACAAATAGTCAAACTTATAGAAAATTTATATGCAAAACTTTTAAAAATGTGCCACATATTTTAATAATGTAGAGTCAAACAGTTAAATAGACAAGAAATACATTTGCAGGGACAGCTCGGTGGCTCAGTGGATAGAGCACCAGCCCTGAAGTCAGGAGGACCTGAGTTTAAATCCAGCCTCAGACCAAACACTTGACACTTACTAGCTGTGTGACCCTGGGCAAGTCACTTAACCCCAATTGCCTAAAAACAAAAACAAAACAAAACAAAAAAAAAAGAAATACATTTGCCATACATCTCCTTCCAGTTCTAGCTAATATTCCATTACCTTTGACTTTATTGAATAGATTGAAATGCTAAAGGTGTAATAAAAATATTCTGTAGCTCAGTAATAATATAAGTACTATATATATTATATACATATGTATAATATATATAGTACTTTATATAATATATATATATTCATAGCACAGTAGTGCTCCATCTCAATTATATGGTACAACTTGTTCAGCCATTCCCTCATTGATGAGCATCCCCTCAATTTCCAATTTTTTGCCACCACAAAAAGAGATGTTACAAGTATTTTTTAACATATAGGTCCTTCTCCTTTTTCTTTGATCTGTTTGGGATACAAACCTAATAGTGGTATTGCTGGATCAAAAGTATGTACAGTTTTATAGCCCTTTAGTATCTAACCTCACAATGTTGTTTTGAGGCTCTTTGTATATAAATGGGAACCTTTTTGTAAATCTTAATGTACTACATAAATGTCAGCTATTTATTTAATATTTGGAAAATGTGAAACTTTTATAATTGTTCATGCATTCTGCAAGAGTTTATTTGGCACCTTTGATGTGCCAGGCTTCACACTGGGGATACAATGCAAAAATGAAGCTGTCTTTTCAAAGATTTTACATTCTACTAGAGGGAGGGAATGGGAGCACCATATGAACATATATAAGAAAATTCAAAATATATACACAGTAATTGGTGGGGAGAGACAAGTTTCAGGAGATGATATGCACTTGAACTGTATCTTGAAGGAAGCTAGGGATTCTATGAGGCAGGAGTAAGGAGGGAATGCATTCCCTCTATGGGCAACATACTGTGCAGAGTAGATGGAATTTCATTTATGGGGAATAGCAGATAGGACAGCATGACTAAAATGTAGATGGCATGAAAATGAGTCATGCACAGTAAGCCTAGAAAGGTAAGTGATAGATCATATACGGCTTTAAATGCCTAGCAGGGGAGATATGGTCAGATCTATGCTTTCTCAGTGTACATTTGGTAGCTTTTTAGAAATTGGATTGGAAATAGTACAAGAAACCATTTCATGGAGGCAGTTCAATTAGTTTTTGTGAGAGATGATGAGAGCCTGAACAAGGTTGGTGGCCACATGAGTGGAGAGAAAAGGTTAAATGTAAGAGATGTTTTGGAGGTAGGATCTATTTAGCTTCTCAACTGATCCGATAATAGGATGTGAGGAAGAGAATAAATAGTCAAGGATGACTGAAGTTTTGAACATGAGGGATAAGAAAGATAATGGTACCCTCAACAGAAATAGGGAGTTGAGGAAGAAGGGAGGATTTTAGGACAAAGATGAGTTCTACTTTTGGACATGCACATAAGATACCTGTGGGTCATTAAGTTGGAAATGCCCAGTAGGCAATTGGTAAAGGGGGACTGGAGCTCAGGAGAGAGAGTAGGCTTGGATATAAAGATAGAATAATTTGCATATAGATAATCATTAAATCTATTGGATTCTTTTTATTCTAAATTTGAATTAACATTAGTCCAAATGAGATGTTAGGCATTGACTTATAATTTTATCATTATATACAGTTCCTGAAGAATTTATGTACAATCCTGTAACCAGAGTATATGGAGATTCTCTTAGAAGACCTGAAGTTCAAAATGCTACTATTGAGTTTATGGCTCCTTCAGAATATATGGTAAGTTTTTATTTTTCCTAATTTAATTACTATAATTGGTTGTTAGAGTCTAACAAATGTTGTATTGGATTTTAAATAAGTGTTAATTCATATTTATTATAATAATACTTAGTTTATCCAGTCCCTGTCTAATCTGGACCATCTCACTATGTAGTTTTCAAGAGTGACCTACAATTTCTCCTTCTACTGTTTTATGATATTTCCTTGATACTGGATAACATTTATAGTTATTGCCTCATTGAATTAGAGCTTAACTAAAGCAGATAGTGATTGTCTAAGAGATAGACTAGGAAGTTTCAGCCTCTCTGAGTTTTCTCAATTAATTTTTTAAAAGTATTGAATAGTTTGATGGTTTCATGTCTATTCCTCATTGATAAAGCTACAGGAGTGTATAGAGCAACATTACAGTTGAATTCGAATTAAGAAGTTCCATTGGTTGGTTGTAATTTTTTCTCAAAGAGGAACAAAATGACATCACTATGTTAGTCAAGTTACAGTGTATTCAGCTGTGGCTGGTAAGACCAGTACAAGTTTGGAATGCTTTACCACAGCTCAGGTACAAATAGACCATGTGAACTTTTGGAGTGGATTCTCTAAATGTGCATACTTCGTGTTTCTTTTGAGCTGCTGCAATTCTACCTTGCTTGTACAGCACAGTGCCTTCTTTGATACAAATCACACCATGTTGGGCAGTCGTTTGACAGCATCTCCCATGTATGCAATCAATTCCAAAGTTCTTCAGCGAGACCTTGAGAGTGTCCTTGTATCACTTTTTCTGACCTCCATGTGAGTGCCTTTCTAGGGGCAGCTTGGTGGTATAGTAGATAGAGCACTGGAGTCAGGAGGACCTGATTTATAAGAAATTTCATGTAAACTTAATGGACCTATAGCTGAAATTTAACTGTAGAAGGCCAAGTGTGAGCACATGACTTTCCTTCAAAGATGCAATACTAAATTATATAGTCACTTCACTATTTTTATGCTTCTTTTTCATGACTTATTAAATTACCCACATTCATTGTTTAAAAAATGGTTCTAGGGACAGCTAGGTGGCACAGTGGATAGAGCACCAGCCCTGAAGTCAGGAGGACCTGAGTTCAAATCTGGCCTAAGACCAAACACTTGACACGTACTAGCAGTGTGACCTTGGGCAAGTCACTTAACACCGATTGCCTCACAAAAAACAGAACAAAAACAAAAACAAAAATGTTTCTATACAAAACTATGTTATATAGGGATAAAATAAAGTTATGAGTGAAGTAAATTGTAAGCTAATTTTCTTTAGAAATGAGGATATGTTTTTAATAAAGCCTTTTTTTTTCTTTCTTTAGTTACGTCCACCTCAACCTCCTGTGTACCTATTTGTGTTTGATGTGTCTCACAATGCAATTGAAACTGGATATTTGAATTCAGTTTGCCAGAGTTTGCTGGACAATCTAGATTCGTAAGTTTTTAGTTTTGCCAATAGAATTTTATCTCAAATCTGAGACTGTTAAGAGTTAATCTCTCACCTTATTGATTGGGTTCCAAAAGTTCATTGGTTTCACAGAATCATAGGACTTAGAGCTGGAAGGGACCGTAGAGGCCATCTGGTCTAACTCCCTAATTTTATAGGTGAGGAAACAGAGATTTAAAGAAATTAAGTGACTTACCCCATTTGTCTGAAACTCAGAAATTTTCCCTGTTGAAACAGTGTTTCAGATATTGGTTAGGTTTCTAAGCCAAGCCATAAAGCTTATTATGCAGTAATATAATTGAGTTACAGTAGTACTATATGGTAGGACAAGAGAGCATAATGATCCTGTGCAGGGGGAGAGAGAAGTGAGAATGGGAGCTACCATTGTTCCATTACCATTTATGGATAAGGAACATTGGAAGTAGGGTGTAAGTCTTCTGAGGATTGTCTGTCTGGTAATTCCAAATTACCAATAGGAACAAAAACTTTATACTTGGTTGTTTTTTGGTTTTTGGTTGTTTGTTTTTGGGGTTTTTTTTTTAGTAGCACTTTTTTTTAATTAATATTCAAGATATATGGCAGCTATGTCATATACATATATGACATGTAAGGGGAACTACATTTAGTCCAGTGCACTGTTATTCCTCAAAAGTTTATTTATTCACATACACACGCACACATATATATTCTTTAATGTATTGTTAATTTTGCATTTTTTTTCTAATTAGTACAGGAAATCTGTATAAAGGTTTTTATTTTCTGTAAATGGATCTTAGACATTTGTTAAGCTTTTTGAGGAAACCTTTTAAAAACAGAAGAGCTGCTATTTTTAAAAGATAACATTCTGTGAACATGAACATAAAAATGATATAACTAGAAAAGTATATATTTATCTGAAATTTTCAAAGTGCTATCATTTTTCAATACTAGAAATTTTCAAAATACTATCATTAATTGAATCAGTATTATTTGGAATGGGGCACCTAGGTGGCACAGTGGATTCAGGAAGACTTCCTGAGTTCAAATGTAGCCTAAGACACTTACTAGCTGTGTAACTGGCCAAGTCACTTAACCTTGTTTGCCCTAGTTTCCTCATCTGCAAAATGAGCTGGAGAAGGAAATGGCAAACCATTCCAGTATCTTTGCCAAGAAAACTACAAATGGTCACAGAAAGTCGGATATGACTGAAACAACTGAACAACAACAGTATTATTTGGAACAAGTTTTGGTGTGCAGGATTATTACTTTGTGTAGCTCTATAATATACTTGCTATTTTGAAAAGGGCATGTTTTCAAGTTTTTAAGAGTTCTGGCCAAGAGGTTGAGTATAGGACTTGAACTATGTTCCTAGCTACATTGGTGACTCGGGTATGACTATGCTTTATTTCCATAATCATATCTGTCATATATTTATAATAATACTTCACATTAATAGTTTTTGTTGGGGGAGTGTACATTGTTTTGGTCTTGACCTGTGACTTCATTAGTGTAAGTAACTTCCAGTATGGAAACTCCTTCTACCAGTGCAGGTCAGCTCATCTGAAATTTATATCCTTAAATGGTTACCTTAGTGAATTTAAAGGTTATTTGACTTGCTTATAGTCACAAAGCTATTATGTGTATGGCACAAATTTCAACTGAGGTGTTCTGAATCCCAAACTAATCCTCTGCTGTGCTGCATTGCCTTTCCACATTTTTGTGCAGCTTTGTAATTTACAAATCACTTTCCTTATAAAATTTTATGAGGTAAATAGCACAAGTATTTTTACCCCCATTTTACAGATGAGGAAATGGGCTGTAAAGGTTGTGATTTGCCAGAGGTTATAGACAAGTAAATGTCAAGTGTCAGGACTGAAATCTGTGTGTTCTGATTCCAGACCTAGTGTTGTTCTAGTATACTAAGTTGCCTTCTAAAAGTTTCTGAAATTCATAGCAGGTATTTAATCTCCTGTCATTGAACTATGTGGGTGCAAAATTATGATAGAAATTAACCTTATGAACTTCTTTTTAGGCTTCCTGGTAACACTCGAACAAAAATTGGCTTTATAACATTTGACAGTACAATCCACTTCTACAGTCTTCAAGAAGGTCTCTCTCAGCCTCAGATGCTAATAGTTTCAGATATTGAAGGTATATTTATGAATTTAAAGGTTAAAATGAATATTAAACTGACATTTTTTGAACAATATTAATCAGTTACACAAGTTATTATGTTGAGTATTAAATGCTAAACCTTGTATGTAAATCATAAAATTTATCATGCTGGAAGGGACCTTGGTGATCCTTTAATCCAGCCTTCTCTATTTGATAAATGGTGAATGGGAGTCAGCAGGTTACCCATAAGGCACACCCTGAGCTAGTCAGTGTAGTATTCATGAAATACACATAGGCATCACAGCTATTATTTGCTCATTCTTGACTTGATTTTACTTGTCTTACTAAGAGGTTGAGATGCTGACAAGTGTGAATTTTTGTAACTAGAGAGCATAGTGACCTTGGTAGACTTGGACCTAGGATCCAATTCTCCTGACACAGTCTTCTTTTTTCTGTTATGCCATGCTAACCCTTTCTGATGAATTAGCATAAATTGAAAGTGGAGTGATCATAATTAAAACATATCTATAGTGAGACACTATTAAAGAGGTGAGAATTTAACAGAATACAAACTATAAGAGCTTTCATAATTGATATTCACTGTTCAATTTATATTCTCTTAATCTTTTTAAGATAAATAATGTGATCTCATTAGTAAAAATTGAAAATTTCAGTTTCCATATCTGTAAAATGAGAGGGTTTGCTTAGAAGTTCTGTAAGGTCCCTTCAAGCTCTAAGAATATATAGACAGTATTTTAGTTCTCAACAAAATAAAAATGTAGAGAATTTATGTTTTGATTCCTGAAAGATAGAGCTAGAGATTATAGCATTTAAGACAGAGGGCAACTTAAAGTAGTGTGAGAGATATTTCTTATGTGAAATAACTATTACACATTAAAGATACCACTTTACCAAATGTTAAATGCTTTTGAATTTAAAATATTCAAAGCTAAAGTGCTACATGAAAAAAAAAACTTTTCATTACAAAGCTTTAAAGCTTTATTTTAGTTTAATCTAAAGTATCTCATGTCATGTGATATACTTTATGCCCCTGGACCATGCCCTGTGGTTTGCTATGTTGAGCGATATAATTTTTAGAAACTGTTATGGCAGTGTTCTTGTTGAGAAATGTAATTACTCTTTGAATTACACAGCTGTTAAGGAACTGCACTACTTCAGTGCAGTGATATAATATCCACGTGTTTCTGGTTATTTCACATTTACTTTTTGTATGTGCCAAGAACATGCCTATGACTAACTTATAGGACCAGGCACAGCTGAGACAGAATTCTATTCCAAATTACTTCCTTAGATCTTAGAAACGGTTATTTATGTGAATCAGCAGTGAGTTCTTGGCAAACCAAAAGAAACTCACAGGCCAGATTTTTTGCTGTCTCAAAAGTGATGTGATTTCAGGACTTTATTAATATTAGAGAAGGCTAGAAACACAGGAATTAATAATTTAATCCTTCATATAAACTTAGTGTTGTCATATTTTTGACAAATGCAGAAATGTTGCATCCTTAGAGTTTTGGGGGCAAGTCATTTCATCATTTTTATGTAGCTTAGAAATGATTAACTTTAAAAAATAAACTTTTGTATTTTCAGATGTGTTCATACCAATGCCAGAAAACTTACTTGTAAATTTAAATGAAAATAAAGAGGTAAGAATCATTTTTATGTCAGTATACATTTTATGATACCATTTTAAAGCGTTAAGAAATTTAAAATGAAGGATGATAAATTATTGCCTTTAACATTTCTGAAACAGGTGAACTTTTTATATTAAAGTGTTTTATATTTAAAATTTATCATGTATCACACTTGTATTTAGTTTGATATATTAGAACTATTATTGTATAACAAAGCAGTTCCTTTTAGGGTGGCAGGTGGGTATATTTCCCAGTAGACTCTACCAGCCTGCTTCACCAGCCATTTGAGGACCAAAGGGTATCTTGATTTAAGGCATTGAGTCATTTTAAGAAGTACTCTAGCCATGCTGCTTTCATTGCATGTTGCTTTTCTGATTTGTATAAACTGTATTATTGGCTGGCTTGGAAATTGACTTGACATAATTCTGTGACAGGGAAACAATGTCTTTAAAGTTAAGGATTTTGTTGTATATGCACATATGTGCTATAGGTAACATTTTAACTAGCAAGCCTGTGCTCTCAACTGTTGGTGAAAATTAGTTTGTAGTTGAACAGTGAGGTAGCACACCAGACAGAGGAGTGAAGATAGAGCACCAGACCTGGAGTCAGGAAGACCTGAGTTCAAATCCAACCTCAGACACTTTCTAGGTGTGTGACCCTGGGCAAGTCACTAACCTGTTTGCCTCTGTTTCCTCATCTATAAAATAAGGATACTAATAGCACTTTCTTCACAGTGGTGATGTGTGGATTAAATGAAATAATGTAAATTTCTTTGTAAATCTTAAAAACACCATAAAACACTAGCTGTTGTGATTATCATAATTCTTCCCTCATCACTTATGAAGCTGAACCTACAACTTGTAAAAATTGAAATTGCTAGTTTTCAAATTTGCTATCTTAAATCTTGAAATAGGACATAGTGAAACCTATTTTAGGAGTGACTCGAGATTTAAATGTATATGAGGGGGATAAATGACTATATTTCATGGCATTCTTTATAACATCGTATCTGTTAGTAAGCATTTATTAAGTGTCTAATGTGTAGTAGGCACTGGGTGGGCTAAGTGCTGATGTTACAAAAAGAGGCAAAAGATAGTTCCTGCCCTCAAGCACCTTACAGTCAAATGGGGGAAACAACCAGCAAACAAATATGTACAAACAAGCTATGTATAGGAGAAGTAGGAATTAAAGTTAAGCGAGGGAAAGCAATAGAATTAAGAGGGCTTGGGAAAGGCTTCCTCTAGAAGATGAGATTTTAGATGACCTTAAAGGAAACTGGGGAACCTGATAGGTAAAGGGAAAGCATTCCAGGCATGAGGGACAGCCAGAGAAAATGCCCAGGACTGTGAGATGGAGTATCTTGTTCATGGAACAATAAGGCCAGTGTCACTTGGGAGTAAGGTATAAGAAGACTGGAAAGCAAGGCGGGGGCTAGGTTATTAAGGGTTTCAAGTGTCAACAGAGGATTTTGTATTTGATCCTGAAAGCCATAGGGAGGCACTAGAGTTTATTGAAGGGGAGGGGAGTGCAATGGTTGGACCTGAAATTTAAGAAAATCGCTTTAGAGGCTGAATAAAGGATGGATTGGAGTGGGGTGAGACTTGAGGAAGGCAGACCTACTATTGGAATAGACCAGGTGTGACATGATGAGGGCCACATGCATCCAAGTGGTGGCAGTGCCAGGAGAGAAGGGGGCTTATTTCAGCGATTTTACAAAGCTAAAATTCACAGGCCTCAGCAACAAATTGGATGTAGGGGATGAGGGATAGTGAAGAGTCATGTGAACCTGAGGGACTGAGAGGATGGTGTTGCCCTTGATGGTAATAAGGAAAATATGTGGGAAGGGTTTGGGGGTAAGATAATGAGTTCCATTTTGGACATGTGTTTAAGATATCTACCGGACATATAGTTTGAGGTGTGTGAAAGGCAATTGGTGATTTGAGATTAGATGTCAGCAGAGAGGTTGGGGCAGGAAAAGTAGATTTGAGAATCATCACAACAAAGATGGAATTAAATCCATGGGATTTATCTATTCTATATCTATTGCATTAGACGTTCTTGGCAAAAAGCTTAGTCTTAGAACCATAGTGGAACTTTTGCATTTGCAAAAACTATAAGACATTAATCGTAATTTGTACTGCTTGACAGTTGTGTAATGTTGACTGATTTAAAATGGCTCACTTGTCTTAAGACAAACTCTTCATTTGATGTTCCATTTGTAAATTCTCTTGCTATCTTTTTTTTTCTTTTTTCTTTTGTTAGGCAATTGGGGTAAGTGACTTGCCCAGGGTCACACAGTTACTAAGTGTCAAGTGTTTGGTCTGAGGCTGGATTTGAACTCAGGTCCTCCTGACTTCAGGGCCGGTGCTCTATCCACTGCGCCACCTAGCTGCCCCGTCTTGCTGTCTTCAGTGACTGTCTTGCCTATTTTATTAACTAGTGAATTTTTTTATATGTAGTGAAATTCCAGTGTGTTCTTCATTTCTCCAGCTTATTCAAGACTTACTGAAAACTTTGCCACAAATGTTTACCAAATCTTTGGAAACACACAGTGCTTTGGGACCTGTGCTTCAGAGTGCCTTTAAGTTGATGTCTCCTACTGGTGGTCGAATCTCTGTTTTCCAAACACAGCTTCCATCAATTGGAGTAGGAGCATTAAAATCCCGAGAAGAGCCTAACCAAAGATCATCTGCTAAGGTTAGAAAATTACCAGTTCTTAGTTTCCAGAAAGTATCATATTTGTGCTCATGCATGTACACTGTTTTTTTAGATTTAGCTGTACTCACTGCATTCCCTTTACAAACCTTAGGACCCTGTTCAGCCCTATCCTTACCTAACCTTCCCATCCTACTTCATTAAGATTCCAGTAAGCTATAGAGCAGAGGTCCTGCCTCCAAAATGAGGCACACTGAGGATGATTCAGGTGCTTGCAGAGGAAGAGGTAAGATCTGGTGAACTGCACAGAGACAAGTCAAGCCTTAGATTTCTGGATATGTTTACTGCTGTGTACTGCATTTGAACGCATTGTGAAAAGGTTGTTGTGCTTATATGCTGAACCATTGAGAGATAGCATGACAAAAGAGTACTAAACTTAGAATTAGACTAGATGGACCTGGGTTCATTTTTAAAATTCTTTTTTATATTATTTTCAGTTCCAAATTCTCTCCCTTCATTTTTCCTCTTGTGCTCCTCTACCTATTGTGACAGCAAGAAAATTAAAACCCATTACAAATATGTATAGACGTGCAGAACAAATGCCCATATTAGCCATGTTCCTCTCTCTCCACTTCCACCCCCCAAAAAAAGAAGTAGAAGTAGAAAAAAATATGCTGAATCCATGAATTCTATTTTTTTTTTTCCAGCCAAAGATAAGGTTTGTTAGAACACTGATTGGGTGAGCAAGATTCCTAGTGGGTCTGTGCTATTGGCTGGATTTTAAGAATCTGAGCACCTTAATGGAGACAAGATAGATCTTATATACAGAAAGAATGTGGGAAGGTTCTCAGAGTGGTCAAGTAGTTTGAGGTGGGCTGGAGAAGGGATCTAGGGAGGATCTTGATGGGAGTGACTAAGAGGTAGAATAGGGTCTAGATAGGACGAAGGGTGGGAAGTAGCCTGGGGTCATCAGGAGGTATTGGACAATGTAGGTTGGGATGGGTCGGAGATTACAGAATTGGGAGACTGAGCCTAGCCACAATGAAAGTAACCACAACGAAAGGCCAGTTGAGAAGATTACTTGGGGTGATGCCTCAGGGGAATGCCAAAGACTTCACCTTGTGGGAAGAGGAGAAAACTCAAGGAGAGTGGGGGGTGAGGCGGTTTCCCAGGGCTCATATCCCGTCATTTCCCCCTCAAACAAATGGGACCCAAAATCTTTTGGGGTAAGGGGCAGTAGTCTCAGCTTGGGTCTGTACCAGTACTCTTTCTGGGGGTGGATAGCTTGTTTCATCAGGAGTCCTTTGGAATTGTTGTGAATCATTGTGTGTATCAGAGTTACTAAGTCTTTCAAAGATTTTTGTCTTTACAGTATTGTTATTGTGTACTTTGTTCTCTTGGTTCTTTTCATTTCCCTCTGTATCACTTCACGTAAGTCTTCTGAGGTTTTTCTGAAACCATTCTCTTCATCATTTTTTACAGCACAGTAGTACTCCATTGCATTCATACACCATAACTTATTCAGCCATTCTCCAGTTAATGGGCATCCCCTCAGTTTTCAATTCTTTGCTACCACAAAAAAGAACTGCTGTAAATATTTTTGTATATGTGCTTGCTTTTCCTCCTTTGATATCTTTGGGGTATAGATCTAATAGTGTATCTCTGAGTTGAAAGGAAGTTTAACAGTTTTGGGGGCATAATTCTAAATTGCTTTCCAGAACAGTTGGATTAGTTCACATTTTCACCAACAGTGTATTTGTGTACCTGTTTTCCCACACCCCCTCTAGCATTTGTCTTTTTTTTTTTTTTTTTGGTCGTATCAGCCAATAGGAATGTGAGATGGTACCTCAGATTGTCTTAATTTGCATCCAATTATTAGTGCTTTAGAACATTTTTTTTTCATATGGCTATTGACAGCTTGGATTTCTTCCTCTGAAAACTTCATATTCGTATCCTTTGACCATTTGTCAATTAAGGAATGACTCTTGTGGTAAATTTGTTGCAGTTCCTAATGTATTTTAGCAATGAGGCCTTTATCAGAGAAACTTGCTGCAAAGATTTTCTCCCCAGTCTCCTGTCTTCTAATTTCAAGCTGCATTGGTTTTGTTTGTGCAAAATCTTTTTAATTTTATGTAATCAAAAATAACCATTTTACCTCCTGTGAATCCTTCTGTCTTTTGGTCATGAACTTTTCCCCTATCCATAGATCTGACAGATAATTTCTTCCATGCTCCACTCATTTGCATATCACCCTTTTTATCTAAATCATGTACCCATTTTCAGCTTGTCTTGATAAAAGTTTTTCTTGTGGTGAGATGTTGGTTCATACCTAGTTTCTTCCAGACTACTTTCTAGTTTTCCAACTTTTTTTGTCAAATTGTGAGTTCTTTCCCCAATACCTGGGAATCTTTGAGCTTGTTATGTTACTGTGCTTGTTTGCTTCTGTATACTCCATTGTGTTCCTAAGCAGTTCCACTGTTCAGCCTCTCTTTCTCTTCCTCATTACCAAATTCTTTTGATGATTATAGCTTTGTTATATAGTTTGAAATCTTGTTTTGGTAGTCAGACCTGGGTTTAAATCATTTCCCTTCCACACTTATTAGCAAATTTATAGTCTCAATTGCTTTGAGCTTCAATTTTTTACTCTGTAATATAGGGATAATAATGCAAGACATTTTGAAAAATTTAAAAGTGCTATATATCTAGTATTATTTTTATTACTAATATAGTTTGCTTTTATGAAGGTAGATTTGTGTGTGTTTTAGAGTCACAACCTAAAATTATTTGAGGGGAGATTATCTGGAACAATAATTGTGTTATTTAGAATGATGTAATTATTGTGTAATAACATACTATTAACAGGAAATACATCTTACACCATCTACTGACTTCTATAAAAAGTTAGCCTTGGATTGTTCTGGTCAGCAAGTAGCAGTTGACTTGTTTCTTCTCAGTGGGCAGTATTCTGACCTGGCTTCATTAGGTAAGTTTTTTTTAAATTATTTAAGTGATTGTATATTTTTGTAATAGAGATTAAGTGTAATCTCCATTAAATGTAATGGAAAGGATGACATAAGAATTTACACTACATCAGATTTTAATAGCCTGACCTCTTATTTTACTTGTGTGGTAACTTAAGGGAAAGAAATTTCTAGTTTATAATTTAAAGTCATGGAAGAAAATTCTTATTAAATGTTATCATGAGAAAGTGGAGCAGCTTTGGATTAAGAATTTTGCGACCCTGGTAATCACAGTAGCAGTAAACTTACATTCTGCAAGTTTATAATGACTATGTATTGTATTTTCCAGGTTGTATTTCGAGATATTCAGCAGGTAGTGTTTATTATTATCCATCTTATCATCATCAGCACAACCCAGTCCAAGTAGAGAAGTTACAGAAGGAGTTGAAACGATACTTAACCAGGAAGATTGGTTTTGAGGCGGTCATGAGGATCAGGTGTACCAAAGGTCAGGAAATAACATTTTATTTGGAAAAGAACATTTGCTCTGTGTGTGTGTGTGTGTGTGTGTGTGTGTGTGTGTGTGTGTGTGTGT
>NW_020947062.1:20862337-20986313 GCF_900497805.2 Vombatus ursinus
TGTGTGTGTGTGTGTGTGTGTGTGTGTGTGTGTGTGTGTGTGTGTGTATGTGATGTGCTTATAAATATTTACTGGTCATACTTAATCTTCCTTTAGTTGATTTTAATGGCATATTCTTGCTACAGCTGTTAATATATATCATTCTTTGCTTTTGTTAATATATTCCTAAAATTTTTCAGAGACAGCCTAATCTTTTTTCAAAAGCTTACATCAAGATTTTATTATGGAATAAGATTTAATAGTCACATAACAGTGTGGAAATGATTCCAATGATAATTATTACTAAATTTAAAAAATTTTTCACCTAGGTCTTTCCATTCACACCTTCCATGGAAATTTCTTTGTACGATCAACAGACTTGCTGTCCTTGCCCAATGTAAACCCAGATGCTGGATATGCAGTACAGATGTCAGTAGAAGAAAATCTTACTGACATTCAAGTGGTTTCTTTTCAGTCAGCACTCTTATATACATCTAGCAAAGGTGAGCAAACTGCAAGAGCCATGGAGTTCTGAAAATTGTAACAAAAACTTTGTTAGCTGAATTCTAGTTAACTCTGCTTTTGCTAAAGTTAACATTTTTATATGTATTTCCATAACATTTGAGGCTTATAACTTGAAATGGGAAAGATAGAGTAGGTGAGAGCTTCTTTAATTTCTCTTTCCTGAATTAACCTTAACTTTCAGATAGTCCTGGGGTAGACATTAACTAGACATTGTAAAAGCCTCAAGAAAATTGTAAAAGTTTGAGAGAAATATCCTCTACCCCAAAAGATTTCTCTTTTCACTAGATCACACACACACACACACACACACACACACACACACACGCACACGCACACACACACACACACACACACACACACACACACCCTCTTCGCATTAAATGATATTGATTTGACTAGATAGTAAGTTTGGACCACACTCTAAACTGTTTCCTTGCCATATCCAGAGAATTTATATTTTATTACAATTATTAGAGAAGGATTGAAATTATGGAGCGGCATTTACAGCATATGGAATTGTTAGAGTAAAGAAGATTCTGGAAACTGGGAAACCATTTTGATAATTCAGATGATAAAGATGATAAAGAACATGGAGAAAAATGATAATAGGAATATAAAGGAAAAGAGAGATACATTATGATGGAAGAACTGACAAGATTTGGCAACTGACAAAATGTATGAATAATAGAGGAACCCAAGAAAACTTTTATTTTAGTCTTTTGTTTTTGAAACTATAAGACTTGACAATAAGTAGCAGGATGCAAAAGCAAACCCACAAAAATCAGTAACATATTTCTATAACAATAACAAAATCCAGGAAGAAATGATATAACAGGAAGGCCTATTCGCCATAACCGTGAAATAGATAAAATGTTTCAGGGTCAGTTTACTGAGAAATACTCAGGACTTGTATAGGCACAATTAAAAAGCATTCTTTAAAGTAGGGATTCTTAACCAGGGGTCCGTGGATAAATTTCAGGGGAGAGTCTGTAAATTTGGAAGGGAAAACAGTTACATTTTTATTTCGGTAACCTTCAGTTTCCTTCGTAATCTTAATGCATTTCATGTATTTCATTAGACTACCAAAGGGGTGGGTGACACAAAGATTAAGAATCCCTCCCTTAAGGAAATAAAGGATGACTTAACTGGAGGGACGTTCCTCACTCATGATGAAACTATACTAATACGCTACCTAAACTAATTTACAGATCTAGTGCTATACCGATAAACTGTGAAAGGGATACATTATAGAACTAGATGAAGATAATTACAGAATTCATTGGGAAGAAGTAAAGCCATAGAATATCTATGGAAATAATAACACTAAGAGACTTGGAGAACGATGGTACCGTTTGGTGAAAGAGGAGCATATTTTGGAAAAAAGCTGATGAGCTCAGTTTTAACTTTGTTGAGTTTGAGGTTACAATGAGATGTCCAGGTGGAATTGTCTAGCAGACAGTTGGAAATACAGGAATCAGCATTAGGAGAGAGATCAAGGATCACAGGCAAGTAGATCATAACTGGGAGAGTCCTCAAAGATCGTGCAGTCCACCCTCTTCATTAAAACATGAGAAAACTTGGGGCCAAGAACATTTATTGGCTTACCCAAGATCACACAGATAGTAAGCCTCAGGTGGGATTTGAAACCTTTTGACACCAGCTATCATAGAGGTAATAGTTAAAGCTATGAGAAACTTCTGATGATGACTGTATATAAAGACTAGAAGACAAAAAGACTGGACCTTGTGGTATGGCCACATTTAAGGAATGAATGGGAAAAGTGACAGATATATAAGAGAGATAGGAAAACCAGAGTATTTATACTGTGACAGAAGCCAAGGCTGCAGCTTCAGCAAGAGAGGAAGCAGTCAGCATTGTCACATGCTGAAAAGAGGTCAAGGATGATAAAGATTAATAAAAGTTGATCAGATTTGGTGATTAGGAGGTAGTCTTTATTTGAGTTTGGAGACAATTTTACTAATCTGGGTAGGAACCAAATTATAAGAGATTATCAAAGCAAGTAGTCAAATTAGATAGGGAAAAATATTTCTTTATGTAATTAAGCAGTAAAAAAATGAGAGCAGTGCTTATAAAGTAGTTCTTCAAAAGTTTGTCAATACAAAGGAAAATGAAAAAGAGGAACATGGTTAGCAAAAGCAGCAGATTTAAGGATTTTTTATTTTAAAAATCTAGTAGGTAGAAGAGAAATTCTGAGTACAAAAGAATAAAAATCATTAAAGAATACAGGTGAAAGGGATGGACTTGGGCAAAAGGAAGATTATTTCTTTATAGAAAGTAAGGAGGAGGTTGAGGTGATACCCAGATACAGGAACTTTTTGAGTTTAAAAGGGTAGTGGAAGAAGGAGGGAGGCTTAATTTGTCTCAGTAAAGTTAGAAGTGTTTGTCCATGTTGGAGAAAGGAAAAGGAGAGCTTTAATGAAAAAAAGTTCGCAGTAGCTGTATAAGCATTATGTTAGGAAATAGTTGAATAGAAGGATTGAGAGGCAGCAGTAAGTCCTGTCAATTGCATTGAGCTTAGTTGGCACAGTTTTCTAATTCCTCTCAATATAGAAAAAGACATACCTTGTTATGTTTTTTTTAAAAAAGATTGTACATGGTTTATTTTTCATATCCTTGGTTATTACCTTATATTTACTATCTTCACCATACTTTTTAGTATGTTTCCCATTTTAATTTTATATTTGTCTTTTTGATATCATCATTCCCTCTACTTTCTCAGCATGGAAAAGTGGAATTTGGAACTATCCCCAAATTATTATTATTTTTTTGCTTCCCTACCACTGGAAGATGAATATCAAATAATAAAAACTTTATATATTGATTTTATTGAGCCTCTTCTACAGTAGCAGATCTCTGAGCTGTCTTTTGACCATATTTGACTGTTTCTGTACAGCCATAAAGAAAACGTCCACATGAGCAGGACTAGGTATGTAATTGACAGGAATTGAATATAAGTAAGGAAGGTAGGCATTAGGAACTCCTGAATCAGTCATCACCCTGTTATCTAATGAGGGCTTCCAAAATTTCCAAGGGATTGGGTTTCAAGATGTGTTATAATGGAAAGGTTCTTGGATATGGAGTCAGAAGATCTGAATTTAAATCCCAATTCTGCCTATATAACCTTGGAAAGTCATTTAACCTCCCTAGACCTTGGTGTCTTTATAAAATAAAGGGGTTGGATTGGTTATATCTCTAAGGTGCCTTCTAGTTCTAAATCCTATATGTTGGAAGTTCTCAGACTTTTGGATCGCAGAACCCCTTTGCAGTCTTAAAAATTACTGAGGTTTCCAAAGAGCTGTTGTTTATGCTGATTATCAGTATTTACCATGTTAGAAATTAAAATAGATAAATTCATTTTAAAATGACAATAAGCCCATTATGTGTTAACATAAGTAACATTTTTTATTTTAAAAGAATAGCTAATTTCTTCAAAAAAAATATATAGTGAGAAGAGTGGCATAACTTTACATTTTTGCAAATCTTTTTAATGTTTGGCTTAATAGAAGGCAACTAGAGTCTCATATCCTGCATTCAATTTATTGTAATGTTTTGGTTGAAATACATGAAAAGAATCTGGTCTCACAAAGATGTTTTGGAAAATGTAGTATTTTAATGATTTTTTCAGATAATTGTGGATATTCTTTTTTGATACTACACCAAAACTCAAGAAATGCTAGTTTCTTAAAACTTAGATGCAATGTAAAATCTGAAACTGTCATTGACCTTTTTGTACTCTGTTACATTACAATTCATTGGTCTATGTTATACTTTCTTTTCTTTTTTTAGTATTTTATTTTTCCCCAGTTACATGTAAAAACAGTTTTTAATAATTTATTTTTATAACATGAGTTCTAAATTGTCTTCTCCTTCCCTACCTTCCTTCATTGAGAAAGAAAGCATTTCGATATAGGTTATATATGTGTAGTCATGCAAAACATATCCATAATAGTCATGTTGTGAAAGAAAACATACCCGGTGCAGGTAGGTGGCACAGTGGATAGAGCACTGGCCCTGGATTCAGGAGGACCTGAGTTCAAATGTGGCCTGAGACACATAACACTTACTAGCTGTGTGACCCTGGGCAAGTCACTTAACCCCATTGCCTAGCCCCCCCCCCAAAAAAAAAGTTAAAAAAAGGAAAGGAAGCATAGACAAAAAAAAAACCCTCAGAAAAATAAATTGAAAACAAGTATGCTTCAATCTGTATTCAGACACAATCAGTTCTTTCTCTAGGGATGGATAGCATTTTTTTTTTTTTTAAGGCAGTTGGGTTCAAGTGACTTGCCCAGGGTCATACAGCTAGTAAGTGTCAAGTGTTTGGTCTGAGGCCGCATTTGAGTTCAGGTCCTCCTGACTTCAGGGCCTGTGCTCAATCCACTGCACCACCTAGCTGCCCCATCTTATACTTTCAATGGATCTTTTACCCATCGATGATTGTGTAACATGCATTTGGTCATTTGGAAAACATTGGCTCACTGAGTTATATAGCTCTTCCAAATGTTGATACATTTCAAAATGCAACTTTTTTAAAAATCACATTCATTAATATCACCTCTGATCTAATCAGCAAAGTCTCTAAGTATTGGAAAGCTGTCTAGCTCATGGTGGTGGATACAGATTTTCCAAAATTTTAATTGTCACTTGAAAACTCAAATTTTATTATTGGCAACAAATACTGATGGATGTTTTCCTTGAAGTGACAGGTTTGTTAGCTCATTCGTTTTCAAGAAAATATCTGCCACATTCATCTTGGAATAACCATAGTTTTCTTTCAAGCATAAATGGTGTTCCATGATAAAAATGGCTTGTTCAGCTTGCAGCTCGAACAATCATACCAGTGCTTTTCCTCAAGACAGCCATCATACCTTAGTATGTAGCAGAGGACCTTTATGTATACTTTCCATTTTGTCACACAAGATGTTAAAAAGACATGTACTCAGGGGTAAAGATTTAATAATTTTCATTGCTTCATCAAGGACATTCTTAAGTAAAATTGGTGGTTTTTTTTGTTTTTGTTTTTGTTTTTTTTTACTGTGATTGTTTGGTGGTGAAGAATTCAATGATTACAGTTCAATTTTGTATCACTATTTTGATTCATGCTAAGGTGCCAGCATTGGTACCCACCATTGCTTTTCTACTGTTAGTATAAATGTCAACACATTGTTCCAAAATAAACCATGAAATTCAAAAGAGTTATTCAGCACTTTGAATATTTTAACATCAATTATATTTGTTTCCAGGCATTCTCATAAGAAGGATCTTCAGTGATTAGCTGGTACTTATGCTAGATATAAGCAAAATAGCAAGTCTAGCCCTGTCTGTTGATGGGTTCCTTTGTAAGGCAAAAGTTCAGTTATGCAGATTAAATATTAACTTTGTCTTCATGTTTGCAACTAAATCTTTAAAAGTCTATCTTACTTCATGCACACAAACTGGGAAAATATTGCCCTATAAGCTTGCTTTTTTACCTCCAAAATTTTTATGAGAATATCTTATGCATTGAGGGTATCATTGCAGTTTTCTATACTAGACTACTTTTTCACAAATAACTAAGAGATGCAAAAGAGTAAATGATCCTATTGTGTCTTATCGATTTCAAGAAAACATTTGAATCAAAAGAACAAAATGCAGCCTTGTCTCAGACAAGGTTTTTTTTTCTCCACACATAACATTAAAATTATGTAAGATTACATGACAGATGGGACCATGATCTGCTGAGTATCAACAAGAAGCAAGGAATGAAAAAGAAAGCCATAGGGGCAGCTAGGTGGCGCAGTGGATAGAGCATCGACTGTGAAGTCAGGAGGACCTGAGTTCAAATGCGGCCTCAGAACAACACTTGACACTTACTAGCTTTGTGACCCTGGGCAAGTCACTTAACCCCAATTGCCAGGAAAAAAGAAAAAAAAAAGAAAGCCATATACTTATTTAAAGAGTTAATCAGGATCATGGAAAATGTCCCAGATGATATCCAAGTAGAACTGTATTGGTGAGTTCCTCTAAATACTATTGTTTATGTTGTTATAATTATATTGAACCTTGGAACACTACCAAGGACACTCTATAGAATCTATAGAAATCAGCTTAACTACCCAGAGTGGATAAACAGCACAAATTGTAATTAAGAAAAAAGACTAAATCCTTAATTTTCTTCATATCAAAGATTCAGTAGTTTTTCTACTTCAGGATGGGCTCTAAATCTAATCATGAGAATTAATTCCATTCCCAGTATTGTATTTTTAAGTTACTTGTGTCATACCTTTATTTACATTTCTTTCACAAAGGTGAAAGGAGGATTCGTGTGCATACTATGTGTTTACCAGTAGTTTCAACACTGAATGAAGTGTACCTTGGAGCTGATGTTCAAGCAATTTCAGGATTATTGGCAAATATGGGTAAGAATAGTTGAATAAACTATAATAATTTTCCAGTAGTATCATTGGACAAACCCCAAAATGGTTATTTTTGGAGGAGAATATAAAGGCTTTCTTTTGTATTACTAGATCATGTTACCTCCTGTAGAGTACTAATGAAAGAAGTTTTGAAACACTTTAACAGCTCCCTCCGTAGACAAGTTTGTTGATATGAAACTTTTTTTTTATATAACAAAGACCCATGTTTTATTAATAGTAGTAGAGCAAGGCAATGGTCCAGGCATCTACCCATCCTATTTTCTCCTTCTTCCATAGTGTGATTTTTTATCCTTCTTTTCTCTTCTGAGAAAGACTGCATAATTTGCTTTCTCCAATTGGGATTCTATCCACTCTGCATATAATAGTGGATGGTTACATTTTCCCTATCTTTGTTGCTTTTAAAAGTGTTTTTCTTCTGTGGAACCCAACAAAAGAGTTATGCCCATCCACCTAACTCCATAAAATGTTACAACATACTAGTTGCAGTTTGCTTTTAAAAAAAAAAATCTTGCCTCCCTACCCTCTCCACAAAAGATGATCTTTAGGAAATTTAATTTTTTAATGATCACCCCCACCACTGATCATGTGATCACTATAATCTTTCCCTTTCCTTTTTTTTTTTTTCAGCTGTTGACAGGTCCATTACTGCCAGTCTGAGTGATGCTCGTGATGCCCTTGTAAATGCCGTAATAGATTCTTTGTCTGCTTACCGCACTTCAGTCCTAAATAGTCAGCAGCCTGGTCTCTTGGTTCCCTTTTCTTTACGTCTCTTCCCACTTTTTGTGTTAGCTCTTCTTAAACAGGTAAGAATGAAATAGAAAAATTAAAGGGGATGGATAGCTAATACATGTTTCATATCAGTGATTTTTAATATTTTCTTCATAGCAAATGTTTTTACTTTGCTAGTGTGTCCATATTTCCTATTCTCACTTTTTTTCATGAAGTTCAATACCAAGTATGAGGAGCCTCAACACTGACTATAAATTTTCAAATTGGCAGTCCTTAATCACACACACAAAAAATTCACTTTATCTTCTGAAACCTTTACAATTTCTGTTTCTAATGAATTGGTCAATTCATGAATGATTCCAACAGCCCTTTTATTTTATCTTCTTATCTTCAATATTTTGGTACTCCTCTCAGACTACAATTTACTTACTTGTCACTTCTATACCTGTTTTCAGCTTGCTTTTTTCATTGTGACCTTTGATCTGCCAATTCCAACCAATTAGCTTAGCTCATTGACCACCAGGTCTAACCCATCTAGAATCCCCTTTGTTTTCATCCTTCTTTAATCTCAGTATTTTGCCACTGTTAACACCTTTCCCCACCCGTTTCCATTTCCCCCATTTAATTATTATTATTATTTTTTTTTGGCTAGGCAATGGAGTTAAGTGACTTGCCCGGCGTCATACAGCTAGTGTCAAGTGTCTGAGGCAGGATTTGAACTTGGGTCCTTTTGACTCCAGGGCCAGTGCTCTATCCACTGCACCACCTAGCTGCCCCATCCCCCATTTAATTCTTTACACCTTTTTTATCAATTATGATGCTGTACTGGTCTACTTCTCTTAATCTTATGCCAACACTCTGTGCCTCCTTTTTGCTACCCTCCCCCTTACATATCAAACCATTAAGGGTACATTTTTCCCAGCATTCATTTCTGGATCCTCTGCTCTTTCTGTATTTGTGTTTGTGCTAAGTTCATCAACTCATCCGAATTAAACTTTTATATGTGAGAATCCGTGTGCTTTGTCTTGATTTCTTACTTTCTCCCAAACTGATATTTCCATTTCTTTATAGCCTATAACTTGTATGTTTTGCTATCACCTGGAGCTTAATATGTAGCAATCTATGCTCATTATCTTTACTTTGCCTCAAATCATTATTCTTTTCATTTTCCCTGTTACCAGTAGAAGAAGCATCTTCTTATACCCTTAGCATCAGTACTTTAAGATTCCTTTATTCCTTTTTTTTTTTAATTCTCTGTACCTCTCCTCCTACCTGACCTAAAGCAGGGCTTCTTAAACTTTTTCTACTCACAACCCCTTCAGTGTAAGAAGTACTTGCCCTAAAGGACCCCCATAACCATACACCAAGATCTTCTGACATATTTGTGTAAATATATGTCATTTACGTATAAATATAAACATTTGTATATGTATTATGTATGCATTCTATGCTTGAACTCTTCTTTTTCCTATTCACAGCCTTAGGTCAGGTCTACCACCTATAACCTAAATTTCCTGCTTTATTTTCCTCATCTTCATATTTTCTTCTGTCAGTTCTGTCAAGAGCTGTGAAACTCCTAATTTTATTAGATTCTCATAGTGAGTCAGATATAATGGTTTATAGTAGATATTTTTCAGGTGAGGAAATGGAGACAAGTCAAATTATTTGTCTAATGTCAATACATAATTCATAGCTGTTACAGGATTGTGACTACTAACAGTGATCAAATTTGACTTGCTGATAAAGCTTATTCAAATAAGTAAAAAATAAATGCCCAGTACTTTCTAATGGTTCTTATCATTAAGTCTTGAAAAATCTCTTCCATCTGTGTTTAACAAATGTAAGTAATTTTTATTTTTTGGTGTGGGGGGATTTGATATGTTGTGTTCACAGAAATCATTCCAAACTGGGACTACTGCTCGTCTAGATGAACGTATTTTTGCTATGTGTCAAGTGAAAAATCAGCCCCTGGTTTACCTCATGCTCATGACCCATCCGAATCTGTATAGAGTTGACAATCTCTCAGATGAGGTGAGTTTGCCCATTAATTACTTTAGTCCATGCATTCATAAGTCTTAATAATGAATCCAAAGAAGAAATGAAGGTTTCGTTCCTTTTTTTATTTTAAACTTAAACTTCTGCTTTAAGAATTCTGAAGACACAAAATTTGGTTTAGTCATTCGTTTAAGTGATACTTCATATTATAGTTGTCATTTAAGAATTCTCCAAAAAATGTCTTGATTTGATATATGTAAATTATCAAGTTATTGGCATGGTAAGGGCAACCATTGTAGATTGTTCTAGTAGGGTCCATGAATTAAGGAAAACCAATTATAAAGGCTATGGCATTAATTTTCCTTAAAGAAAATAGCATATCTTTGATTAATGTTATTGGTGTTTGTAAAGATATCCCAGATCTAATACAGATATTTTCAATCAACTATTTCCTTTCCATGTAATTAAAGGGAGAAGGGCTAGTTACATTTGAGGGAGCTTATTAGGAATTAGAAAACACTAATGATACTTTTAATAGAATTATAAAAATTTTGAAATTATAAAAATATTTTAAATAGTAACCATAGGCCAATCCTGTATTTAAATTTATTAGATTTAATTAATTAAGCTTACTTATATTTGTAGAGAGACATTGACATTTATAAACTTTTGTCATTTTTGATATTTAAGAAATTTTTGTCCTTTGTTGTTGGGTAATACTAGTATTTTTAAGCCGTGTATAAATATATATATATACAACTTTGTCCTTATCTTTAATAATTTAAAGAAGAATGGAAAACTACCACTTCTGGTTTACTAATTGAATGTCACAATATAAACATTAATGTTTTTAGTTATTTCAACTTATTAAGATACAAATTAATAGCAGCAATTGATTTGACTTCAGAAGATAGAATAACTTCAGCCAGGAAAATAGTCCTTTTTTATATGTGTGTGACATTCAGCAAGTTGTTTTGCCTCCCTGGATTTTAGTATCTTACTTTAGAATTGGGAGGTTGGATTACATGATCTTTTTTAGGTTTCTTTCAAGTATCACTTCACTGCCGAACTCTATCTAACTGTATTTTAATATTTGTAGTTTACTTATGAGGTAAAAAAGGTTCTTTATTTAGTCTCGAGATTATTAGATGAGAGGAGTTAGGCATATTGGTAGTAGGTTTTTTAAAATTTTAAACTTTTATTAGTATTTTTTGGCTTTTACATCACCTTCATTTCCAGCACAAAATTATTGCTTTATATTTATATACCATAATTTATTAAGCGTTTCCTAATGATGGGCACTCCCTTTGTTTCCAGTTCTTTGCTTCAACAAAGAGCAGTTACAAATATTTTTGTACATGTGGGTCTTTTCCCTCTTTCTTTAATCTCTAAAGGGTATAAGCCAAATATTGTTATCACTGGGTTAAAAGGATATACACATGTTAGTAACTCATTTAGCATAGTTCCAAATTACTTTACAGAATCGTTGGGGCAATTCACAGCACCAGTGGACCTGTTTTCTCTCAGCCTTTGCAACAATTTTATTTTTCCTTTTCTGACATGGAATCTAAGAATTGTTTTAATTTGTATTTCTATAATTATTAATAATTTGAAGAATGACTGTTGATTACTTATATTTCGTACTTTAAGAACAGTTTGTTCATATCCTTTATTTATTGGAGAATACTGGTCATTCTTAAATATTTTAATTAACTCCTTATATATTCTGAGTATCAAACCTTTATCAGTGAAATTTGCTACAAAGATTTTTTTCTCCATTCAGCAATTTCTTTTCTAATTTTATCTAAATTGATTGTCTGTACAAAAACGTCTCACTTATTTTTAATCATATGTCCATTTTATATTACATGATCAATCTGTGTCTGATCATGAATTCTTGGTATATCCATAGTAGGAAAAGATATTTTCTCATTCCTTTGATTTGTTTATTGATGTGGCCTTTTACACCAATTTGGAGTTTATCACATCACCTTTATTTCTAAATATATCACTCTTCTAAACCCCCTTTGCCTGTAAGCTATCACTGTATGGAAACAAATAAAAAAAGAAAAGGGCATTTCAAGAAAATTAACACAGTAGCCAAGTGTGACAGTGTATGTAGGGTCCATACCCAAAACCCCCTACCTCAGCAAATAAGAAAGTGGGAGATACCTTTTGCTTAATAGTATATCCATATCACATCCATCTTCATCTCCTGTCTCTACACTTTTGTAGTAGCTATCAGACATGGCTAAAATGCACTGGTTCCTTCGTCTTTGTAGAATCTCTTGCTTAATGCAAAACTTTGCTAAAGCACCACCTTCTACACAAAGCCCATCCTCATCCCCATAGTTACTAGTACCCTCTAGCACAAAAAGTTAGTGTGTGTGTGTTGTCTCTTGCTCCTTGAAGTCTGGAACTGTTGGATTGTTGTCATTATATCCTCAGGACCTAGCATAGTCCCTTGCATATAGTATGTGCTTAATAAAATGTTTTTTAGGGGCAGCTAGGTGGATAGAGTTCCAACCTTGAAGTCAGGAGTTCAAATCTGGCCTCACACACTTGACATTTAGTAGCTGTGTGACCCTGGGCAAATCACTTAACCCCATTGCCAAGCCAAAAAGCAAAAAAAAAAAAAAAATGCTCTTTGATTAATTGATCTAGATAGAATCTTTTCCTACTGACAGTGTTAGGTGTTTTGGTTTTTTTTAACCCTTTAGGGAGCCCTCAACATCAATGATAAAACTATACCTCAGCCACCCATTCTGCAGCTGTCTGTGGAGAAGTTGAGCAGGGATGGAGCTTTCCTTATGGATGCGGGCACTGTGAGTAGTCTGATTTGTCCATGATCTGACTGAATAGAATAGTCATACTGTCATACATTTTGGTCCTACATCTTACATAGTCACTTAAAATGGTAAATGTTTGAATGAGCAGATTCAATATTCTAATATACACCAAATGAATTTTTTTCCCAATTGCTAGGTAATGATGTTGTGGGTTGGAAAAAATTGTGGACAAAATTTTCTCAGCCAAGTTCTCGGAGTTCCAAACTATGCATCTCTACCACTGAATATGGTAAGAATGTTTCAGTGTAGTGTTGTAACACCTAAAGAGCAATTCAAATTTATGCCATATTTGTCTATTTTAAAATCAGAAAAGAATCATGCTTGTCTGCTAATATTAAATGTTTGTTTCTATTAGAAATTATTTCAACAGTACAAGTTGATTAATATTTAAATGTATTCTTAGATCATTTCCCTTAACTGATGTGTAACTATTTCTCATGTATTTAAAATAAAGGTGCATGTGGAACATAATATAAGATTTTGGGGAACTGGGCAAAAAGAAATTTATCTAGTTACTATTTAAGTAGAGCCTGCTGTCATGATACCTAGTAAGATTGCATCTTAAAATTCCTTTTGGGGGGGGGCATTGCAAGAGGAGTCATGTACTGTTATCGTCTCATTCAGTGAATTGTCTTACTTGCTGTTTGAGGGAAAGAAATTAGGTAACTGCCACAAGTAAATATTACCCCAAAGTTAATGACCAGATTTGACACAGTTGTGCAACTTCAGAGGATATTTGGAGGAGAGGTAGTATATTCAAATTGTGTTTTAATTTAGATGGATGCTATAAAATCTGTGAACCTCTAGTGTTTTCAGGTCAATAATACATAATTCCCATCATTGTAGAACCTGGATGATTTTACCACCACTTTTATTTATTCAGACATTGTTGTTTGATATATATTAAGTCATCCATGGGCATATGAAATGTTCAATAGGACCAGCACTTCTGATGTGAGGCCTTACCAAGCCCTTTTCAGGCCTGCTTATTTGTCTTTGGTATCCACCTGATCCACCCAACTCTCCTCTGTAGCTCCAAGAAGCTATAGTACTCACAGCAGCCATAGCCTGGCAGTCAGGCTAAACCAGGTTGAGGGTAACCAACAGGCCTCAAAGCTGTTGGTGGATTAGAGGGATGTCTGCCCCAAGCAAGTAAAGACTTTTCCTGGCAGAATGAGTGGATGAGAACAATTTGTTCCAGTGGCCATGAAGGTGGCTGAAGAAGGCATTGCAGAGTCCTTAGAGCTTGGTCAGACATCAGCGATGCCAAGGTTATTCACTGCATCCCTGGGTTATCGCCAGTTGTTTTGACTTTTGTCTTGTCACTGGACTTCAATGACTCTAAAAGAAAGGGTGAGGCTGACGACTTTGTGCAACTCTGCCTCACTTAAATCCAGTTCACTCAGAAGTCAGGACATCACCTATGATGTCATTCATTGGTCCTCTTTGAAAACGAAGGACAAACAACAACAGAGTCATCCAGAAAGGTAGTAAGTGCTAGCATTTCCAATCTCTGGAAGAAAAACTGAAGGTACTGTGTATGCTGAAATAACAATGAGCAACCGAGAATGGTGATTCTATTTGTAATATAGCATTATGAAGAAATTACTGAATGAATCACTTTTTCTAGATTTAATAGCTTTATCAAAAATCAGTATTCTTTAAGGTAAAGAATATGTTATATATACGGATATACATGGAAAGTAAATTCACGATTCCTATTACTGTCAAGAATACCATCATTCTCCCAGTCACCCAGGCTTGCAACCTAGTTAACATCCTCAACACTCACTTTCTTTCACTTCTCCATATCCAATCAGTTTTCAAAGACAGTCTATTTTACTTTTAGTAACATCTATCTCTCTTGTAAGCTTCCTTCTTTCCTCAGACCCTGCCAGCACTCCTACAGGTACTCATCACCTCACACTTATATCATTACAATAGCCTTTTGGTTGGTCTCCTTGCCTCAGGTCTTTTTCACACTCCAATCCATCCTCCACTGAAATGTCAAATTGACCTTCCTAAAGTGAAAGTCTAACCATATCACCTCCTACTTAACAAAAGCCAGTGGCTTCTTAGTCACAGAACTTCAGTGTTTCCCTGTCACTTCCAGGATCAAATATAAAATACTCTGTTGGGTATTCAAAGCTCTTTATAATTTTCCCCCTTCCCCTATGTTTCCAGTCTTCTTCATATACATACATTGATATACATGTAGACATACACAATTTTCAATCCAGTAACACTGACCTTCTTGTGTGTCCTCAAACAGAATACTCCATCTCCTGACTCCATGCATTTTCACTGGCTGTCAGGTCTCAGCTAAAATTCCCCTTTTTACAAGAAGCCTTTCCCAATCCTCCTTAAAGCTAATATTTTCCTTCTCTAAGTCTCCAGTTTATCCTGTGTATATCTTTTTTTGACGTAGTCATTTATATATTGTCTCCTCTATTAACTGTGAACTCCTTGAGAGCAGGAACTGTGTTTTTGCCTTTCTTTCTATGCTTAGTGTTTAGTACAATGGATGACTGGAACATAGTAGGAGCATATTAAATGCAAGTCTGTCAGTTGATTGCTTGATCTTTATTCAACAGACATATCTTCCAGACCTTGATACAGCAGAATCTGCCAGAATAAGAGGTTTTATCTCATGGCTTAGAGAACATAGGCCATTCTTTCCAATACTTTATATAATAAGGTAAGCTAGATTACTCTTATTCCTTTTTATTATTTGAGCATGGAAATTGTACCTTATGAGAGCTTGAATTTTAGGTCAGAAATATTATTGTAATAGATTGCTGCAAAATACCATTTAGAGTAATAAAGAAGACATTGAAAAAAGAAAATTATTCATCCTATGAAAATAAATATTATCTTAACATATCAGTTATTAACAAGTATTTATTAAGCATCTAGTATATATGCTAGGCTGTGGTGATAAGATTACAATGAATGAAACAATCTGCACTTGCAAGGACTTTCCATTTCAATAGGAGAGACAACTGATACATGGTATATACAGAATAGATATAAAGTAGTTGAATAATAATTCAAATGTTAGAACTCTTGACTGTTTAAATAACTTTACATTTAGCATTTTTGCTGGCATATTAGGCCTGACAGTTCTAATACTTATTTCTTCAAATCGTGGGGTTTTCATTATCGTGGAATTTTTATTCAGAAAAAATACCTTGAAATAACTGTACACATGGTATAATAATGGTACTTATTAAGATATTTTAAATGGCTTATGCTGGATTGAGTTTATTTGTAATTATTGTTATTTGTGTTATTATCATTAATAAATGAAATCACACATTTTCTCATTTTATTCCTTAGGGATGAGAGTCCGATGAAAGCAACTTTCCTTCAGTACATGGTAGAAGACAGAACAGAATCTGCCTTATCATATTATGAATTTCTCCTGCATGTACAACAGCAAGTGAATAAATGAACAAATGAAGAATGTGGATCATCTTTTCCCAATGAAAATCATTAGAGTTGAGAACACTTGAGCTTGTAATGCCCTCTTTTAAAAAAACTTTTTTTTATTAATTTTGTGGCCTAGTGTGATGGTTAAGATATTTTCACTGTGATTTCAACAAACTACAGCAAATAATGGACCACAAAAGAAAATCAAACATGCATCTAAAGATACTGTATTTTTCGAATCAAAATATATCTAAATATGATTGGGCACCTTTTTGTTTGCTGCCAATTATGTTTGAGTGGTTGTAGACTGAAGTAAGTTAAAGATAATATTGAGGCAAAGTACATTTTGTAAAATAAAGACTTCTTTGTTGCTCAAAATGTATATTATTTTTTATTTTTGTTGAATTTTTTGCTGCTACAATTAAAACCTCACGTGACTTAAGTGTTGCAGGGAAGTTATATCCACTGATAAGACCCTTAAAAAAAATAAAAAGGTTAATCCACTTATAAAGTAAATGGATATTTGAAAACCTTTGTTATTCCCTCTTTTTTTTTTTAAAGGAAAAAAAGTTATCATGTTAAATAGAACTAATGTTAATTTTTTCTTAGTTCAAGGGGGAAATATGAAGTAGTACATTCAAGCTTTTAAATCCATCAGTATTCTTTATACTTGGAGGACAAAGCCCTGATGCAGCAAAAACTATAATTAAGTGTTTATCTGATTTGGCTGCAGTGAGACTCGACTGTATATTCAGCCTTGTTCTGCATTGAAAATAATCTGAGCTCAGTAGGCATAAATACTCTTGTGATTTTTTTTTTTTCCTAATAAGGAGAAAGAGTAATGCCTCTATATTAGGGAGATGTGAATCTTAATGCTCTTGATCCTTCGTGAGTTATTTTTTGATATGTTTCTGGTCTCTCTTGTATTTCATCAACTTTCTGGCATATAATGAGAAATAAAACTAATCTTTTGATGAAATGTGGATGAATAAAAGAGATCAAATGTTTAATATTGTTTGAAATGCACCAGAAACTTTTTTGGGAGTATGAATGATGAAATTGGAAATAGTGCATAAATAATTTTATTCTTGGAAATGCAAATTTATTAAAGCATGAATAGATTATGATTCAGTGGATTTTTTTAAGTTTTCATAGATTTTATTTAATGAAGTTAATTTTTTTAAAAGGCCTGATTTCAAGACTTGCTCAGAAATTATGGGTTTCAGTTCAGCAAAGGAAATATTAAAGCCAAAACTATTCAAGGCATTTTGTTTACTTATTTAGTTAACATGCATCTATATATTTATAATGCAATGATAAATATTAATTTAAAGAATTTGGCTCAAGGATTTTTCACAAATTCATCTTTCCTTGTGATAATAACTCATTAATAAATGATGTTTCCTTTTATTAATACTCAGCAGAAGCTTTTTATATTAATGGAATATAAATGTGTTTACAATGTTGGCCTAGGTTGATAACCAAATGAATAGTAATAGTTAAGATTTATATCAATACAAGCCGTTCTTAAATTTAACTGAGTTGCCTTGGTACAAGGAAAAAATAGGTTTTACCTGGGAATAGAGCTACTGTTTTCAGTTGGATCAGAAAAAACTAAACAATTGTATTATTTCTAAAGAAACCTATGCCATCCCCTAAACAGTGTCAGACTCTATTCTCAGTATTCAAGTCCACTATACTGGAAGCTTTGTGAAAGTTGTTACCAATGTATAATTTATGATTTTATTAATTTGGTGTGTAGTAGCTTTCAGATTATAACAAAATAGAAGTTTTTTTCCTCTGTGATAAAATTAATTTCACCTTATCATGTGTTGACATTTCTCAAAAGAACTAAAATTCTTATAAAGATAAGAATTGCACATTATTTTATTTTTTTAAAGCCCTTTGAGAAGTTAAAGAAGCAGCTTCCGGGGGGGGAGGTACATCCTTCTAGGGAGAGAAATCCTCCTTGTGCCTCAAACATCCCTACAGTGGGAATGGTTCTTATTTGCTCAACATGCTTTGTTAGCATATTTCACAAATCTACTTATTTTTTTAACTCCTATTTTAGATATTGTCCAATTTAGGTGTGAACTAGAATAATTATAACTTTCAATCCATGGGTCATAATGAATATTCCATTTAAGATTCTCCATGTTTGGTCTGTAATTTCTATGAACAGTGAATGAATGGACACTCTTGGAGATAAAATGCTTTTGGAATTGTTGATATTTAGGTCATTATTCTTTGCAATATGAAATTTTCCTTTTTAATTTTATTCCCAATAGTGGGCATGTGACCTGCTGTCTCATCTTCTATTACATTTTGATGTTGTAAAACACACCAATATTTACACAATGCCATATTTTTCAATGTAGCTGTAAACTATTAGAAATGCTTGCATTTTCTATAGCTCTACAACTGCTAAAGGTAACAAGCAAGAGCAAGTTTGTTACCTGTTCTGGAGCAATGACAGTCCTACTACAGCAAATGCACTCTATTTTTCTAGTTTCTGGAATTTTTAAAATAATATATCTATAAGTTTGACTTACTAGCATTCAGACAAAAGCAGTAATCTTCATTTGCATATATTTTCATTATTTTTAATTTAATATATTGTCTAATAGACTGTTTTGCAATAATTAGAATAAAATTTGTTCATTTAACAATAATCAAAGATGCATAACAGCTATTATCTAGGGGACCATCAAATGTGATTTTATGTTTTTGTTCCATATTACAATGTAATCCTTATAGTAAATTTTAATTTTGTAAAGTAGTGTATAATATTGTAACATTTAATTCTTGTTCTCAAACCCAAATATATATTGTTCTTCAGTGTGATGTGTTAAATCTTGCCCCTTTGAAACATTAAGAGCCAAGATTTACTTGTCCTCTTTTTTTTTTATAGTTTGTAATTTTCACTGTAAAAAGAAAAGTCATTTGTAACACATGCAAATTCTTATTTTATCTGTACTAACTTATCAGTTTGGCTACTCAATAAAGTTAATTGAAAGAGCTTAAAACAGATGACCAATCATTTGGACTGATGGAAGCACCATACTGTAAAACAAACCAATCTGAGTTATGTTGCAGTATGTTCTATATTATTATGATCATGGGAAACAGTAAACTGAAGGAACTTTCAATCCTACATCTAGCTTTAGGAGTTAGACTGTTACTGTTGACACTGAGTATAGAAGCTTTATGTCTAAACGTCATGTGTAAAGTGAGAACACTAAGCTACCTCAGGAATGTTAGGATCAAATAAAGATTGTATACTAAAGTGCATTTAAAATAGTAGTGTGACAGCATGGCTTTGTTTTTTCCCTTAAATGGATTAATTTAGCCATCCATATATCCACTCTCAGTAAAGAGAGAACTTCCATAGTGGATAGAACCCCCTCAAGAAGGCCTGGATTCAAGTGCTCTGCCCCCCCCCCCCCCCCACCCACACACACACACTAGCTGTGGACCAGAGCAAGTCACTCAAACTCTCAGAGCTTGGGCCAGTTTCTACGACTATACATTGCTGAGTAGCTGTTGATCTTCATTAGTAGGGGCAATTTCCTCACCGAGATTAACCTTATAGCAATGAAATTGTAGGCTGGGACAAACAAAATACAAAACATCCATTTTACTTTAAAAGTAATTAGAATTCTTATCTATCCAGGCTTTGCATATTTGCAAGACAAAAAATGCCTTTCTATATTCATTACTTCGTGGTTCATTGTGGAATTCCAAAAAACTACATATTTGTTTTTTTAAACTCAGATTTGGGGTGAGTGGCTTAGAATCTATGAGCCTCAGTTCTGATATAGTTACAACCTTTTTTATTTTTGAGGCAAAGTTTTATTATTAATAATTTGATGGTTCTCAAGCTTTTTAAATATGAAGAACCTTTTTTGTTATCACATTTAAAGGACCCCATGAAATCAGTCCCTTGATTGAAGAAATGATGAAAAAAGCTACTTATGAATCCAATAACCTTTTAAAATGAATTTGTATTTTAATTACAGAATCTATATACATTTGAAAAATAGTAATTCGTATGTGAGAATACAATGTATACAGAAATGCTCATTTTGCTTGGTGTTTAAGTTTAGAATAAAGGAATAAAAAAAGCATATGTTATATGGTCTGTAAAATCTATGTGTTCTTATCTATTATACTTAACCATGCTGACTTTTTTTGTTACTGGGGAAGAAGGATCCAAGCCTGTGACTGTATGGGAGTAGGGGGCTACAAGTGTGAAGTGTGTAAGGTCTTTCCACTAATGCAGACTTGCAATTAGTTGGTAACATAGTCTTAGTTTTCTGGGCCACTGAGAGTTTGTAACTCACTTAGGTCACATAGTACTAGGTGTTAAGAGGCCTGACTTTAACCAGGTCTACCTAACTCTAAGGTGTTCACTTACACCAAGCCTCCCTTTCTTTGTATTGTTAGAGCTAAAAGATTTAAAATTATTTTTAATGGCACATTTTGTAAGCATATGGACTCCTGGATCCAAGATTTTTTGGCCTACGGATCACTAGGCTTTAGAAAACCACTGCTTTAGAATGCTGAAGAAATTCCATATCCAGTGTGTTATTGGACTTTTTTGTGTGTACATGACAATTTTCACATGATATTTGGAAACCTAATACTCAAAATACTAGGAAAGTGCTTCTCTTTGTAAGAGGTATGAATTCAGATGGTCAGTTTTATATCATAGCCATAAGTTATATAGGTACATGTGGAATAGCTTTGGATTGCTTAACTGGAAACACTGGAGTAGTATGAAGGGCACCAGACTTGGACCCAGGAAACCTGGGTTTGAATCCCATTTCTGTCACTAGTTTTGGAACCATGTACATATCTAACCTCTCTGCACCTCTATTTCTTCATCTGTAAAAACAATGAAAATAATTGGAATACTTCACATGATTAGTATAAAGAAGATACTTTCAATGTAAGCCACTATATAAATGTAAGTCATTATGTATTTCATTGGCTGTGTATACATGCAATTTACAGAGACCTGCTAGGAGACCCAAGGAATAGGAGTTCTGTCAAGAGATAGAAAGGTACCTTTATCAGGTTCTTGGTCTTTCCTCCCTCCAGAAACACTGTAGTATGAATGAATGTGGGAAAATTTAAAAATGGAGTCCAAACTAGAAAAGATTAAGAACAGGTTGCCATTTCTAATGCAAATGCCCTTTTGCTACTAGGTTATAGCTGATCTGTGAGCCCATGAGAGAAAAATGATATGGTCCATCAATCCCTTATTCTTGCCTTGGAAAGAGCCTAGCACAGCTCTGCCAAGTGGACAAAGGACAGGCATTTCTGCTCAGATTTATCACCAATGTTTTTGCCAATTAGTTATGAAAGTACAAATACCACCTTGTGAGTATTCTTTAGTAAGACAGAGATTTTCTAAAGATAGGAGATAATTAGGCAACTCAAGTTTTTATATTGGGGAAGGAATTTTGGCAAAAGCAGGATATTTAAAGCAAAGACTTGAAGTGCACAGTGGACAGTGTGTAGTACTCATTTATTCATTGAACTGAAGGTGGCTTTGGACAAATGGGCAGCATTGCCCTGGGAGATGAGAAGGTCCCATAGACAAACCAACTACTCTGATTTTTGTCAACAATTGCTTTTGTAGCTCTGAAAATTGTCACTTTGCCTATGCTAAGATTTGCTGATAGCTGGAATGTCACATTTATTAAAGCACAGGTAACACTCTCTGAGATGTGTGTGTGTGCGCTTGTATGTGTGTGAATTAGTCTAACTTGACCAGGAGACTATCACTTTTAAACTTTTTGATGATCTTAAAAAAAAGATAAACCCAACAAACAAAACACTGTTTCTAAGATGTGTCATTCATTAAGAATGAGTGGTCAGTAAGGAGTAGTTTATTACCCACTGATCTGCCAGGGGTGATTTCGTCAAAGCTGCATAATAGTTCAAGCAACCTTTTCCCTTATTGAGAAACAGTTTGAAAGGACAAAAGCTAGTCCTAAAATTATGTGACTTAGAAGCCAATTTGGAATCGCCATTAACCAAAGTAATGTGAGACAAATACATTAAAAAAATGCTCCAAAACAGTAGGAAGAAAAATGCAAATAAAAACAGCCTTGAGATTTTACCTCACATCCTGCAAATTGGTAAAAATGACCAAAGATAGAAGTGATCAATGTTGGAGGGGTTGTGGGAAGATAGGCACACTAGTTGGTAAAGTTGTGAATAAGTATAACCATTCTGGAAAGTAATTTGGAATTGTGCAAGTAAAGTGAAGTGCCCACACCTTTGACCTTGAGATTCCCTTACTAAACCATTGATAAGAAGAAAGTCCTTATAGAGAACAAAATAGAAGCAATATAATTATGATAGCAAATAACTGGAAACAAAGTAGACATCCATCAATTGAGGAATGGCTAAACAAATTGCACTATATGAAAATAATGAATATTATAGTGCTGTAAGAAATGAGTGGGGTGAACACAGAGAAGCATGGAAAGATCTACACGAACTGATGCAGGGTACGGTAAATAGAACCAAGAAAAAAATACACAAATTGACTACAGCAATATAAACAGAAACACACACACACACACACACATATTTAAAAGTGAATGTTGCAAAATTTTAAAGAACAAATTTGGCTCAAGAGATATGAGAAGACACTTCCACCTTTTCTGAGGTGGGATGTTCATAAGTATACATTTGCACACATTTTCAGATTTTTTTCATGTTTATTTTTTGTTTTCAAAAATGTTATTTGTTATGAGGTGGCTTTCTGGGACAGAAAGGAATTTTGGGGGAGATTATGGTAATAGAAAATAAAGTTCAATTGCTTTTCAGTGGTGTCCAATTCTTTGTGATCCATTTGGGGTTTTCTTGGCAAAGAGACTGGAGTAATTTGCCATTTCCTTCTCCAGTTCATTTTACAGATGAGGAAACTGAGGTAAATAGGGTTAAGTGACCTGCCCAGGGTCCACAGCTAGTAAGTGTCTGAGGCCAAATTTATTTATTTAAGGCTAGATTTGAACTCAGGAAGATGAGTCTTCACCACTCTAGGCCCAGCACTCTATCCACTGCTCCACCTAGCTGCCCTTAGGAAACAAAAGACATCAATAAATCTTTTTAAAAAGTACTATGTAGTTGTGAAAAGACCATATATGGACTTTGGAGTCAGAGGACCTTTATGACCTGGGACAAGTCACTTCACTTTATTGAACTTCAGTTTCCTCATATGTAAAGTGCTGGGTTGGATCAGATGATATCCAAAATCCTTCCCGCTCTAAATTTTATGGATTTTATAAAAGGGATATGACTATAGTAAGCCATAAGCACTACCCTATTAAACATACACTGAAATATAAAAGAGAAACCAAACTAAAACTTTCAATAAAGTTTTAATGTCATGAAAACTTAAATTCTGCTGATGGTTTTGCACGCTTTTAATCTTTTTGGCTGTCAAATTTGAGTATGACTGTGAAAGATTCAATGAAGTGTAAGTTTCTATGCTTGATGCAACTATTGGAAGAATTTTTTGGGTTGTATAGTAATTCATTTGTTGCTTTTAATTTTGGAAAGTAGAGAATAATTCTTCACATCTATAAACTGAACACTGAACTAATCTTGAAGTTGAAATAGCCAATCTTGATAGTGCTAGTGCTGTGGATACAAACAGTACCCTAAGGGTTAAAGAGAATATTAAAAAAATTTGGCCTCAGACACTTACTATCTGTGGACCCTGGGCAGGTCACTTAACCCTATTTACCTCAGTTTCCTCATCTGTAAAATGAGCTGGAAAAGGTAATGGCAAATCACTCCAGTCTCTTTGCCAAGAAAACCCCAAATGGATCATGAAGAGTTGGACACCACCGAAAAATGATTGAACTTCATTTTCTATTACCAGAATTTTCCCCAAAATTCCCTTATGTCCCAGAGACATATATACTGTCCCAGTACTTGGTGAGGCCCCTCCTGAAGGGGGGCTCATTCTGTAGTTCATCCTGTAACTTGAGAGCATCCTAAAGTCCTTTTCCCCTTATGTTGAAGCACCATAAAACTTCCCTTTATCCTGGGACCATAAAATTCCTTGTCTCCCTCATCTTGTGTCATAAAATTTCCCTCGTCTTCATTATCCTGTCTTTATCTTTTTTCCCCTTGATAATTAATTTATTTTTAGTTTTCAGCATTCACTTCCATAAACTTTTGAGTTTTAAATTTTCTCCCCCTCACATTCCTCTCCCCTCCCCAAGATGGAGTGCAATCTGATATAAGCTCTACTTATATTCATATTAAGCACATTTTCCCATTAGTCATGATGGAAACAGCAATTAGAACTAATAGGAGGAACCACAAGAATGAAGCAATAAAACAAAACAACAAAGGAAAAGGAGAGCAAATAGTATGCTTCCATCCACATTCAGACTCCATAGTTCTTTCTTTGGATGTGGATAGCAATTTCCATCATGAGTCTTTTGGAGTTGTCTTAGATTCTTGCATTGCTGTGAAGAGCCAAGTCTATCAAAGTTAGTCATTGTACAATGTGGCTGTTACTGTGTACATTGTTCTCCTGGTTCTGTTCATTTCATTCTGTATCAATTCATGTAAGTCTTTCCAGGTTTTTTGAAGCCTGCCTGCACACCATTTCTTATAGCACAATAGTATTCCATTGCATTCATATACTACAACTTGTTCAGCCATTCCCCAATTGATGGGTATCCCTCAATTTCCAATTCTTTGCCCCCACAAAAAGAGCTGTTATAAATATTTTTGTACACGTGGGTCCTTTTCCCATTTTTGTAATCTCTTTGGGATACAGACCTAGAAGTGGTATTGCTGGGTCAAAGCGTATATGCAATTTTGTAACCCTTTGGGCATAGTTCCAAATTGCTCTCCAGAATGGTTGAATCAGTTCACAACGCCACCAACAATACATTAGTGTTCAAATTTTCCCACATCTTCTCCAACATTTATCATTGTCTTGTTTCGTCACGTCAGCTGATCTGATAGATGTAATGTGGTACCTCAGAGTTGTTTTGATTTGCGTTTCTCCAATCAATAGTGATTTAGAACATTTTTTCATATGACTATAGATAACTTCAGTTTCTTCCTCTGAAAAGTACCTGTTTTGACTTGACATAGGCTTTACTTATACATCGGATATCCTTTGACTATTTATCTCTTGCAGAATGACTTGTATTATTATAAATTTGACTTAGCTCTCTACATATATTAGATATGAGGCCTTTATCAGAGACACTGGTTGTAAAAATTCTTTCCCAGTTTTCTGCTTTCCTCCTGATCTTGGATTCCTGTCCTTATCTTTAACCACTATAAAACCCTAAAACTACATCATCATCCTGCACATCTCTATATAATCCTAGTTCCCCTAAATAACCAGTACCTTAATTGTAGCTTTGCTGCTACGGTAAAGGTCCCTATGTGTTCACCTTAATAAAGTTCCCAATGGCTAAAAGAGAACGTCTGAATTCTTTCACACTCAAACCACTCTCCCAAATCTGATCTCGACATTATAAGTCCACTTATTAATGTCACCTCTGTATTTTAACAGAATTGTCATATTAAGGTTTCTGGAACCCAGCTCCACAAATTCCTTCGATGAAGCCACTTCTCTAAGTTGTGAACAGATTTCTTCTCTTTGTAGCTTGGGATTGTCTATTTTATTCTGGAGTCAAAGAGCCACTGGAGTTCGTGGAATATGGGGAAGTGAGAAGATCTGACTTATGCTTTATGAAGATCACCTTGCTGCGGGGAGTGTGAAGTGAAGTGGGGGGAGTCTTTAGGAAGGGAGGGCAACCACAAGACTACCGTCCAGGTGTAAGGTGATGGGGCCTGCACCAGGGTTGTGGCAGCGTCAGAGGAAAGATGAGAGATGCTGGAAGGTAGAACTGACAGCAGCAGGCAACAGAACTGAGAATGACACCCAGGTTTCAAGCCCGTGTGAGTAGGAGGATGGTTAATTTTCTCAAGGGATTCAATGCAATAATTTTTGCTTCTTTCCCAACTCCTGAACTTCGCACCGGAACCGCGTCTAAAATAATGTTTTTTAACACTACCCTATCGTTAAGTTTAGCACTAAGCAGGACTAAAGATGGCTGTGCGTCACGTGGTCCGAAAACGGGGCGGGGGAAGGCGCAGCCTCGCACCGCCTCCAACGACAAGCTTTGGAAGGTTCTGTAGTGCGCTTGCGCGCGGGGTGGGGGGAGGGGCGGAGCAGCGCGTTCCCTCGTCCCCCTGTTTGCGCGAGGCTAGGGAAGGACAGCACATGCGCGTTCCTGGGGGAGTGAGCCCATTGTGTGAGGGGGACCAGCGGACCGCTGCCTCACCTTGGGTGGTGCCGCCTCAGGCCGGGATGGAGCCGCTGGCCGGCGCCACGGAGGATGACGGGCCCGGACCGCCCGGGCCCTCGGAGGGCGCGGGCCTGTCTACTTCCCAGCGCCGGGCGGAGCTGAGGCGAAGAAAGCTGCTAATGAACTCGGAGCAGCGAATCAACCGGATCATGGGCTTCCACAGGAGCGGGAGCGCCACGGGCGAGAAGCTGGGGCCTCCGGGTAAGTCCCCGGCCCTCGGCGAGAGCCCGTGGGGGCCCCCCTCGCGCCCCAAAATTACCCCAATGCGGCACCTGGCACCCAGCCGGGACCCCGGGTGTCCTCCCCTCCGCCTGGTTCTGTCGGGCGCAGCCCCCGCCCCGCCTCCTCCTGCGCCTGGCCCGGGCGGGAGTAACCCCGAAGGCCCAGCCCTCAGCCCTGCCCCCTGCCTCCCCGCGGGGGGTCCTTGCGGAGCCCTGCGGCCCGCGACCCCAGTGAAAGTTTCCCTCTCGTTCCTGCACACCTTTGAGAGGTGGAGCTCTCCCTTACCTCCAGAAGACCGACTGGTGCTTCGTCAGCCCCAGCAAGACTGCTTTCCTGGCCACCCCAAAAGGCATTTCCCCTTCTTCTGTCAGACTGCCCAGCCGTATAGACCCGTTCTCCAATGTCCCTCCCCCTTCCACTGCCCTACTATTCCTCTCTCTCTCCTTCCTTCCTTCCATTCTTTTCATCCTTTCATCTCTTTCTCACCTGCATTAAAAAAAGGGTTGTACTTTGCATTTATTACCCACAATATTGGTAACCTGTGGTCCTGCTGAATCAGGGATAGGAATGGTGGAATTTGGGGGTAGGGAGGACTGGTTCTTAGCTGTTCTCTTGTATCTAAATAGCAGTCTGAGAGATGTATTTGTGTTAGTAGAATCGATTAATTTTAGGTGATATCTTTTTGCTTTTGTGTCTTTCTCATTCCTTGTTTTTAGACACTGTCAGGCAGTGGAAAACAAAGCCTTTCATTTATTTTGCTTCAGCTCTAGATATCCCGATAACCACCTTTATTGAGTTAGAGGTGTTATTGTAAATGGTACAAATCTTGTAAGAAATGTTATGATGTCACTTAGCAAAAGAAGCATTTTTAACTAAACAGTTTACATTTAGAGAAAGTTTCCCGTGTGGAATAACTATGAGTGGTAAACTTTGATTTTGAATAAAAGTTAAATGTATACTACCATGTTTAGTGCACTGTGGTAGGCCCCTGACGAGGCACAAATTTAAAGAAGACATAGTCTTAACCCTTTAGAAACTTATGTTAGTAATTTACAAACTGAATTTTAAAATACTTTTAATCTACATTTTCTCCCAGTTTGTACTTCCAATTGCATTGAACATTCCCTTTATTAAATGGCCTTTATCACCACTTGCAAACTGATAACAGATTTATATATATTTTTGTGAAGAAGTAGCAGTATTCTGGGTAGACTCAGTTATAGAAGCACAGGCTTAAAATTTAAGGCAGCATAGTTTGTTCTTGTTCAGTCATCATTTCACTCATTGTGACCCCATTTGGGCATTTCTTGGCAAAGTACTGAAGTGATATGCCATTTCCTTCTCCAGCTCATTTTATAGATGAGGAAACTGAGGCAAAAATAGTTAAGTGATTTGCCCAGAGTCACACAGATGGTAGGTGTATGAGGCCCAGATTTGAACTCAGGTCTTCCTGAGGCCAGGCCTGTCCACTGTACCGCCTAGCTACCCAAGGAAATATATATACATATACATATATATATATATATTTAAATGTAATTATGCATATATACATATATGCCTGGGAGCTGGAAAAATAAGGAAATGTTAAAGTACATTTCAAATATCAAAGAGATGGTAGGAGGCAACAGGGTATAGTAGACATAACCTTGGACTTAGAGTGAGTTGAAATCTATGTTAGAACCCCACCTCCAACACTTAGCAACTTTTGACCATGGGCCAGTTTCTATTAACCTTTTCTGAGCTTCTGTTGGATGATATCCACAACAAGGATAATGCTTAAAACACCTACCTCCTAAGGCTATAAAAATTTTCTTTTGTCAAGTCATAAAAGCACTTCTTCACAGTCCTTTTTCTAATGTATTTTTTTCCCATTTCGTGAACTATTTTATTACTCTCTTCATTTTGTCCATTTTTACTTTGCAGTTCCTAACTATCTTTTTAAATTTTTTTTGATGAGGTGATTGGGGTTAAGTGACTTGCCCAAGGTCACACAGCTGGTAAGTGTTAAGTGTCTGAGGCTGGATTTGAACTCAGGTCCTCCAGACTCCAAGGCCAGAGCTCTATTCACTGTGCTACCTAGCTGCCTCTCCTAACTATGTTTTTAGAAAGAATAGCATTTTCAAATCTTTTGGAATATGTCAGCATATACAATTCTACAATAGAAAGATTACATGAGCAGGTACTGTTTGACTTAGCCACACCCTGTACAATTTGAAATCCATATTCAGTAATCATTTTAAATTTTAGATTAAAAAGAACTGAAATCCCTGCCCCCATAAAGCTCATATTTCATCCTCTGAAAGAACATCTATTCTGCCTTGTTTAGTTTTAATATTTCACAAGGGTGATTCTGAGGATATGTTTTGTTGTTGTTTTTGCAAGGTCTTTAATGAATTGGATTCAGAACCATAACTTTAAATATGTTTATGGCTCCTTGTCTCAGTGGCAAGCTCTTTATATGTTAATATATATTGTGTTTACCATAACATAGCATGCATGCTTTATTTTTTTTTTCCTTAGAAGAAGAAGTGAACACAGAATCAAAGCAGCATGACACTGATAAGCTGAACTCCCTCCCTGTTCCTTCAGTTTCAAAGCGAGTGGTGCTGGGTGATTCAACTAGCACAGGAGCAGTGGACCACCAGGGTGGCATTACAGAGATCAAGGGAACCCAACTGATAGATAAAAAGGACTCTTTAATCAATCCACCTGAGAGTGCTAGTGATGGTAACCTTGAACTCCATCATCGAAAAAGAGGGGACCTTACAACTGAAACTGTCCAGAGAAGCTCCCAGCATGGCTTAGACCAGTATCTTTCCAGATTTGATGAAGCAATGAAATTAAGAAAACAATTGATTAGTGAGAAACCTAGTCAAGAGAATGGAAGTACAGGGGAAGAATTTGATACTTTTCGAATTTTCAGATTGGTGGGATGTGCTCTTCTTGCCCTTGGAGTTCGGGCTTTTGTATGCAAATATTTGGTAAGAAAAGAACACTTAAGATATTAACAATTACAAGGTGTTTCAAATCTAAAAATAAGATCCTTTTCAGAGTTCTTTAATAACATTAGTAGATTAATATTACCAACCTTGTGCTTTTTATGGGAAATAAATTCTATTATTCAAGAGTTACATAGTATGGTGCTCTGATTTAATAAAATATTCTTCCTAATAGAGATCATGTGTACCATATGTTAAATACTATTTTTCAAAAAATTCAAATGTATTGAAACAATACTATTCTGAGCATAACTATTGGTTATCTTTACTGTGAAGTGTCCAAGTTCCTATTATTCCAATGTTTAGATTGGCAGAATACTGGATAATGAAATCTACTATAATAATTATGTTTTACAGTGAAAGAGCATTTGCAGAGAAGCTAAGAAGTAGTACTGTTTCTTAGTTAACATTCCCTGTACACAAGATGACATATATTCAGTTAGAAAGCTATATGATTATTCAAAGTATCAAAGATAAAAATATATTACCGTAAATGGAACAAAAATATCAATATGTTTATACTCTACATGACACCAAAACTTAATGAGAGGGAACTTGTAGCTTTTCTACAACAGGTATGTTAGAACTATTTTCAGAACTTTAGAGTCTATGTAAGGTCATATCTTCTGTATTACTTTCTTAAAAAGTTGCGTCTTGAATCATTGGAGAATGAGGTTTTCCAAATAAGTTAATTTTCCAAATAATTGAATGTGCCTTTTAAGCATTGTAACTTTTTTTAAAAAAAGATTTTTATGGAGCATTTTATCTTCTTAAATATTTTAAACATAATTTATTTTTTCTTGATAATTTAGTGTTTTAGTTAGGAACTGTACCCATGAACATAATTTCTGTATTTGGTCCACATCTCTTTAAAATGTGAACTTTCCATTTTAGATCCTTTTCAGTTACAGGTATTGTTGGTTGTTTTGTAGTAAGGAGTTATAGTATAGTTAGCTAAATTAGAGTAAGCAGGCTCTGAGTGAAGACCTGATGAACTTTCCTGTTTCTAGATTATGAGAACCTGGACTTTGTGTGGGTGTAGATTCTGATTGTGATTTTTGTATTTTTGAAAAAAAGATTTCCAGGTAACTATGTAAAATGTATTTATAACACTTGTCTTGTAAATACATACACCTCCCTCTACTTCATTCCCCACCCCTTCCCAACATATACATGTGTATATATATAAATGTGTGTGTATACACAATATAGACATATGTACATATATATATATACACATATACACATTGATGTATATTCATATATATGTATACATATTTACACAAGAGTACTTATGTGTGTATTTCCACATAACCTTTAAACCATCTCATAAAGGAAGACTTGTTTAGCTGGAAGTGACAGTCCATTAAAAGAAATTGGCATTTGTCCAGATGTTGACTTAGAAATTTGGAACAGTATTTATGAATAAAATTCTTTTGTTCTCCTCACCTTTCTTTCTATAGGAAGAATATTCTTTAAAGCTACCTAAAATGAAGTATTTTACTGTGATTTTTAAGTTGAATTTTGCAGTTGGCATTAATTTGACTTAATGTGATTTCTGAATAATTTGTACACTAGCAGCTGATTTGCTCTTTTGTCTTTACAGTCCATATTTGCTCCATTTCTTACATTGCAACTTGCATTCATGGGATTATCTAAGTACTTCCCAAAGGTAAGTTCATTTATACCTAAAATATGTGCAAGTCTTCTAATTCTGTTTTTGTGGAGTTATATTCAAAGATGTTTAGGTAATTTTGGGGTTCTTAAGCTGGGGTCTGTGAACTTTTAAAAAGATACTTGGATAGCTATTTCAACATAATTGGTTTCCTTTGTAAGCCTATGTATTTTATTTTATACATTTAAAAACATTCTGAGAAGGGGGTCTGTAGACTTTGCCAGATTGTGAAAGGAGTCCATGGCACAAAAATGTTAAAGAACCTTGGGAAATGAATCATGTTCTTCAGCATCAGTAGTTTAATTCAACAAGCATTTATTAAACATGTACTTTATGCTAAACACTGAACTATGCCAAGAGATAACAAAGACAAAAATGGAAGTGATCCTTGTGTTCTAGGACTAAAATTTTACAGGTAAGTCGATACTTAGTAAGTTAGGCACTGGTATTTGGTGTCTAAAATTATCTCAAAAATAGATTTTTAAGGGGCAGCTGGGTGGCTCAGTAGATAGTGCACCAGCCTTGGAGTCAGGAGGACCTGAGTTCAAATTTGACCTCAGACACTTGAAACTTTCTAGCTGTGTGACCCCAGGCAAGTCACTTAACCCCGATTGACTCATTGCCTCATCAAAAAAGAAAATGAATTTTCATACAAGGGTTGGACCCAAAGAAGAAAAGGAAAAAATGTACTTAACTCCCTTCTTGGGTGAGGTCAGGGACTTTGATTATAGAACACTGAATTTACTATAGGTCACAGCCAATGTGTTGATTGATTTTACCGCATTGTTTTTTTTTCCTTTTTTAAATTTTTTACAAAGGATAGCTATATGGGAGGATGAGATATATTTGGAAATAAAAAGGTGATTTTTAAAACCAAAAGCTATCAATTAAAATTTGAATTAGGGTTTTTTTTAAAAATCTCATTGTGATATCTAATAAACAGTAATAATAAGGCATTGTTAAAGGGTTTCTTGGCTCTGTGAACTGCCTTGTGTCACCCCCTCCTTGAAAAGAGCAGAAAACAAAAGCATGAGATCAATATCAGTAAGGAAAGAGAAGAGAATAAAGTGTTGGAAAAGTTGATGGTACTGCTTTGCCTGAAAGATAGGATGAACATGCCTTTGTTTTGAACTTGCCATTTGATGATTGCTGTAACTATGTAGATTGCTCCTCTTTAATGCAAAACTGTATTCCTTCTGTTTTTTGAAAGGATTTGAAAGGGAGTCTTTACTTTGTAAAAAGAAAAGTTTGAGCCTTCAAGTCAAGATGGCTAAGTGAGGGTTTGAAAAAGATCTGGACTCTTCACATTCCCCCCCAACACACACAAACATACACCCATAGAAACAATGTGAAGAAAAGTAACTTTAAACAAACACAATAAAATATATAGGATTATTAGGGAAACCAATTATAATTAAATACAGTTATCAAAATATATTTTTAAAAATGCAGATTCATAGATGTTCAGGTTAAGAACCTTTAATATTAAAACTGTCTTTTAGTTTTCCTGGTCTCACCATGTTACCAGCCTTTTTAAAAAAACAAAACAAAACAAAACATAGGCTCCTTAGATAACATCCTATACACATTTACAAAATTCCTCATTTGTTAGTGTTAGAGTGTACTGATTCCTATCCAGGTTCTTCTCCCATTGCCTTTAGGGTGATTTGGACACTAGTATCCTATAAGTCCCATCATCATTGAAATAGAAACTTAAACCAGAAATATTAACAGAAGTGTTAATGTTTAAAAGGATAAAAAAGATTTTGCATGAATGAATAAACAATCTCTCTAAAATTAAAAGAAAACATTTTTAAAACATACCAGTAAAAAGAGACATCTGCAGCCTCTGAGCATCTAGCTATTTTTAAGAATGTTACCCCCCCAATAGAAAAATGGTCAAATGACATGAAAGAGGAATGGTAAACTGTTTATAACTTCATGAAATGATGTGTTAATGTGATAATCATGTATAAATAATAGCATATAAATGAAAACAACTTTAAGATACCCATCAGAAAGGCAGAATAGAAGAACAAAAGAAGAAAATCTAATATTGGCAAAACTGTAGGGAGAAAGATACTGCTACATTGCTAAGATTATATTGTTAAAATATCAAGAAAGATCTAATTTCTTGAAAAATATTCATACCTGTGCAAAAACATTCTTTTGCTGTATCTATTTGTAATGATAAAAAAAAAACTAGAAATAACTATTGAAGAATGACAATAAATTTTGGCCCCAGCTCTGTTGACTACCAAAGTGAACCCTGGGCAAGGCATTTAACTTTTTTGTACCTCAGTTTCCTCCTCTCTAAATTGTGAGGATTGGACTAGATGACTAAATATTTATAGAAAAGGACATAAAGGAAGATTGGTAGATCCAGAATTTTATACAAATTAACTAAATAAAAAATGAAAACTGAAGTTAAAATAGCAGGACTTCAGACACTGGAAGGGACCCCCAACAAAGACATTTATAGTTTTGTCGCCTGCTGATTTGTTTGATTCTAACCTGCTAAATGCCAAGGGTTTTATATAAAATTTTATTTCTTATTTTGTTAATATAGAAGGTAAAAAGAAAAGAGATACATAGTTTCATTTATGCAGTTTTTAAAAATTGAATTTTAAAGAACTATTAGCAGACTAGAGAATTGTAATTGACAACGATTATATATGATTCCTGGTCTGAGATAGGTCTACATGAATTGATTGTATTTAAGTCTTTTTACTTTAAAGCTTTTCTCTTTTATGAACCCATTTTTCAGAATTTAGAAAATACAATGTTTTGTTTACATTGTTAGAATGAATAACAGTGACAAGTTAAAATGCTGTCTGCTCATTCTTGTAGTGTCTTCTTTAAAAAGAAAAAAAAATCACAACATACTTTATTACTGAGTTTTCAATTTCTCACTGAAAAATTGAGCATTTGCTACTGTCTTTGAGCCATCAATTATAGATCAATTATAATTGTCCTGTATGAGAGAGAGACAGTGTGTGTCTGTCTTTGCTATAAAATTTTTTTGACTGATAGCTGAATCCAACTCATCTAGACCCATAGTAATTGATGAGCATTAAATATATTATGATTTGGAGCACAGGGGAAAGGAGGGTAATATTTTACTTTTTCTTTAATCATTATAGAAACACAATTTTACCCCTGGAATGTCTGTTAATCTAATTTTCTTGAGCACTAACTGTATGAAGGCACTGGTAGAAAGACAATTGATTTTTTTTTCCTATGTTCAGCCAACTTTTAAATGATGAGTGGAAAGGTTTATGAAAATTAAATATATCAATCCTAAAGTAGAAAACAACAGCACGACGAATTCTCTGAGGATAAAGGGAAAATCATTGAAGAAACAAATATTTAAACAAAAGAAAGAAAAACTTCAGCCCTTATTCTCTTTGACCCCTTTAGCTGCCTTTTAAAAACTATTTCCTTAACTTTTGTGCTCCTTGTTCTATTCAAAGAACCTCAAAGGGGCAGCTAGGTGGTGCAGTGGATAGAGCTCCGGCGCCTTGGAGTCAAGAGGACCTAAGTTCAAATACGGCCTCACACACTTGACACATACTAGCTGTGTGACCCTGGGCAAGTTACTTAACCCCAATTGCCTCACCAAAAAAAAAAAAAAAAAAAGCGAAAACAAAACAAAGAACCTCAGAGTTAAAAGGGGCTTCAATGGTCAGCTAGTTTTAGCAGTTCCTCAACAAAAATTCCTTCTGTGATATATCCAGCTAGTGGTCATTCAGACTTTGCTTGATTGCTTTTTCTTAGGGAAAACACACTATCTCTGAAACTAGTTCTTTCCACTATTAGAATAGTTCATTTGAGGGGCAGGTAGGTGGCACATTGGATAGAACACCAGCCCTGGAGTCAGGAAGACCTGACTTCAAATCTGGCCTCAGAGACACTAGCTTTGTGACCCTAGGCAAGTCACTTAAGTCTGATTGCCTCAAAAAAAAAAAAAAAACCAACAATAAAAAACTGAAAAAACAGCTTATTTGTTAAAAAGGTTTTTTTTGCTCACTACAAACCTCTGTAATTTCTACCGGTTTTCCTAATTCTGATTCTACTTTCTGGAGCCCAGGAGAACAGTCTTACCTCTCTTCTTCATGAAAGCCCTTCAGATACTTGAAGATGGCTATTATATCCCCTCAGTTTGTTTCTTCTCCTGCTAACTAATCATCTCCGTTTCAGGCAGTTCTTACATGGCATGATTTCAGTGCCCTCCACCATCATGGCTACTTTCTTCTAGACATTCTCTAGCTTATCAGTGTCCTTAAAATGTGGCACTTAGAACCAAACAGCTTTAAGTGTAGTCTGACCATGGCAGAAAAATAGTGGACACAATTGGAGACTGTGTTTCTCTTAATGAAGGCTAAGATTATATTAGCTTTTTGTCTACTGTGTCATACTCTTGACTCATATCGAACTTATCCTCCAAAACTCACAGATATTTTTCAAGCGAACTACTACGAGCCTCCCCCTTCCCTTCTTGTACTTATTATGTTGGGTTTTTTAAACCTAAATTAATTTATCTCAATTAGATTATACCTCTTTAGATTCAGTTCAGTGTTTTTTCCTGTCAAGATCTTTTTAGATCCTGACTTTGTTATCCAGCTTGTTCATTTACCTTTCCCCCCCAACTCCCCTCAACCCTTTATTATCAATACTTTTGTTGAAATCATTGATTAAAAATGGCTAATAGCATAGGGCCAAGTGCAGAATCCACTAGCACTAACTGGAGATCTTCCAAGTTGATATCAAACCATTAATTACTATATTTTGCACTTGGTCATCCAATTATTTACAATTTCCATATTTACCTGTGATCTAGTCCACATCTCTAGCTTGTGGACAAGACTAGTCTTAGAGACTTTGTCAAATACTTCGCTAAAATCTGGATAAACTATATTTACCATGTTCCCCTCATCTGTCAGTCCTTCCAACTTTGTAATATTCTCTTGTTAAAATAGGAAATGAGGTTAGTCTGACACGATGAATTGACCACTAGGATAACATAGGTAGTAAGCATCAATGAGGGAAGATTTGAAGTCTGGTCTTCCTTGCTCCAAGTCCAGTACTTTTCTCCAAATTTCAGAGGGATTCTCTTTCAGAACTGCCTGACAACAGTAGCTGATATTATCTTAGACTTCATTAAGAGAAGCATAGTATCCAGTTGTCCACTGTTTTTCTGCTTTGGTTAGATGACACTGTATTCTTTTTTATTTTTTATTTTTTTGCTAGGCAGTGGGGTTAAATGACTTGCCCAGGGTCACTCAGCTAGTGAGTGTTATGTGTCTGAGGCCAGATTTGAACTCAGGTCCTCCTGACTCCAGAGTCGGTGCTCTATCCATTGCGCCACCTACCTGCCCCTGGACTTTTTTTTTTTTGGACACTATTCTTGATGGAGCTATATTGGCTCTATGTGATTAGCACTTCCTTTTCTGTCCATTAACTATCCCTTTAATAATACATTCTAGAATTTTGCCATGACTCAAAGACAAATATGCTAACCTATATTGAATTTTTTTTTCCTTTTGAAAATTATAATGTTTGGCCTTCACATTCTTATTCCATCTCTTACATCCTCTATAATCTTTTAGTAATCACTGAAAACAGCTTAAGCAAATGCATTCTTTGCTTCTTAAAAAACCCTGAGATGTTTTTCGTCTGAGCTTCATCAAGGATAGCTGGGAACTCTCTTACTATACATCTCTCTACTTATCATTATTATCAGTTTTCTGTTGGCCATGTTTGTTCTGCTCTTTCTAGTCCAAAGATCATTGTCTTGTCAAAGAAAACTTGGCAAAGAAAAAATCGTTGCTATTCTTTCTCTCTCTTCTGCCATTATCATCCCACCCACATTGAGTAGCAGTCCTGTACCTTTGAAGCTTCCACCTTTCCTGTTTCTAATCATTCCTTTTTTGTGTTCTCATTCAGTTTTTGCGAGTCTTCCCCAGAATTCAGTTCTTGACTCTCAGCTCTTTCTATATTGTCTAGTTGGAAATCTCATCCACCTATTTCCCATGGTCCCCATAGGTTGGTCACATCTCTATCTTCGGTTCTGGCGTCTTGGTTTTGCTTTTTTTTTTTCCATTTGACTGTTGAATATTTCCATTCAGGTTAGTTTTCAACTCAAATATGTCTTAAAACCCAGCTCATCATATTCAGATACTTAAATGGATTTGTGAACTCATTGTTTTGAATATTTCCACTAACAATACAAGTTTGAACCTTTCTGTCCATGTCCTCTTATAATATTAGAAGCCTGCCTTCCTTTCTCCTAACGTCATAAGCATAGTAGTAGAGCACCTGAGCTATCTACCTGTCATTTATATAAACACAACCAATCTATCCATAACCACTCAAAAGTTTGGATAGGGCAGTAGACTTGGAATCAGGAAGATTTGAGTTCAAATCCTGCCGTAGACATTTACTATGTTACTGAATGAGTCATTTAGCCTCTCTCAACTTCAGTTTTCTCATCTGTAAAATGGGAATAATAATAGCTCTTGCCTCATAGGTTGTTAGAAGGATCAAAATATTTATACATACACAGTATTTTGTAAATCTTTAAGCAGTATATAAATGTTAGTTAATTCTGCAGTGTTCTGGGGTTTGATGCAGTCACTACTATGTTTTCTGCAAAAAGGACTATCTGGAGGAGGTTCACAATTTCTGAGGGAATCCCTTATTAATTTTTATTCTGGAGTGGCTCTCCATCACATTGGCGAATGCCTTTGGCAAACATGCCTGCCTGTTTTATGCCTTGCCTGATGTTTATTGTAAAAGGATTATTGAAAAAGGCTACTTCTTTTCTATCTTTCAAGGAATTTTGAATGATGTTATGTAAGTATAGGAGATTAACCTTGTTGGAAGAGCCTTTAAATCAGCGTTTTCCTTTTTCATAATAAACACTGAGAGCTTATCTCTACATATCTTTGTTAGTTGCATAGTGGAAAAGATGTTGTCCATTGTAGAATTCTGTAAAAAAACTTTCCCATTTCTATTAAAAGCTTTATCAAAAATAGCCCCTGTACGTCTATAGGTGAATCTCATTAAGGTTTTTTTTTATAGATGCAAAAGTAAGCATGTACATCAATAGTTGTTAATGTTCTTTCTGTCCCTTTTTTTTTTTTTTTTTTGGATTAATAAAATGTAGAATTTTTTCCTCCCATGCCTTTGGCATCTTTCCCTTCCTCAAGTACCTATACATTGATCCCTCAAACTTTTGTTACTTCTGATAAGGATCTCATCTGTATATATGTTGCCATTCTAGCTGCTTTTCCCATCTTTATCCTCGAGTGCTATTTCTGTTTTCTCTGTAAACAGATTTGGGCCTTATGATTCCAAGTGTGGTAATCCTGGTAGTGAAAAGTTTCATATAAAAATATTTGTAGATGTTTTCCATTTTTCTTCAGTTTGTTGACCTTCCACATTCAGCTTTAAATGCCCACAAAATGTATTTGGGTGTCTTGCCAAGCATTTTTTTCCTTTTTCTTTTCTTTTTTTTTTCTTTTTATTAATTTTTTGCAAATAGTGTTTTCTTTTGTCCAGTTACATATTAAGATAGTTTTTTTCAATATTCATTTTAATAATTTGAGTTCCAAATTTTTCTCCCTACCCTCCCCAAGACATCAAGCAATCTGATACAGGTTATACATGTACAGTCATGTTAAACATTTCTACATTAGTCATGTTGTGAAAGAAGAATCAGAACAAAAGGAAAAAACCAAGAGAAAGAAACAAAAACAAAAAAAGTGAACATAGTATACTTTAATCTGCATTCATACTCCATAGTTCTTTCTTTGGTGTGGATAACATTTTCCATCATGAGTCTTTTGGAATTGTCTTAGATCCATCGTATTGTTGAGAAGAGCTAAGTATCATAGTTGAACATAGTACAATGTTGCTGTTATGTGTACAATGTTCTCCTGATTTGGCTCACTTCACTCAGCATCAGTTCATGTAAGCCTTTCCTTTTTCTGAAATCTGCCTGTTCATCATTTCTTATAGCACAATAGTATTCCATTACATTCATATACCACAACTTGTTCAGCCATTCCCCAATTGATGGGCATTCCCTCAGTTTTCAATTCTTTGCCACCACAAAAAGAGCTACTGTAAATATTTTTGTGCATGTGGGGTCCTTTTCCTTTTTTTATGATCTCCTTGGGATACAGACTTACTAGACCTGGTATTGCTGAATCAAAAGGATGCATAATTTGATTGCCCTTTGGGCATAGCTCCAAATGGTTGGATCAGTTCATAACTCCAACAATGCATTAATGTCAAAATTTTCCCACATCATCTCCAATGTATTTCATTTTTCTTTTCTGTCACGTTAGCCTATCTGATAGGTATGAGGTTGTACTTCAGAGTTGTTTTGATTTGCATTTTTTCTTGTGACTATATAGATAGCTTTAATTTGTTCATCTGAAAACTGCCTATTCATATCCCTGGATCATTTAGGGAATGACTTGTATTCTTATAAATATGACTCAGTTCTTTTTATATTTAAGAAATGATTTGCCAAAATTTCTTTAAATTGTTTTTAACTTAAACTGCTTCTCTTTGCTTTATGAAGCTTTACTACTCATAATCATTAATCTTGGTAAAGTTTTTACAAAGAAGCTTATATTCTAAACTGATGTTGCCTTTAGCCACCATCTCGCATTGCTTGTCAAGTAAAGCAAGTATTAGCTGACTGACTTGCTTTTTTGATCTCCTTGTTATAAGTATTGATTTATATTGTATAAAATTATAATTGGTGTTAATGTATTTTCTGTTTTCCATTACATGTTTTTGTTATCAGTTTCCTATTTAAATAGTTCAAGATTGAGTTGTTTCAATTGCATTCATATTTTCTTATCATTATGATTCTTCTAGTGTTTTACTAATTCTGATCTTTGCTCTAAATCAGGTTGGACTATATATACAGACAGGTGGTTGAAGGGTGATTCCCATACCAATAATAAGTCAGAAGTGTGTTAAAAAAAAATTTCATTTTTGCCGTGGGGGAAATTTAATCTGTGCTTTCCAATATATTTCTCATATACCTTTTGAAGTCACAGAATATCAAAGTATATATTAATATAATATTTGGAGGGTCTGGATCTTCCTAGAAATTCTCTTTCTGTGTTCCATCTTCCTCATAAATATTGGTGAATAAGGTGCAGCTATTTTGATGAAAGTACTTTTACAAATTCATGAGTACTGCAATATAAGATAGTTCAGTATCCCATGAAATAATGTTTCTTATTGCTTTAGGGGGTATAAGAAAACCAACTCCCCCCAGTTTGTTTCTTTTTGCTTCTCCACAGAGTGAGTTTCTGTGAACAATCCTTTTGTTTAGGTTCAACTTCTCCTTTTTAATGGTTTCATTTATATAGGTTATCCTTGGTCAAGACTGTAATGATTTGAGTCCTTCAGCAATATACTCACCTATATGCCATTGAATAATGATCTCACATTTAGAGTCCCTACAGTCAAATTAAAATCTGTGGATGTTTCAGAATGATTTTTATCACCTTTCCTTGCCATTCTGCCTTCATTCCTTCATCCCCTGCCAACATCCTTTGTTCACCCTAAAGGGTACAATCATTCTCCCACTCAGGCAGATTCGAAATTTCAGTCATCTTTGACTCTTTCCTCAATCTTTCATGTTATAATTATAGCAATTACTAAAGTTCAGTCAATTCTGTTGCTTTTTGGTTGTAAGACTGGACAGTTCATCCACATTAATTTTATTCATCTGTAAGTGATAGTAATTATATTACCAATGCTGTGTAATCCAACAATCATTTCTTATGCACCTATTGTGCTTAAATAGGTACTAGGGGTACAAATACAATAGGAAAAACAGTCTCTACTCTCAAGGAGCCTACTTCAACTAGCGGAATACAATATATAATCAGGAAGTTTATACATGATCATTGAGAAAGAAGGACAGAGCAGTAATATGACTAGAGTACTTAGGAAAGGCTTCTTTGGGAAAGTTCTAATTGAATTGAGCCTTAAGGGAAACTAGGGATTTTAAAAGGAGGAAATGAGAGGGATCTATAGGCATAAAGAGCATTACCTTGTCAAAGATGTGGAGGCAGAAAATGGAATGCCAAATTTGGGCAACAGGAATTAAATCAATTTGGCTGGAATGTAGAATATATAGTAATATAAGTAATGTACTTCAAAAATATTATCATTAGGCTCAAATGGTAAATGACTATATAAATATCCACAATTACGATTCTTTGTATCTACAACACATGGTGCAGTGACCACCTTGCCTGTAGCAGGTGCTCAGTAAACATTTGTTGATGTGATTTTCTGTCCATTAATGCTTTAAAACTAAACTAGCAGTTTGTGTAGTCATGCTTTGCAAAAAAATACTACAACTAAAACTTTTCACAGGACTTGTTATTTGCTGAAAGTTGTGTTTGAATTTATTTATCCCTGCTTTTTCTTTGTTTAGAGTGAAAAGAAGGTGAAGACAACAGTACTAACCGCTGCACTTTTATTGTCTGGAATCCCAGCTGAAGTAATCAGTCGTTCCATGGATACCTATAGTAAAATGGGAGATGTTTTCACAGACCTTTGTGTCTACTTTTTCACTTTCATCTTCTGCCATGAACTGCTTGTTTTTTGGGGCTCTGAAGTTCCATGAAAGCTATAATAGAACCCGAAAGAGTATCTTATAAAGCCAATTTTCTGTTCTCTACTAGTCTAAGGAAAAGAAACCAGTTTATACTTTTATAGCATTCTTACTTGATAGGAGTTGTAAAACCACTGGATTTTGAATGGCAGGGTTCCCAGTTCAAAAGTTTTGCAGTTATACTGGTCCTGATGTAAAGAATAGAGTACATGTCATTCATTTATTTGTCTTACTCATTTAAAAGGTGTATCTGTTGCCCTGGCCTACATTCCCCTCAGGTTATATTCTTTTTTGACCTATAATAATACAACTAAGGTCTTTGTACTCTTTGCAGAACTGTTAAACATTGTCTTAGCCATCCCTAAGAACTGCTTCCGGTATTTGTTTTTCCTTCTCTTAAAATAAATGAGTCCATCTTATCCATAAAATTAAATTAACTGTGTTTTCTAACCTACTTGTATACAATGTAAGATCCAGTAATTGAATGAAGTAATCAAACAGTTAATTTCTTCATTTTTCTTCATTGAAAACATTTCTTTATTTTCAGTTTGACCTCTAATATTTAATCAAATATAGAAGTCCATTTATACAAATGAAATTGGAGGAGGCTTGGGAAGTTATCTGTTGTGTTTCTGCCATTTAATTGGAAAATGTTTTGTTTTATTTTGAATGATCAAAAATATGGCATTCCAAATCAACCTTTATTAACTCTTGTTGATTTAGTCTTATACTATTCTTATTTTCTTTCATCTGAAAAGGAAAATGATTTCTCTTTGATAACTTATTGGCTCAGGTCTACAACCCAGAAGCAGAGAAAAGTTTATACAAACTGACTTGATAGGTTTCCTCATTTGAGGGAGGCTGTCTTTCTAGTGTAAGATATGAAAGAATTGCTACTAATTATATTTTCTTAGAGATTTTTATGGGACTTGTATATTAGAAATATTCATTAATTCAACAGTTTTTTGTTGTTGTTTGTTTGTTTTTTTGGCAATTGAGGTTAAGTGACTTGTCAGGGTCTCACAGTTAGTAAGTGTCAAGTGTTTGGTATGAGGCCAGATTTGAACTCAGGTCTTCCTGACTTCAGGGCCAGTGCTGTATCCACTGCGCCACCTAGCTGCCCTCAACAGTTCTTATAATCAAATATAGAAATGTTTTTTCTTGTTCAGTTTTATCTTGCACATGCCCTAAATAGAGTTAATGAAATGATAGGACCATCGCTTTTATTTTCTATCCCTTGCTGCTCCTTAGCTCCATCTCGTACTGCATTCAAGAATTTGACTTTGTTAGGAACTTCTCTCCAGGAATCTTGATCTAGGAACTTGACATTGTCTCAAAACCCCAACCTTGCTCACTTGAGGCCAGCTTTAATCCCTACAACTCCCAGCTTTGCCAGGAATTCTATGCCATTCTGCCACTACTTCCAACCACTGCTCCACTCTGGGACCACAAGGTTTCATCCTCTTCATGGGGCAAATATCGGAGGTTTCCCTTTCTTGGAACCCAGTCAAAATATCTATAGCTCTTCTGTTTGACTCTCTCAATTCTAGTTTTCTTTGTCATTTTCCCACATAACCTTTCTAAAGGTCACACAGAGATCACAACAGTGACTTACCCATGACTCAATCATGCAAATAAAATTACATTAAAGAAATGGGCTTTGAAAAAGGATTAAGAACTGAATGGAAGCTAAATATAACTCAGTCCTAATTGGTGGATCAAAAAACAAAACATAGAAACGATAATTTCATCAAAGAAAATGACAGTGAGATAGCATATCAAAATTTGTGGGATGCACCAACCTTAAAAGATATCCTAAGGGATAAATTTATGTCTCTATAACATTTTCATCATCAAAAGAATCGAAGAAAAGAGCAATGAATTGAATATGCAACTAAAGAAAACAAAACTTTAAAACCTCAAACCCTTAAAATAGAAATCATGAAAATCGAAGAAATTACCAAAATTGAAAGAAAACAGACATTAACCACTGAATAAATAAAAGCAGGACCCTTTTTTTGAGGGGGAGAAACAACATAAATTGTTAGCTAATTTGATTTTGAGAAAGAAAGAGGGGCAGCTAGGTGGCGCAGTGGATAGAGCACTGGCCCTGAAATCAGGAGGACCAGAGTTCAAATTTGGCCTCAGACCAAACACTTGACACTAGCTGTGTGACCCTGGGCAAGTCCCTTAACCCCAATTGCCTAAACATTTTAAAAAAAGAGAGAAAGAAAACCAGTATCAAAAATGAAAAAAGATCAATTCACAACAAATGAAGAAATAAAATGATTAGATGCTTTGCTGAACTGTAGTCTAATAAAACCAACAACCTAAGGGAAATGGACAAATATTTACAAAAATATAAATGACAGGGCTGCTAGGTGGCGCAGTGGATAGAGATCCGGCCCTGAAGTCAGGACGACCTGAGTTCAAATCTGGCCTCAGACCAAACACTTGACACTAGCTGTGTGACCCTGGGAAAGTTACTTAACCCCAATTACCTAAAAAAAAATGAAAAAAAAATATAAATGACTAGAACAAGAATCATATATCAGCAGGAAAAAATTGAACAAGCCATAAATACACTCCAGAATAAATATCCTTGGACCAAATTTATTTACAAGCAAATCCTATCAAATATTTAAAGGATAATTCCAATAAATAAACTTTTTGTAAAAATAGAAATAGTTCCTACCAAATTTCTTCTGTGATATAAATATGGCCTGGATACCTAAACCAGAAAGAGAGAAAAATAAAACCAAAGGCCAATATTCCTACTGAATGTTGAGGTAAAAAATTTGAAATAAGATTTTAGCAAAGAAGCCACAACAACATATTGGGAAAATTATAAACAGACTATATTAATAACTGGTAGAAAACACATAATTATGTCAATAGATGAAAAGACTTTTGACGATGCAATGCTAATTTCTGTTAAAAAAAAATAAATGGTGCTTTCCTTAAATGGTAAGAAGTATATAAATAATGAGGGAGGTTTCAGGGAGACATGGTGAGATTCATATGGATTTTTGCAAAGTAAAGTAAGCAGAACCAAAACAAGTTACACAATAACAAAAATATTGTAAAGACAACTTTGAAACACTTAACTCATCAGCACAATAACCACAATTCTAGAAAACTCATGAAGAATTGAAGGAAATTATTATAAACTTTTATCCAACTATATTCCAATAAAAAACCAGTGACTTAAGGGAAATGGATATTCTTCATTGCTGATAAGAGGTGATGAATTAAGAGTATGGATTGAGACTTTTTTTTGATGTGGCCATTGCAAGGAATTTGTTTTGCTTGACTACATGTGTTTGTAACAGGTGTTTTGTTTTTCTTACCTCATTGATTTTTTGGCTGAAAGGAGTATTGGCGAAAGTGAATGTGAATCTTTGGGAGAATAAAATTGAATTGGGGGCAGCTGGGTGGCACAGTGGGTAGAGCACCAGCCCTGGAGTCTGGAGGACCTGAGTTCAAATCCGGCCTCGGACACTTGACACTAGCTGTGTAACCTTGGCCAAGTCACTTAACCCCATTGCTTAGCCCCAAAAATAAATAAAATTGAATTAGAAAAATATATATATATCTGAAACTAAGAGAAGTCTGATAGGGACAAACTGGAGGCCTTTCCATTAAGATCTGGAATAAAGCAAGGATATTCATTATCATCACTATGATTTGATATAGGACTAGAAAGGCTACTTAGAGTAATAAGACAAAAATTGAAGGAATACATATAGGCAAGGCAACAATTGTTACTTTTGCAGGTGATATGATGATATACTTAGAGAAACTTAGGTCAAATAAAAAAAACAACTAGCAAAATTGCAGTGTATAAAGTAAATCCACATAAATCATAAGCATTTCTGAATATTACCAACAAAACCCAGTAAGAAGGGATAGAGAAACTTCAAAGTAACTACAGAATGTATAAAATATTTGGGAGTCTACCTACCTAGCAAGGGTACTGTATGAATATACATATAAAAACTCTATAAATAAATAGAAAATGTTAGTTTGTTCATGTATATGAACAAGCCATGTATAGTCCAAGCCAGAAAATGATACTAAATTAATTTAAATATTCTATGACAATGTCCATCAAAATATCAAAGCAGTATTTCGTAGAGTACAAAGGAACAAGAAGTAAAAAATCTTAAGAGAAATGATTAAAAAAAGTAGGGAGGAAGGGTTCCTGGCAATACTGGATCTTAAACTATGCTACAAAGCAGTAATCATGAAAATCATTTGCTGCTAGTTAAAAAACAGATTGAACCATGGAACAAATTAGATTTATATCAAAGGAAATGAACCTAGGAACCTAATGTTCAACAATAAATAGTGTTTACATAGTGCTTTAAGGTTTGTAAAACACAGCAGCTAGGCAGTACAGTGGTTAGAACCCTGGCCCTGGAGTCAGGAAGACCTGAGTTTAAATCCATCCTCAAACTCACGATATTCACTAGCTGTGTGACCCTGGGCAAGTCACTTAACTCTGCCTTGCCAAAGAAAAAAAAAAGTTTTCAAAGCATTTTAATGTATATCTTATTCTCACAACAACCCTGGTACTATCTGTTATTTCTACTTTACAGATGGGAAACCCACAGATTGAGGTTAAATGATTTGCCCAGGGTCACACAGCTAGTATCTAGGCTGGATTTGAGGTCACGTCTTCCTAACTCCAGGGCTAGTACTCTGTCTACTGTGCCACTTAACTCCCAAAAACCTGAGCTGCTGGGGTTAGGACTCAGTATTCAACCAACACTGCTGGGAAAAACTAGAAAACTAAGTTTGGAGGAAATTAGGTATAGATCAACAACTAGTTATTAGCGTGTAGTATGCTACATGCCAAGACAGTCATGCAAAGTGGATGTAAGATTTAGATATAAAAAGTCATAAATTAGAGGAGCTAAGAATGTTAGAGTGGTACCTGAAATGAGGAATAGATATGCAGGTCATGTTGTCCTGAAAGAATTCACTCAGTCTCCAAGTTAAAGGCATTTATTGGAGTGATTCACCCAAATGGGCCTGCTCCCATGTGGGAGAGAAAACATAGGCAGCAGGCCCCACTCCCCTAAGGGAGCAGAGTGGCCCCTGCTTCTCATAGGAGACAAAAGGCCATTATTGGGTTAGGTGCCTGGTTTAAACACAATTTTATGGAAAGGGGACAAGAGAATGGGAGGAGCAAAAATGTTGCAGGGATATCAGATAGGCCAGAGGTGCCTTTATCATGCAGATAAGCAAAGAGAATAGGAGAGGGGAGGGAAAGAGTTGCTCTGGAATTGGGGGTGCTTTGTGAAAGCACACAGGTTAAGTCCACAGTGGGGACCTTCAATGCATAGTCCTCTTTGATCACTTTTTTAGCTGATCACATCGTGCATCTTATCTCATATCTTGCATCCTGCATCCTGTTGACTTCATCTGCCTCGAGCACTCCTTTCTACTTCAGCACTATAACAGAAGAGTTCATGACTTCCAAATAAGGAATATAGAGGGGCAGCTAGGTGGCGAAGTGGATAGAGCACCGGCCCTGAAGTCAGGAGTACTTGGGTTCAAATCCGGCCTCAGACCAAACACTTGACGCTTACTAGCTGTGTGACCCTGGGCAAGTCACTTAACCCCAATTGCCTAAAAAAAAAACAAACAAATAAGGAATATAGGCCTACAGAAGACAAAATGAACAGTTTTGATTACATAAAAATAAAATTATTTTTGCAGAAACAAAACCAATGAAACTAAGATCAGAAAGGAAACTGAACTGGGGAAAAAGGCATGCAGTAAGTTTTTCTGATTAAGTTCTCATTTCCAAGATATATAAGGAAATTATTCAAATTTATGAGAGCAAGAGCCATTCCTAATTAATAAATGGTCAAAAAATATGAGCAGGCAGTTTTCAAAGGAAGAAATCCAAGCTACCAACAAATTTTAAAATGTTTTTAATCATTAATAATTAGAGAAATGCAAATTAAAGCAACTCTGATGTCATAACTCATCATATTTGTGAAAATAACGTACAAGGAAAATGACAAATATTGGAGAGGCTGAGACAAAACAGGAATATTGATGCACTGATGGTGTAGCTGTGGTAGAACAACCATTCTGAAAAACAATTAGAACAATGCCCCCAAAGTCACTGAAGTCACTAAAGTCACTAAAGTAGCTATGCTACTTGTAGGACTATATACCCTAAATAGATCAAAGAAAAAGGAAAAGTACAAAATGTACTTTCTGTAGAAATTAAAGTACAAAAATATTTATAGCAGGTTTGTTGGGGTTTTTTTGGTAGAGGCAAAGAACCAAAAACTAAAGGGGTACTCATTAGTTATGGAATGGCTGAACAAATTATGGTATAAGAATATAATGAATTATCATTGTGCTGTAAGAAATTATGAAAGGCACAATTTCAGAGAAACTTGGGAAGACTCAAATGTTGAGTCAAGTGAGCAGAATCAGAACAGTTTACACATTAACAACAACAATGTAAAGACAAACAACTTTGAAAGATTTAGGAACAGTTCCAGAGTACTAGAGATGAAATATGTTGCCTACTTTCTAATAGAGAAGTGATGGACTCAAGATACAAATGAGACATTCATTTTTGTACAGAACCAGTAAGGGAATCTATTTTGCTGTACTATGCATATTTGTTACAAGGGCTTTGATTCCTTTTCAACCTGGGGAAGAGCCAGGGTCTCAAAAAACAAAAATGGAAGAGGACAGAAGGAAGAAAAGAAGAAATCACAGATAAGCAGGATCACTTTTTAAGTTACACTAAATTTGTCATATGCTAAAAAAATAAAAGCAAGTTCTATATCAGAGGTGTAAAACATGTAGCCAACAATGGCAACACCCCCCCAAGTGTGACCTGAACCAGATTAAAATATAATTGGGAATATTTAACAAAATAAATAAAAACACAATAAAACATATATTACATTTTAAAACTAAATAAGTAGCCTGCAGAGATCCTTATGTATGGGTTAGTGGCTTCTGTTTCCCTTTGAGTTTGACAACACTGCTTTATACAATAAAGATTCACAGTTTCACATAAAATTCCCTCCTGTTCTACAATGTATGTGGAAATGAGCATTTATTTGGTGTTAAGCTCAGAATAAAAAAAGTTTAAGGAAATTAAAGTGATAAAATTAGTTCTTTTTTTTTGTTGACTGACAAAACTATTTCTTAAAAGAAATTTCCATTGCTTGGAAAAGTGTTCCTCCTCCCCCCTCAACATTTCTCTACCTAAAGGAAGAGCTATTTCATAATGAAATCTCACCATACCACAAGTAGCTTTTTTATTTGGTTAGTCCATGTTCATTAACAGATTCATCCAACTACATATTACAGTTGCATAAATAGGATAGTGATTTTTTAGATTAAATATAATCTAACTGTTGTATGGAAGCAAAAGTAACAATGAATTAAACTGCTTTTGAAATGGGCATGACTACTAATCAATATATGCCTTTGAATCACAGATCCTTAGAGTTGGAAGGAACCTAACACCATTTAGTCCAACTTATTCCCCAAAAAGAATTCCTATGACAATATACCCAAAATGTGCTCATCTAGCTTCTACTTAAAAGAGACCTACAAAGAGGAGTAACCCACTACCTCCCAAAACAGCCCATTCCACTTTTGGATAATTAAATATGAAGAAGTATTCCTTTATATAAATTCTAAGTTTTTATATCTGCAACTTCCATCTCAGGCCAGACAGAGCCAAGTCTATTTGGTCTTTCACATGACAGTTCTTCAAGTACTTAAAAAAAGATTTCCCCCTGAAACTTTGATTCTCCAGGCTAAATGTTCCCAGGTCCTTAAGCCTCATATGTCTTGGTTTCAAGACCCTTAATTCTGGTTGCCCTCTGCTCTCTAGCTAACCAATGTTTCTCCTAAACTGTGACACACAGATCTAAACATAATTCTCCAGATGTGGTCTGACCAGGGCAGAGTACAAAAGGACTATTGGACTATTTATCTTCAGATAAATTGCTATCATCATGATCACACCTCCTCCATCTCATTCTTGTGAAATTGAATTTTTGAACCCAAGTGTGAGATTTTACATTTCTCCTTATTAAATTTTATCTCATTAGATTCAGTCAAATTTTCTGGATTATCAACATCTCCTTCCAAGCTGCCATCAATATGTTAATTGATTAGGATACAAACAGTGCCATAAGGATTAAAAAGAATATTAAGGGTTGCTTTTCTAGTACTTTGGAAATCCTGTAACTTGAGGGCATCCTAAAGTCTCTTCTCTTTATCTTGAAATACCACAAAACTGCTCCTTATCTTCTAAGCTCCCTCATCCTGTGTTCTCCTGTCTCTAATGTTAACCTGTGTCCCCCCCCGCCCTGTCCTTAAATCTTTAAACCATAAAGAATCCTTTTGTCTCCTTCATCCTGTCCTGTCTTTAATATTTTTAACTTTTAATTATTTTTTAGTTTTCAGCTTTCACTTCCACAAGATTTTGAATTCCAGATTTTCTCCCCATCTCTCCACTCCCCCCACCCCAAGACAGTGTACACTCTGAACATCCCTTCCCCAAATCTGCCCTCCCCTCTATTTAATCTTTAACCTCCATAAAAACCTCTAAAACTACATCATCATTCTGAAACCTCTATATAACTCCCCCAAATATCAGGGTCTCTCTTAGCTTTCTTACTAAGGAGATTACCTCCCACTTACACTGTATACGTATGTTATAAGTTCCACAATGGCATGCTTGCATTGGTTCTGGATAATGGATGTTGCTCTTGAGCTTTTTCAGTCACCAATGAATGAAGCAGGGCTTTGTGCTTACTCCATTCTTTTTAGCATGATGTTTTCAGCAATGTTGTCAGACTCCTTCAATGAGGATGAAAATGGCACCAAGTTCAGCTACTGCGCTGACAGTAAATTATTAAAGGGCTACAAACCAAGATTAAAGTGGAGGGAGAACTGGTGAGTGACTTTTTGTTTGTAAATGAACGTGGATTGATTCTCTGCTCCTCGTGCTGATTTTGGCCTAAAAATTAACAACAAGAAAACAGAGTTTCTCTACCAGCCAGCACTGCACCATCCATATGTGGAACCATCAGTTACAGCAAATGGAGAGATTTTGAATGCTTGGCAATATACTTTTCAGAGATGTACCCATAGATGATGAGATTGATGTACCCATTACCAGAGCTAGTTCAGTGTTTGAGAGGCTCTGAAGGAAAGTGTGGGAGAGAAGAGGTATTAGACTGACTACCAAACTGAAGGCCTCTTGTGCAGACCTCATTGCTGTATGCCTGTGAAACCTAGACAGTCTACCAACATCATGCCAGGAAATTGAGTTGCTTCCATTTGAATTGTCTTAGGAAGATTCCGAAGATCACCTGGCAAGATGAGGTACCAGGTATTGAGGTCTGAACTGCCAAGCATTCAAACTCTACTGCAGAGAGCACAGCTCCACTGGGCTGGTCATATTTTTTGAATGCCAAATGTACATTTGCATAAAAGAATATTTTACAGAGAACTCACACAGAGTGCATGCTTACATGGAGGTCAGAAGAAGCAATACAAGGATATTCTCAAGGTCTCTCTGAAGAACTTTGAAATTGATTGCCAGTCATGGGAAACACTGGTACAGAACTTCTGTGCCCTCATTAAAGAAGGCACTATTCTCCATGAGCAAAGCAGAATTGCTTAGAATAGTTAAGTGTAACAAAGGAGGTCATCAGAAATGTGAGATGCACAAATTTAGAGACATCTCCACTCCAAATGTTCATGTGGACTGTTTGTGTTAGACCTTGCTGTGTTGGTTTGATCAGTCACGGTTGGACACACTATGTATACCTTGACCCCAACATTATGATATTATTTTGGTCCTCTCTGAGCACAAAGGACAACAACCAACCATATATGTTATATATATCTTATTAGCTAATGAACTGTGTACATATAAGATTATATACATATAATATATATATAATATGTTGCTATTACTGTATACAATGTTCTCCTGGTTTTGCTTGCTTCACTCAGAATCAGTTCATGCAAGTCTTTCCAGGTTTTTCTGAAGTCCACCTGCTCACCATTTCTCATGTAATCCATTACATTCATATATCCTGTCTGGTATTTAAAACCCTTCATAACCTCATCACAACCTATCTTTCCAATCTTATTATATTTTATTCCCTTCCTGTCTTGTACAATCCAGAAAAACTTATCTTCGTACTCTTTTTCTGTTGTGGAAACTCGCTCCACTGATGGCAACTTTGTATTTTTAGCCTTTTTTCTCTAGGGGAAAAAAGTGGGACTTAGTTGTTTTGGCCATTGAGAAGTGATTTGACCATGGTAATACAGTATGTTAACTAATTAATTAATTAAAATTAAATTTTATTTATGTTTTCAGTTGTCAAACATTCATTTTTCCTCCCTCTCATTTCCCTCCCACACCTATTACTCCCCAAGAAAGAAAAACAACAAATATGCCTAGTCAAGCAAAACAAATTCCCACATTGACCATGTCCAAAAATGTTTATCTCGTTCTGCATACTTATCCATCATCTTTTAACTGCTAGTATGTTTCAGATGCAGAAGGTGAATCTAGATCTTCCTTGTAGCACAGACCCAACACCCTCTTCTGTCTCTAGCAGAACCCCTCCCCCTCTCCCAGAGGAGCCTCAGAGCAGGATGCCGGGGCGGCCTCCGGGCACTAGGGGGCAGAAGTGCAGTTGCGGTGGCACCCTGCCGCGCTCGTCACGCCCGGTGGGCTCTCGCTTCAGCTGCGGGTACTTCCGGTCATCGATGGCCCGCGTTATAATGGCTGCTGCCTCTGCTTAGCACCCTGTCTTGTATCTCTGTCGGAGTGGTACGGCAGCGCGGAGAACAGCGACGCCGTGGCCCACACGCCGGCCTCTCCTCGACGCGGCGTCATGGGCCGGGAGTCACGGTGAGTCGGAGGACCCGCGGCGGCCTCCGGAAGGTGTCTGTGAGGAGAAAGTGAAGGCGGCGGCGTGAGGGAGTTAGGAGGGCTCTGTGAGGCCTGGGGTCCGGCCCCCGGTGTAAGGTGGGCCCCGCAGCCCCCGCGGGCCCCGCCCGCGGTCCGTGCACGTTTCCAGGCCCTGACCTCCCGCAGGACCTGGGCGGCCCAGGGTGATTCCTTCTGGCCTGCGGGAGGCCTTGAGCCTCGTTATTCTCCAACTGCAGGAAGTTGTGGGAGCCTCGGGGCCCCTCAGGCTCGGATCCTTGGCTGCAGAAAGCCACGACAGCCCCTCTCACTTAAGCCGTTGGCCTCCCATCCACTTTTCTGATTTTAACTTGGATCACTTAAGTCTCGGCCTCTCCAGGCTAAGGTACTTGTTGGCCCAGATTGACTGTTTTCATCATTGTACCTCCAACTTGTAGCCTAGTGCTCTTTTGGGTGAATTAAATAGAAAAGCCTTCTCCAGGCACCTCAATCATAAGGAAATAATTTCCTCTACCAGACGATATTGCACTTAGATTGCTTTGTGTTACTGGTATGTGTCTGCATACTTTGTTTTTCCCACTAGACTATGCTTCTTGAGGGCAAGGACCTTTTCTTATTCATCACTGCTCTTCTCAGGGGCCACTTTGGGGCCCTGAATATGGTGTGATACTTACTAAATGAATGATTCAGACTGTTTCAGGAAATACTGATTTAAAATGTGGATACAACAATGAAAATCAGCATATAAGTTTTACAATGTGCACCATTTGAGCTGATGTCAGATAGAGATGTTTGGTTGGGTAGGCTTTACTCATCATTAGTTTTCCCATTATTTTCTCCTTTTCTTTCTGCTCCCAACCTTTCTGCTATCTGGGGGATAAGAAACCTGATTAGATCAGAATGCTTAGATCCTGTCAAAAACTATATATTATGGCTCCTTCTAACAGTAAAGGTAGTTATGCTTGTATTCTAGCAGAAATTGAAAGGACTTGTAAAACTAGGGACTGTGAGGACTATTTAGCCCCTTTGGATTACTTTATGACAAGCAGTGATTCCTACTCTTATCTGGCTTTAGTTTTAGGTATTTCAGTGCAGTCATCTTTTTGTGTAGGCAAGCTAAATGGATGTTCACCAACTGATCTTAGAGAAAAAGTAGACTGTAAACCAAAAAAAGTGGGTGCGTGCATTAGATGTGATGTAAAATAGGACAATTAGAATAAAAAGCAAAAACAGTTAAGAAAATTGGAGAAATACATGTTATTAATCATCTGAGATTAATTGATGACAACAATTGGGTGTTTAGTAAGATTCCTAGAACTAAAGCAAAAAAAGGAATCTTGGGGGCAGCTAGGTGGGGTGCAGTGGATAAAGCACCGGCCCTGAAGTCAGGAGGACCTGAGTTCAAATCCGGGCTCAGACCAAACACTTGACACTTACTAGCTGTGTGACCCTGGCAAGTCATTTAACCCCAATTGCCTTAAAAAAAAAAAAAAAAGAAATCTTGGCATCTCTGCCTGTCATGGGCTGGATATGCTGGGACACTCTGGGGAGCGTTACCATTAGGAAAGGAAATGGCCATTGAGAATGTGCCCCAAATTCCATCTAAAATAAATATAGACAGTATAAAATACTTGGGAGTCTACCTGCTTAGACAAACCCAGGAACAACGTGAACACAATTACAAAACACTTTTCACACAAAGTCAGATCTAAACCATTGGAAAAAATATCAGTTGCCCATGGGTAGGCCAAGCCAATATAATAAAAATGACAATTCTGTTTCAATTAATTTACTTATTCAGTGCCATACTAATCAAAATACCAAAAAATTGTTTTTATAGAACTAGAGAGTGTACCCCCAGGATGTCGCAACACACCAAGACCAAGTTCCATGCATGCCCATGTTGCTTGAATGTCATCTCAAACTGATGATGTCCAAAATACAACTCATTATACTTTTCCACCTCTCCCAAACTTCCCCATTCCTGTAAATGACATCACCACACTGCCATTGACCCAGGTTTGCCATCTGGGTGTCACTTTTGACTCTTCCCTTAACCCCACAACCCCACATTTGCCAAATCTTGTGATTCCTACCTTCACAACATCCATTGGGCTGTCCCATTCTCTCCACTCACATGGTCCTAGTTCAGGTTCTTTTCATCTCTATTGCAATTACTGCCTAATTGGACTTCATATTTTCAGCTTCTTCCTTCTCCACATTCCCCACAGCTGACAAATTGATATTACTAAAATATAGATCTGACCTTGTCTCCCCATACTCAGAAATCTTCAGTGGTTTCCTGTTGCTTCTAGGATAAAATACAAAGTCTTCACTCTCACGTTTAAAGCCTTGAACAAGTTCTTCCTTTCACCTTTCCAGATTTATTTTATGGCATTTTTCTCTTTAGTGCTATCTGTTCATGATGGTCAAAATAGCATGCTAGCTTTTCCCTGTATATTGCTTTTTATTTCTTGTCTCTGTTCACAAGTGGTCCTTCTAGTCTAGAGTGTGTCACCTCCTCCTTACCTTGTAGAATCTGTAGGTTCCTTCAAAGCACAGCTCAGGTGCCACCTCCTACATGAAACATTTCCTGACTCCTTCTAGTTATTAGCGCTCATGTTCTCGCTTGCTCTCTTTCTTTCTCTCTTTCTCTCTCAAATACTTATATTTTGTGTTTGTTTTTTAAAATTTATTTACTTTTAGTTTTCAACATTTACTTTCACAAGATTTTGAGTTCCAGATTTTCTCCCTGTTACTCCCCTCGCTTTTGTGTTTATTTGTGTCCATGTTCTTACCTCCTGTTCTTCCCCTAACCATGTAAGCTCCTTGAGGGAACTTTTCTCTTCATGTCCCCAGTACCTATCACAGTGTTTGGACTGTAATAATTGCTTAATAAATGCTTGCTGATTGACTTGTATAATGCTATCCATGTACATAGTAAATGCTCAGTGAAGTTACTATGAATGAATGTTATATCCCACTTCATAAGGCTGGTCAATGGAGGAAAGGACAGGAGTAAGAAAGAAAAATTCACTTTTTAAAAAATAAATTTTTATTGATGTCTTTTATTTTTTACATCACCTACATTTCCCAGTGTTCTTTCACCTCACCCTTCCCAACAGTCATTTCTTATAGCAGATAATAAAGAAGAGGGGTAGGAAAGGAGTACCTTAGAATTAACCAACATATGTAATGAACCTGACATTGTCCCATACTCATAGTCTCCCATCTCTGCCAAAAACAGGAAGAGGTGCTTTCTTGAATCTATTGATAACAAGCTTCCCAAACATTTCTGAGGCCTTCTCTCCTTTATAATGATAATTATTGTAGTGGACATTCACATAGTACTTTGAAGTTTGCAAAATGCTTTACCTATGTTATTCCTCTGTAGCCTTAAAATGACTTTGTATTAGAAGTATAATCACCCCCATTTTATTGATGAGTCCTCTGAGACAGTATTAATACTGTATTATGTCTCTTTAAAAGTGTGTTGATTTTTAAGTGTATGAATTTCAGTGGAAGGCATTGGACCTGGTTATTAGTTTGTTATCAGATAGGCAGGATGATCTTCAATTGTAGTTGAATCTACGTATTAGCCACACAATAGAATTTATGTAGATCTCATGATCACATTTTAAAAATAATATTAGTAAGTCATTTGGCAAATTGCTAAGCTGTCTATAATAAAATGTACTTTCCTGTAGTCTTCCAAGTTTGTAAATTGACATTGTCCTCGTCTTCTAATTCTTCCTTACCCCATGTATCCAGTCAGTTGCCCGATCTTGCTTTTTCCACTTCCACGAACATCTTTCTCTCTACTTATACAGCCACTTCCTTAGCTCAGGTACTCATCATTTTTTTCCTGGAGGATTGCAGTGGACTCATAATTGGTTTCCTTACCTCACGTCTTTCCCTATTCCAATTCATCCCCCACATGTCTGCCAGAGTGATTTTCTTCGAGTGCAGATTTGACCACGTCACTCCCCTATTTGATGAACTCCCTATTGCTTCTAATATAAAATGTAAAACCTGGCCTTAAAAACCCTTCACAACATGAGACTCCAGCCTGTCTTTGTAGATTCATTACGCATTATTCTCCACACGCTTTGGTCTAGCCAGCCTTTTCTCTGTTCTTAATATCCAGCACTGTGTCTCCCACCTCTGTCTTTTACTCTGACTGTCCTTCATTCCTAGAATTCACTCCTTCTCACCTCCACTTTTAGAAGCCTTCACTTCCTTCAAGACTCAGCTCAAGCACCACCTTCTCACACAAAACCTTTCCTGATTTCTGCAAATACTAATGTCTTCTCTCCCTTACTACTTTGTATTTAACTATTTGTATTTATTTATTCTGTATATGCTTATATATTTTTTGTTTCATGGGAAATAGACAACCACAATAACAACACTGACTATAATAACTTCATCCAGAAATTTAATCAGTGTAGATTAATTGTCACAACAAGGAGACTTATAGAGCCCCAAATGTACTTTTGTTAGCAAACATGACTTGCCAAATGGGAAGAGATGGCTATCAAAGGATGCACTAGATTAGAAAGTAAACTTGCTTGTAAGATCTTATAAAGATGGTTGAAAAATGCAAACAATGGAGAGAAACCATTTTAAAGAAAGTCTAGCAAGTTGTCCAGCTAATCAGTGTCATCCAAAGAGCATTCAAGGATGAAACTGGAATGAAGACTGTAAATAAAAGAAAAATGGAAAAAAAGTTTATTAAAACCATTTTAATAAACTTTTTTTCCATCAAAAATAGTAGAACCACTATACTTGGTCCTAACATCACAGTCTCAGATGAGCTTCTAGGAGATATAGAAATGGCATTGAAGAGAACAAAGCTGGGAAAAGCAGCCAGTTAGACCCAAAGTATATAGGTGAACAATATATAGAAGAGATCTGTGCTAGAGGTGATGCAATTGTGAGAGTGTTGAGGGACTGATGTACAAAATACATGAAGGAGAAGATACCAAACACATGGAAAATATCTCAGATGTTATAATACCAAAAAAAAAAAGTGATTCTGAGAACATCAGTAACTATTGGTCTAGATTGGTCCAGTTTATACGCAATCTTTGTGAGAACCATCTGTATATAAATTGAGGGCATCCTTAATGAGGGTTTTATTCAATTTTCACAAGTGATATTAGTATGGGTGAGATCTTTACCATTTCACATTTAACTAAAAGATGTAAAGACTATGAAATCCCATTTTACTCCTTGTTTATTGATTACTACACGTACACACACATGCCTGTGTATACACAGTAAAAAACATCACCTTATAGATTATTTTATAACAAGGTGTCTTCCAGCCATATATCAAGCTCATAACAAGATTCCTTGGAAGATTCAACAGCAGAGGCTATTTTCAGTGATACTCTGATAACAAGAATCTGGCAAATTATAAAACAGGGAGATGTATGATCACCTACAGAACTAGCCACTGTGACAAAAAAGATCCTGTGCAGAGTCCAAGTTGAGAAGGGATTTCTTATGGATGATGAGAACCCTTAGATGCTCTAATTTGCAGGTGATACTGTATTGATTACATCAAGCTCCAGAACATTGTAGAGAATAAAACCTTGTGGAAGAGACTTACACTCTTGCCCAGGTTCACACAGCTAGTCACTTAATCCTCTTATTTCCTTGAATGTCCATTTTTCCCCCTGAAGAATTATGCTCAGTTTTTCTGGGTGGGTGAATCGTTTGTAATCCTAGCTCCTTTGCCATCTGGAATACCATATTCCAAACCCTCTGCCTTTAATGTAGAAGCTGCTTAATCTTGTGTGATCTTGACTGTGGCTTCACGATACTTAAATTGTTTCTTTCTGGATGCTTGCAGTATTTTCTGCTTGACCGGAGAGCTTTGGAATTTGGCTATATTCCTGAGAGTTTTCATTTGGGATCTCTTTCAGGAGGTAATGGCTTCTTTCAATTTCTATTTTACCCTCTGGATCTAAGATATCAGGGCAATTTTCCTTGATAATTTCATATATTACATTTTTTGGGGGGGGGGTAAGGCAATTGGAGTTAAGTGACTTGCCCAGGGTCAGACAGCTAGTGTCTGAGGCAGGATTTGAACTCAAGTCCTTCTGACTCTAGAGCCAGTGCTCTATCCACCGTGCCACCTCTCTGCCCCAGTAATTTCTTGAAAGATGACGTCTAACCTCTTTTTTGGATCATGGCTTTCGGGTAGTCTAATAATTTTTAAATTATCCCTCCTGGATCTATTTTCCAGGTCAGCTGTTTTTCCAGTGAGATATTTCACATTATCTTTTTTTTTTCTATTCTTTTGGTTTTGTTTTATTGTTGCTTGATGTCTCATAAAATCATTAGCTTCCATTTGCTCAATTCTAATGTTTAAGGATTTATTTTTTTGGTGAGCTTTTGTACCTCCTTTTCCATTTGGCCAATTCTACCTTTTAAGGAGTTTTTTCCTTCAGTGAATTCTTGTGCCTCTTTTTTTTTCCATTTGGCTAATTTTGCTTTTCTAGGCATTCTTCTCCTCACTGGCTTGTTTACTATTTGGCTTCGTCTGTTTTTAAGATACTGTTTTTTTCAGTATTTTTTTGTGCCTCCTTTACCAAGCTGTTGACTCATTTTTCTGTGATTTTCTTGCATCACTCTCATTTCTCTTCCCATTTTTTCTTCTACCTCTCTTACTTGGTTTTCAGATTCCTTCTTGAGCTCTTCCATGGCCTGAGACCAATTCATATTTTTCTTAGAGACTTTGGATGTAGGAGCTTTGACTTTATCTTCTTCCAAATTTGTGTTTTAATCTTCCTTGTCACCATAGTAACTGTCTGTGGTCAAAATTTTTTTCTGTTGTTTGCCTATTTTTTTCCCAGCCTATTTCTTGACTTTTAACTTGTTGTGAAAGTAGGACTCTGCTTCCAGGGTGGAGGGTACACTGTCCCAAACTTCAGGGGTTTTGTGTACCGGTTTTCAGAGTTACTTGTGGGGACCTATATAAGTTTTCAATTTTTCCAAGGTGGTGTGATCTAAGGAGAGGTGTGTTTACTACCCTCCTGGCCCGTGCTCTGGTCCACGAGCAACCACAAGCATTCTTGTCTGGAGCTGTGAGGAGTGTCCCTGATCCACTGGGGCTGCAAGCTCTGGTGTGCTAGTGCTCTTACTTGCCTTGGGAATGCCACCCAGGACTGTGATCCAGATCCGAGTATGGGCAAAGCAGCAGAATCCTTCCTCAGTGCTAGCAAAGAGACCCCTGTAATCTCCTTCTGACCAGTTGCTTGACCCCTTTACCATCTGTGGATTGTACACTCCAGAAGTAGGTGCTGTTGCTGCTGATTCATTGGCTCCTAAGGCCTGTTCCTGGTTTGCTGGGGCTGCGTTGGAGGTGGGTCTGCTTTGATGTGGCCTGTGCTGGACTGTGTTCCATTCTCACCCAGGTGGGACAGACCTTTGCTGCTGATCTTCTAAGTTGTCTTTGGTCAGAAAATTATTTCACCCATCCTTTTATGGGTTCTGCTGTGCCAGGATTGTTTTATGGCATTATTTAAAGGTCTTTGGAGGGGTTTTGGGATGAGCTCAGGCGAGTTGCTGCCTTTTCTCTGCCATCTTGGCTTTGCCCTTCTTCTCCCTTCCTCTCCTCCATTTGCTTTTCTATTTACTGTTGACCTTCCTACTGTCCTCTAAGCCTGGGATTCTCTTTCTACTAACTTTTGCCTCTTAGAATTCCTGGCTTCCTTCAAGACTCTGCTCAAATGGTACCTTTTATAGGAAGCCTTTTTTTTTTTTTTAACTCCTAGCTGAACTGCCAGAGCCTTTCCCTCTAATATTACTGTTTATTCTGTGTATCTCATATGGGTCTATTTATTTATGTTTTTTTCCTTGTTAGAATGTAAACTCCTTGAGATTAGGGGCTGTTATTTTTCATATCACTTAGTATAGTATGTAGCATATATAACAAGCATTTTAAAAAATGGTTGTTGACTGAGTAAGTGGTGTCATCAGGGAATTGTATGATGAGGAGAAGAGATGGGCTTCCAGTGGGTTTAGAGTGAAGGCTGACAAATGGATGGTTTAAGAGTTGGATAGGTATTGATGGGTTGAAATCTCTATTGGTGACAGCTCCCTAATCAATTAGAATATAGATCAATTTGTATACTTACATACCTATTTGTCTTCTTCCATAGAGTGTAAGCTCCTTAAGAGTAAGGATTGTTTCATTTTTTTTGTGTTTGTATCCCCTTTACCTGTTACAATTTAGGAAAGATGGATAGAAGTACTGAATGATACTGAGTATATTTTAAAGCAGTGGTAAGTAAGTAGGATTTAGAACTGGGAAGATCTTTAGAGATTATTTATACCAACCCCCACATTTTTAAAGAATAGAAACTGGTCCCAGTGAGATTGAGATCTGCCATAGTAGCATAGTAGTAGAACTCATACCAGATCAAGTCTCCTGATTTGTGTTTCAGTGTTCTTTTCTTTAAAAAATAAAATATTTCAGTGTATTTTTCTTTTAAAATTTTTTTTTATTGATAGTTGTTTTTATATCACCTTAATTTCTATTTTTCTCCCTTTTCCCCTACCCAGTGAACTATCTCTTGTAACAGAGATTTAAAAAGAAAGATTAAACAATTCAGCACAACTGGCCACAGAAATAAACCTGATGGTATATTTGATGACCTACAGCCATCTTCCCCCCCTCTGCAAAAAGGAAGGCCCTGAATTTTCTCCTCTCTTGTACTAAACTTGGTCATTATAATTACATATTTTATTCTTTCATTTATATTGGTGTAGTCTTTGCATATATTGTTTTCCTGGTTTTGCTTGTGTCAATTTTCATTAGTTCCTGTAATTCTCAGAATTGTTCATATGCATCATTTTTATGGTTCAATAATATTCTATTACATCAGTAGCAGTGATATTCCATATTATTAAATTGATGTACTATAATTTGTTTGGCTATTCCCCAATCGCTGGGCACTTACTTTGTTTTCAGTTCTTGGCTGTCACAAAAAAAGTGCTGCTGTGAATGTTTTGGTGTATATGGGACATTTCTTTATGTCTTTGATCTCATTATAGTAATGTACATAACTTTAAGATACCTGGGTCAAAGAGTATGGATATTTTAGTTACCGTTTTAAAAAGTGTAATTTCACATTGCTTTCCATTGTACTTTTCATTGTATCATGCCTGTCTTCTGTCTTATCTGAACATCTCATCTTCTACATTTTTGTCCTTTTTTTAAATCTTCAAAAAAAATCTTTTTTCTGCTCTCTATCTGTGATTCCATCAATATAGGTAACTGTGTAAAAACTTCAACACCAAATGTAGGTCATTAATTCTGTAGTTTAGAGTCTTAAAAAAAATTGACTGGGGCACTGAGAGGTTGTAATTTGGTCTTATAGCAAGTGTGCCTTAGAGACACATCTTCTTGTCTCCAAGACCAACCTTCTCCACAAAGCCATACTGCCTTTTATATGGTAGAGGACAATGATAATTTTCATGTTTAAATTCCCTTGCTTAGGTGCCTTCTGTTTCTGATTTGTAAAATAGGAATGATACTTCACAGAGTTGTTATGAGAAAAGCACTTTGTAAACCTTAAAACATAGTATCAAGGGGCTTTATTTTGTTTTCATAAAAAGAATTTTTATTATAAACTTAAATCTAAAGAAAACCAAAATTTGATATATGTAAACAAAAGCAAAAAAAAAGTTTGTACTCTAGGTCATAAAATGGTATGGATTATTATTACCAATTACTGTTAATTTAATGCTTTCAGAAACTGTCCAGGTTGTATAAATTCTATTTGATTGCTTCCTTCTCAAAATGATATTTCTCTCTATTGATTATACATGCTTATGTGATAAACAAATCCTAACATGTTCATTCTCTGGTCCCCATTTCTTTTACAATTCATGCCAAAAAGAAGTGTTCTTTCTAATGATTTACTTGTATGCTTTGGTTTTAGTAAATGTAATTAATTTGTATTGTTAAAACTGTAGGCACTACAGGAAACGATCAGCATCCCGGGGTCGATCTGGAAGCCGATCTAGGAGTCGTTCTCCTTCTGATAAAAGAACTAAACGTGGAGATGACAGACGCTCAAGAAGCAGAGACCGAGATAGAAGGCGAGAAAGATCTCGAAGTAGGGATAAGAGAAGGTCTCGATCCCGAGACAGAAAACGCTTGAGGTAGGTGGTGATATTTCAGATAAGATGTGATAAACTGAAGTTAAATGGCATCTACTCTATAGGGACAGAGACTGGACCTGTTAGCTCTTTGGTATTGGGAACTCCCAGGTATGGAAACTTCATCTACCAGGGCAGGTCTGTAACTTCTCTACAACTTATAGGATACTTAGGGAGTTGCCTAGAGCACTGGGAGGTGAAGTGACCTGTTCAGAGGTGAAATTTGAATCTAGGGCTTCCTGTGCCTAGATTAGGCAAGTTGCCAGCTCAGAATCTCCCATTATTTGTAGATTTTTGAGGGTTAGTTAGTCCCTATTTTTAGATAAGAAACTCTTAAAAATTTAAGTCTATTTAAGTCATTCACAGCTGATTGGTGAAGCAGTATGTCAACATATTGCTATTATACAAGACTCTTCTCCCTTAACCCTTCTCCTTCTATCTTTCATACCTTTCCATCTTATTTATAGATAAAGGGATGAGTAAGTTAAAGGGAGGGATTTATCCATCATCAGGAAACTTCAGAACCTATCATTCCATAATAGCAAGGACTTTGTGTAGAATACAGTAATGCTAAACTGCTAAATTAGTAGTCGAGACAGAAAGAGCTGGGGGAATTTAGAGTTAGAAGAGTGTATGGGAAAAGGTTCATAAAGAATATGGAATTTGCAACTGGTCTTATAAGAAAAGTAAGATTTGGATGGGCAAAATGAGGAAGGGGCAATGATAAGTGTTATTTGTGGGAAGATTCTGGAGAGAACTGTGTTCTAAGAGAGGCTGTCTAGCTCCTTACTAGCTACAGGTATTTTCTCCGTCAAAATTTCTCACAGCACTTTGTTTCTGTCATAGCCTACCTTTTATCATTCTTATGTGTATACCTGTCTTATCTCTTTGTTAGAGTCTAATGTCCTTGAGTGCTTAGACTGCCTTTTTTAATCTTTATATCCCCATCGTCAAGTACATGCTGTGTATTTGGTGGGTAGGTACTTAATAAATGCTTTTTGAATGAATCCTCCTGATATAGTTGCCTCATGCACTGCCACTCCCCCTCTCCTCCCTTCCCATTCAATCATATGACTGGATTCAGTTCAATTCAACAAACATTTACTCAGTGTCTTACTGAGTAAATTACATTGTAATGTAATTTACTGAGTAAAACTATATTGGTGGATAAGAGCCTACCAATGCAGGTCTTTCTCAGCAGCTTGGTTTTAATCAGATTTAAGGGTCCTACTGGAACATGGAGAATATGAAGAGTTTGGTGTTTTGTTTTGTTTTTGGTTTTTGTTTTTTTGTTAGGCAATGGGGTTAAGTGACTTGCCTAGGGTCACACAGCTAGTAAGTGTTATGTGTCTGAGGCTGGTTTTGAACTCAGGTCCTCCTGAATCCAGGGCCAGTGCTCTATCCACTTCGTACCTAGCTGCCCCAAGAGTTTGGTTTTGTTATTCCAGTTTACTGACTACCTCCCTCTCTTGGAAGGAGAGTGAGATCACTCCATTATACTTCGTTTTCTAATAGGTGAAGCATTCTGATCCAATTAGATATTAAAGTGTTATATAGATGTGAGTTATTAATATAATTAATAATAGCTAATAGCTAACATTTATATAGTGCTTACTATTGTGCCAGGCACTGTACTGAGCACTTAAGATTATTATCTCATTTGATTCTCATAACAACTTGTAAGTGTTATTATTATTATTCTTCTTTTACAGATGAGGAAACCAAAGCAAACAAGTTAAATGACTTGCCTAAGGTCACACAGCTAGTAAATGTCTGAGGTCAGATTTGAACTCAGATCTTCCTGACTCCAGACCCTGTGCTCTATTCACTGCACTACTTAGCAGCCCCCATATTATCTTTCTTTATCAAAGATCATTTTCATTAAATGCTGACAAATACTGTCATATTAATACTTGTGTACTTTCATAGCCTTATTTTGCTTGAATAAAATCTGCTAACAGTAACAATTTTTATTTCCATCCTATCAATGTGCTTTTATATCTTTGCTCTGCAAGTCTGTTTCTAGGCCTCTAACTCTCTCTCAACTTTTCCTTCCCCAGAAGGGTCAATATGACCTAAATATCTGGAGCCAGTTTAATTTTCTGACTGAGGCATAGTGTTACTTTCCTTTCTGTAGTTTCCAAAATCTTTTTACTTTGTCTTGTCATTGACAGGATTTGTCATTGATTTGCCATAGGATCCCTTCCTTAATCCATTTTAACACTAGCACTGGAATAAGCATAATAATAATAATGATAGTGAGCTATTTTTATAGACATTTCTTGACTGTGATTGGGGATAAAGGGAATATGCTGGGGTTTTTTCTTGACTAGTTGCTTAAAAGATATAATAATGAGTTAGCTTTTTTCACTTGATCCTTTCTTGTTTAGTTGAGTGTCATTAAAACTATCATTTTTACCCATGATACTCACTGATGTTCATTAAAGGGAAGGGAAAGAGAGTGTATTTGTGATTTCATTGGTGTAGGAAATTCCCAGGTGAAGAAACTCCCTCAACTAATGCAGATTTCTCAGTAACCTGGTCTTAAAGTTTTGTCTAGAACACTGAGAGATTAAGTGACTTGTCCAAGGTCACACAGCTAGAAAGTGTCAATGACAGTAGTCATCAAGCTCTTATTAATCATTTACTGTCTGCCAAACCCTGTACTACAGTCTGAGGATACAAAGCCAAAAAAAAAAACCAGTCCTTGCTTTCAGGGAGCTTACAGTCTGATGGGGGAGACTGCGTGCAAACACATCAATCACTAAGTATTTATTAAGTGCCCCCTGGATGCCAGTTATTGTGCTAAAGAGTTGGACCTACAAACAAAGCCAAAAGACAGTTCATGGCCTTAAGGAGCTCACAGTCTAATCAGAGACCTTGAACCCAGTCTGCTGTTCTTGCTTCAAGGCCAACTCTCTGTCCAGTTTGCTAAGCCTTCTCTGAATCATTACAGTTTTAACAGAATTGTAAAAAAGAGATCCGAAATAACCATAGGTTTCAAATGACATAATACTAAATTGATGATTTTTCCCTTTCTTAGACGGTCAAGAAGTAGAGAAAGAGAGAGAAGCAGAGAGAGGAGACGATCTCGAAGTCGAGACAGGAGACGATCAAGAAGCAGAAGCCGAGGAAGGAGATCACGATCATCTAGTCCTGGCAAAAATAAGAAAGCAGAGAATAGGTAATATCAACATCCAGCATCATTCTAGGATAGGAACAGGATTTTTTTCTCTTAACATTTACTTTTGCTGTCTATCAGAAAAGTACTAATATTAAAAATACATGAATAAGAACAGAAGAAAAAATACAAAAAGACCAGATAAGCATGATAAAAACAAAAAAGTGATTGAAAATAATTATATATGTAATCATATGCTCTTTTTTATTTGCCACTTACGAAAATAAACTAAGCATGTTTGAACAAAGTCATCTTAGATGTTTAACATGAATTTTGTTGCATTTATTTACACAGTTGCATTCAGTGTGCTTATTTTTGGTTCTTTTTTTTAAACTTTCATCTCATGTCTTTCCATATTTCTTTGAATTCTTAATATTTGTTGTCAGCTAATTTTTTATTATATTCGTATGCTGTAATTTTTCAGCTGTTTTCCTAATCATTGTGTACATAATTTGTTTTCAGCTTTTTGCCATCACAAATAGTGCTACTGAGAATATTTTTCTATGATGAGTCCTTTTTTTCCCCATGTCAGTAGAGTTTAAACCAAATAGTGGAATTGCAGGATTACAGAGTGAACACTTTGATGACACTTATTGGATAATTCCTTCTTGTTTTCCAAAATGAGTGAGCCAGCAATCAGCAACTATCTTTGACTTAAAATGAGATGACACTTCTATACCGTCTAGCACTTAACAAAAAGGAGATTTACTTATCATTAGCATGGAAAAGATACAAAGATCCAAAGCAATATCATGTAGACAGAGCCTCTCTTGTCTCTATATAGAAACATATTTGGTCAGAGTGGGGTCAGATAAGTGTGATGACAGTTGTAGCAATAGGATATCCATCAGATGTGAGAGTTACTGACATTATAATGGGCCAGCTTTTTTTATGCGCTTGCAAGTAGAAGGCTGCATCAACAGATTATAACTAATCTGGATGGATCAAGCCTTGGTAACAAAGTAGTTTAGAGAAAAGGTAGCCTACCTTATGTAGCATAGACCCTAGTTAATATTGCTTCTACTACATTATGCTTTTTATTTTTCTTTGTAAGGGTGGTTGATGTTAATTTCATTATGACAGGTTGTAAAACCTTTAATTATATATATTTGATATATATGGATTCATCACTTCTAATTCTTTTTGCCTGCATTATTAAATGTATTTGGTAGACAAATAATAGACATTCATTTCTTTTCTTTTTGGGGGTGGGGTTGAGGCAATCCGGGTTAAGTGACTTGCCCAGGGTCATACAGCTAGTAAGTGTCAAGTGTTTGAGGCCAGATTTGAGACATTCATTTCTAGAAAGAAGATTGTAAAAACTTTGGTTTTGGCCTTTGAATTATATTATCTTTATTTAACTGCTTGGAAATTTGATATGTAAACGTGTGAAAGCATTTTCATCTTAATGTCCCAAAAAGCACACAGTTGGTCTCAGATTAACATATCTTCTCTTTTTTCAGGTCAAGGTCTAAAGAGAAAACAGATGGTATAGATGTTTCCAAAGACAAGAAAAAAGAAAAAGATGACAAGGAAGAAGAAAAGGAAAAAGATGTTAGCGTATGTATACTAACTTATAACCAAAAGTGTTATTAAAGTGCTTCCAGATTGACAAGACAAAAAAGAATTTGTCTTTCACTCCTGTACAGAGATATTCAGAAATTTAGAACGAGAGCTTATTTTAGTTTGGTGTCACCAAGATCACAGGGTCATAGTTATAGAGCTGGAGGGAACTTAGGGGTAATTTACTCCAACTCTCTTCTTTTACAGATGAGGGGGCTGAGTCTCAGAGAGACTTTTGAATTGTCTAGGACCAAAAAGCTAGTAAATTGGGATAGCTAGGTTTGAAACCTGGGTCTTTTAATTTCAGCTCAGTGCTTATGTCTTAGCATCTGGCAATCTTTTAAGTACTTTAATGGTGCTGTGCTTCTTTCTTTCAGAAGTGATCATAGTTACCTGATGTAGGAAACTCTAGCACTAAGAGTTAAGTTTACTTGTTGGATAGATGACATGTATGGAAACTTCGTTTTCATTCATATGGATAATTGTGGTTTACTCACAGCTTTGTAGTGGGAAAATGGAGCTTTATGTGGAATAAATATGAGAAGAATGCATACCTAATAGAGTATGATTCAAATCTGAATTTAGGTGAAACTGCTCTGGTAAATTTCTTTGAACTTTAAAGTCAGATTCTTTAGTGGAAAAGGCTTTTTAAAAAAAACTGATTTAGTATGGATAACATGCTCCTGATATATACTTAGCAGTTTACTTGTGGATTTCAGTGTGTACCAATATTTTTCTTATTTTATGAACTCAGTTGGTATATGTCACATGAAGCATAATTATCAACTCTTTTCTATTTTAGAACTTTGACCAGAATAAGTTGGAAGAAGAAATGAGAAAACGGAAAGAGAGAGTGGAAAAATGGAGGGAAGAACAGCGTAAAAAAGCAATGGAAAATATAGGAGAACTGAAAAAAGAAATTGAGGAGATGAAGCAGGGGAAAAAATGGAGCCTTGAAGATGATGATGGTATATTCTTAGTTTGTTGACTTAACAGCCAGATTGTAATTCAAATCAGTAAAACATTTATTAAGAGCCTACTATGTGCTAGGTACCATACTAAGCACCTGACATACTAAGTCAAAAATGAAAGTCTTTGTCTTCAAGTAGCATATATTTTATTGAGGGAGATATGTACAAAATGAGGTTATTTGGGGGTGTGGAAGGGAGTGCTATCAGAGGAAATCAGAAAAACCTCACGTGGTGGTACTTAAGCTGAGACTTGAAAGAAGTGAGAGATTCTAAGAGTGAATTCCAGCATGCAACCTTTGCAAAGATGTGGATAAGGAAAATAGAGTGTGATGTGTGAGGAACAACAGAAAGGCCAGTTGGCTAGAGGGTAGAGTGCATGAAGGGGAGTACTATGTAAATAAGATTGGAAAGTAGTTTGGAACCAGATTGTGGAGGTTTTTAAATGCCAAACAGAGAAGATGATCTTTAATCCTAGAGGTTATAGGGAGCCATTGAAGTTTATTAACTAGGAGTGACATTATGGGTCTACATGGAGGATGGATTAGAAAGGGGTAGGTAGGAAGGTAGGAAGACCAGTTAGCATTGGCTGTTGCAGTAGTACAGTCATAAAGTAATAATATCCTGAATTAGGATGATGACCATGTGAGAAGTGGGGTGGAGGTTGGGGGGAATGGATACAAACGATATTGTGGAGAAAGAAGGGACATCTTTGGTAATCAATTACATTGGTAATTGATTCGATATGTAGGGTGAAGGTTAGCAAGTGAGGTGAGGAATCAAGGATGACTTGAGGTTTTATACCAATATGAATAGAAGAAAGGTGGTGCTATCAACAGAAATATCAGGTTTTAGAGAAGAGATTTTTTTTTGTGGGGAAAGATGATAAGTTCTGTTTTAGAAATGATAAGTTTGAGATGCCTATGGAACATATAATTCAGAATCCAAATCAGCATTTCATGATGGGGGACTAGAGCTCAAAGGAGAGACAGGTTGACTATATAGATATGGGGGCTGTTTACATAGAAATGATAATTAAATCCATATTGCTAAATCCAGCTACTGAGATCACCAAAATAGAGCAGAGAGAGATAAGAGGACCTAAGACAAAGCCTTGAGCTACTGTAACTACCCTCAGGAGGCATGATATGGGTAATGATCTAGCAAAGGAAATTAAGAAGTTATCAAACAGGGGAGGAGAATCAGAAGAGAACATTGTAGCAAAAATCCAAAGAGGAGACAGTATTCTGGAGAGAGAAAGTGGTCAACAATATCAGATGTTGCAGAGAAATCAAGAAGAATGATTGAGGAAAAGCCATCAGATTTAGCAATTTAAAGACCGTTGGTAACTTTGGAGAGTTTTAGGGTCATAGAGCTAGAAGAGTCTTCAGAGGCTATGCCAGTTTCCTCATTTTACAAATGAAAAAACTGAAACCCAGATGTAGATTAAGTGACTTACCTAAGATCGCACAGGTAGTATCACTAATAGTATTTGAATTCAGGTTCTCTGATTGTGAAGCCAGTGCACCAGACTGCAATTTCAGTTGAATTTTGAGGTCGGAAGCCAGATGCAAATGAGAGAAAAGGAAGTTCAGGCAATCAGATTAAACTACTTACTCTAGGAGTTTGGAGTGAAAGAGATAAGAAATATCGGACTAATAGCTTGACAGGATGGTAGGATCAAATGAAGGCTTTTTATAAATTAGGTAGAAGGAAGTATGTTTATAGGTAGCAGGGAAAGATCCATTAAAAATGAGATTAAAGAGTAGAGAGAGAGAGAGGAGGAAGATTGTTAAGAGAATCTGCTGGAGGAGATGGAGAAGGATGGGATCAAGGATACATGTAGAGGGTTTGGCCTTGAGAAAGGCCACCTCAGATGCTGGAGTAAGGGCGAAAAAGAATATCTGTTGATGTCAAAGAATTTTGAAATGTAGAGAAGGAGAGACAAGTTCACAGTAAATAGTTTCTATTTTCTGAGTAAAATATGAAGCATGGTCCTCAATTGAGAGGGTGAGAAGAGGGGTTGATGGTTTGTGAGTCTTAAGGATAGGGGACATTTTGTAGCAGCCGCAGTAAGGGTGAAGTAAAAACATTTCCCTGTTTCAGTGAAGACCTAGTCAACAGTAGATCACATAAATTTGTGTTGGACCAAGTCAACAGAGTAGGAGTAGGAACAGAAGAAGCTGATTACAGAGGTGCAATTTGGCAAGGTGTGAGTGGTGACAGGACAAGGGAGCCAAGGGATGAGGAGAGGAGAGTGCTGTGTTTGTTGAACTGCAACTCTGTTGTCAAGCTTGGGAAGGAAGAAAAATGAAGCCAGAGTACCACTGATTTTGTGTTAAATCCACCTTTTTGATTATAGATAAAATATGTATTCCAGAAATAATATTTAATGTAAGGTCACTTTTTAGGGATAGGGCAAGTCCAGGATGGAGAGGATATAGCAAATTATTTAGAATCAAGTTCAACGATAAACTTCTCTTTTTTTTTTTTTTAAATTTATTTTTAGTTTTCAACATTCACTTCCACAAGATTTTGAGTTCCAAATTTTCTCTCCATCTCATCCCTCCCCCTGCCCCAAGATGGCATGCATTCTGTGTACCCCTTCCCCTAATCTGCCCTCCCTTCTACCTCACCCCCGCCTTCTCTTATCCCCTTCTCCTTCTTTTTTCCTGTAGGGCAGGATAGATTTCTATACCCCATTTCCTGTATTTCTTATTTTCCAGTTGCATGTGAAAACTTTTTTTTAACATGTGTTTTTAAAACATGTTAAAACATGTTTTTCTTCCTGTCTCCCTCCCCATTCACCTGCATTGAAAAGGCAAATAATTCAAAACAGGTTATATATGTGTAGTCATGCAAAACACTTCCATAGTAGTCATGTTGTGAAAAACTAAGGATATTTCCCTTCATCCTATTCCCACCCCCCATTTATTCTATTCTCTCTTTTGACCCTGTCCCTCCTCAGAATTGTTTACTTTTGATTACCCCCTCCCCCAATCTGCCCTCCCCTCTATCATCCCCCTGGTCTCTTGTCCCCTTCCCCCCGTTTTCCTATAGGGTAAGATAGATTTCCATACCCAGTTGAATGTTATTCCCTCCTTAATCCAAATCCAATGAGAATAAGATTCACTCATTCCCTCTCACCTTCCCCCGTTTCCCCTCCACTGTGAAAGCCTTTTCTTGTGTGTTTTATGTGAGATAATTTACCCCATTCTACCTCTCCTTTTCTCCTTCTCCCAGTATAATCCTTTCTCACCCCTTAATTTTTTTTTCTTTTTTTTTTTAGTGAGGCAGTCGGAGTTAAGTGACTTGCCCAAGGTCACACAGCTAGTGAGTGTCAAGTGTTTGGTCTGGGACCGGATTTGAACTCAGGTCCTCTTGACTTCAGGGCCAGTGCTGTATCCACTGTGCCACCTAGCTGCCCCGTCCCAACCCTTAATTTTATTCTCCAGATATTACCCTTTCATCTTCAACTCATCGTATGCCCTCTATCTATCTATCTCTAATCTATCTATCTATCTATCTGTATACACATACATACAATTTTTACCCTCCAATTACCCTAATACTGACAGAGGTCTCATGAGTTACAAATATCATCTTTCCATGCAGGAATGTAAATAGTTCAACCTTAATAAGTCTCTTGTGATTTCTCTTTCTTCTTTACCTCTTCATGTTTCGCTTGAGTCTTGTATTTGAAAGTCAGATTTTCTATTCAGCTCTGGTCTTTTCATCAAGAATGCTTGAAAGTCCCATATTTCACTGAATGACTATTTTTTCCCCGGAAGGATTATACTCAGTTTTGCTGGGTAGGTGATTCTTGGTTGTAATCCTATCTCCTTTGCCCTCTGGAATATTATATTCCATGCCCTCCAGTCCCTTAATGTAGAAGCTGCTAAATCTTGTGTTATCCTGATTGTGTTTCCACAATACTTGAATCGTTTCTTTCTGGCTGCTTGCAATATTTTCTCCTTGACCTGGCAACTCTGGAATCTGGCTACAATATTCCTAGGAGTTTTCCTTTGGGGATCTCTTTCAGGAGGTGATTGGTGGATTCTTTCAATTTCTATTTTGCCCTCTGGTTCTAAAATATCAGGACAGTTTTCCTTGATAATTTCTTGAAAGATGATGTCTAGGTTCTTTTTTTGATCATTGCTTTCAGATAGTCCAATAATTTTTAAATTCCCTCGCCTGGATCTATTTTCCAGGTCAGTTGTTTTTCCAGTGAGATATTTCACATTGTTTTCTATTTTTCATTCTTTTGGATTTGTTTTACAGTGTCTTGATTTCTCATAAAGTCACTAGTTTGCAATTGCTCCATTCTAATTTTTAAGGAAGTATTTTCTTCAGTAAGCTTTTGGACTTCCTTCTCCATTTGGCCAGTTTTGCTTTTTAGGGCATTCTTCTCCTCATTGGCTTTTTGGACCTCTTCTGCCATTTGGGTTAGGCTATTTTTTTTTTTAAGGTAGTTGGGGTTAAGTGACTTGCCCAGGGTCACACAGCTAGTAAGTGTCAAGTATTTGGTCTGATGCCAGATTTGAACTCGGGTCCTCCTGACTTCAGGGCTGGTGCTTTGTCCACTGCGCCACCTAGCTGCCCCTAGGCTATTTTTTAAGGTGTTATTTTCTTCAGTATTTTTTTTGGGTCTCCTTTAGCAAGCTGTTGACTTGTTTTTCATGATTTTCTAACATCACTCTCAGTTTTTCCTCAACTTCTCCTACTTGCTTCTCATAATTCTTTTTGAGCTCTTCCATGGCCTGGGACTGATTCATATTTTTTTTGGAGGCTTTGGATGTAGGAGCTTTGGTTTTGTTTTCTTCTTCTGGTTGTACATTTCGATCTTCTTTGTCACCAAAGTAAGATTCTATGGTCTGACTCTTTTTGTGTTGCTTGCTCATGATCCCAGCCAATTACTTGAATTATAAACTCTTTGTTAAGTTAGAAGTCTACTTCCAATGTGGAGAATGTACTGTCCCAAGCTTCTGTGCAGCTGTGTTCAGAGATACTTCTAGGGACCTGTAAATTTTCTGTTCTTCTAAGGTGCTATGATCAAGGGTGAGGTGTTTACTCCTTTCCTGGCCTGTGCTTTTCTGTCCTGGAACTGTGAGGAGGATTCTCTGTCCACAGCCACTACAAGGTCTACCATGCCAGCACTCCTCCTCGCCCCAGGACCACTGCTCCCAACTGTGACCCCGATCCAAGCATGGGCAAAGCAAGGGAATGCTGCATCAGCAGAGAGATCCCTGCAATTCCCCTCTGATCAGCCACTTGATTCTCCCTCAGTCTGTGGGCCAGAACCTCTGCAGGCAGCTACCTCCCCGGGGCCATGCTTGAGGGTGGTTGGGACAGGGCTTCTCTCTCACCACAGACACATACTTTTCCTACAGACTTTCTAAGTTGTCTTTGGTGTTCGTGGATTGAGAAGTCTGGAAACCACCACAACTCCCAGCTTTTCAGTCCTCTGAGGGCTGCTCCAGGTTTGCTGAGACTTGCACGCCCACGCCAAACTACGTTCCTTTCCCAGCCCGGTGCAATATGCCTTTCAGATCAACCATCCAGGCTGTCTTGTGCTATAAATTTGTTTCACTCTGTCTTTTTGTGGGTTCTGCTGCTTTAGAATTTGTTTAGAGCCGTTTTTTATAGGTATTTGGAGGGGTTTGGGAGAGAGCTCAAGCGAGTCGCAGCTTTTACTCTGCCATCCTGGCTCCGCTGATAAACTACTCTTGCCAGAGGTTGCACAGAGGATAATTTTCAGTGGTATACAGTCCAGTTGCTACTGCTTGGCAAACTGCTATCTTAACTGCTTTGCCAAATATAATTCTCTTTCCCTGTTCCTCATGAACACTAATGATGATGATAGTATAAGTAATTAGATAAATAAACATTTACTAAGTATCTACTGTATGCCAAACACCGTGCTAAGCATTGGGCAGCTCTGCTCTGATTCAGGTTCTCAGCCTTTTTCATTGTTCATGAGTGTTCCTCCTATTATGTTATCACCTTTGTCATTGTCTGAATGACAGTGACTCAGGTCTGAGTCAAATGAAGGGGAAAAACCAAATCTGTCTCTCCATATCCTCTTGTGTTTTAGATGATGAGGAAGAGCCCGCAGAAGGGGAAAAGGAAGGGGATGAAATCGAAGACGAAGAACTGGATCCTTTGGATGCCTACATGGAGGAAGTAAAAGAGGAAGTCAAGAAATTTAATATGAGGAGCGTTAAAGGCGGCGGGGGAAGTGAGAAGGTAAATTATGTAATCTTCATTACTTCTTGTTTGGCGGTTTTAGAAAAATTTGTATCTCTGGAGACTTCCAGGAAGATGGAAGAGTGAAAGACTGCAAAAGGATCTAGTTCCTTAATACCTTCATTAAAAACAGCAGAAACCCCAGAAGGAAATAAAATGTTCAAAAGAACTTGTTTTTAGGGTGCAAATGCTCAAAGAAATTAACAAATATATAAATTTCATGACAATGAAAAAAAATCATGAATTTAAGAAAACTGGAGACAGTGAAACCAGACGAAAAATATACTCAAAGTCACGAACAAGAGCACTAGTAATGAAACTAGAATTTCCTTAGAACATGTGAATGATGTACGCTATTAAGGGATTGAAGGAAGAAATGAAAATAGCAAAAATATAAAGTGAAAAAGGAACTGAGTACAACTAGAAAGTCAGGAAAAGTAGATGACAGAACTAAACCATTTGGTAACATCCATGGAAAATAGAAATAATTACTAGATTTCAAACTATTTTGTATAAAGCAATAATCATCAACGGTACTATTTAGTATTGTTTAAAAGTTGATCAGTAGATCAGACTGGATAAGCAAAGTTCAAAAGTAATTGAATATATTAGTCTAGTGTTTAATAAACCCAGGAACACAAACTTCTTGGGGGAAGGGGGAGGTGAAGACTTCTTATATGATTAAGAAGTGCTAGTAAGATAATTGTCTGAATACAAACTACAGTGTACTGTTTTTCACTTTTTTTTGGTTCAAGTTTCCTTGTGCAAAACCTAACATGGAAATGTTTTACATGATTGCACGTGTATAACTTATATTGGATTGCTTACTGTCTCAGGAGGGGAGAGGGAGGGATAGAATTTGGAATTCAAAACTTAAAAAAAATGTTAAAAATTGTTTTAACACAATTGGGGAAAAAATGAAGTATTTTTTTTTTTAAAAGAACTGCTAGTAAAATGAGGGAAAATGAGTTTTGACCAGTGTCACATACCATATATCTCAGATTCCAAATGGATACCTGATCTAAATGTAAAAGTTTATCTTAGAAAGAGGTATTTTTGACACTTCTAACAAAGGAGGTTATGGGATAGGGACTGGAATTATCATTTCACAGTTACAGTGAACTCCTAGGTGAGGAAACTTAACCAACCAAGGCAAGTTTGCATCTTCTCTGAAACTTTATATTCTTATAAAGGTACCTAGAGAACAATAAGAAATTTAAGTAACTTACTCAAGGTCACACAGCCATTGTGTGTCAGAGTCAGTACTTGACCCCTGGTCTTCTGTCTTTGAGACTGGCTATAGTCTCACTGCCTCTCAGTAACCAATATAACACCAAAAGCCAGTCCCAGTAGATGAGAAGTCAAAGGATAGGAATAGGCAGTTTTCAAAAGAATTGCAAAGTATTAGTAACCATATGAAAGAATTCACCAGATCAGTAATAATAAGAGAAATGTAATTTAGAAGAACCCTCAGTTTGCATCTTAAATATCAGATTTATGTTTGATGATGACAGGACAGAAACAGTCACTGTTCGAATCTTGGTAAGAAAGGCATATTAGTACACCCTGAGTCAAGTTATGAATTGGTCCAGTTATTCTGGAAAACAATTTTGAGACTATACTAGAAAAGTCACAAACCATACAAACCCCTTGATCCGTTAATACCAGTGAGGTCTAAGACAGAGGGAAAATGCCCATATATACAAAAATAACATGTATTTTCTATATAGTAGCATTTTATGTGAAAAAACTGAAACTAGGGGTTCTTAACCTGAGGTCTCTGAACTTTTTTTTTATTATCATATATTGTTATAATTCGTTTCATTTGAAACCCTTTGTATTTTCTTCTATGCATTGAAAAACATTTTGAGAAGGAACAGATTTGTAGACTTCATAGACTTCTAGAGGGATCTGTAACACAGAACACTTGCTGTAAATAGAATCATTATCCATTTATTGCCTAGGTCCTAAGGAATGGCTAAACAAATAATGGCATAATCATGTAATGAAATAGTATTGCACTGTAAGAGATAAGTAAAATGAACAATTAAGAGAAATTTAGGAAGATGCTTATGAACCAATTCAGGATGAGGGAAATGAAATCAAGAGAAGTTTTTTCAGTGACCACAATAGCATAAGGGAAAATAACATTTAAAGACATCAGAGCTATGGTCAGTGGAGTAATAAATTTGATTTCAGAGCACTGAAAATATACTTCCTCTTCCTTTTTCTCAGAGATGTGAAACTAGACAAGTATTGTCATCTATGGCCAGTGCGTTAGTTTGTTTTGCTTAACTTTTACTACTTTGTTATGAGGGAAAATTATTTGGGAGAGTGAGAGTAGTCATTGGGAATTGACAGTTTTCTAGGCATAAAAAATGTAAACATAGACTCTAGAAAAAATAATTTTTCTGGGGGACAAAATTATAAAGAAAGCAGAAAAATCAGAAAATTACATAACTGGAAAAAGAATTAGAATAAATATAAACAGAAGTAATTGTGTTTGAGAGCAGATCAAGGAGAGAAAATTTAATATTTATTAATCTTCCTGAAAATTGATGGTAGAAAGTAGTCGAGCCACTGTATTTCGGGATTGCCACAGTGCCAGGCGCTTAGTTGGTACTTAAGTGTTTATTGATTGTAAACGTATAGTAAACTTGCCTAGAAACGTTGAAAAAGTGTGATAAATTCCAAGTGACAGAATTAATAGGAGGTGAACATCAAATTCAACTCACTCAGACACATCATTATCCAGTTTCAAGGCTAAAATGACACAGATAAAATTTTATAAGCAGTTAGGAAACAAATCATTCCAAAGCAGAGAAATTTGAACTCTACAAGGTTTTTATACAAAAAATAAGAAGTGATATAAAGTGGCCTAAGAGAATGCGGAAGAGATTTATTGGATTTCATCCCTAGATTAGCTTTGCAGCAAAGATAACCATTTTTTTTTTTATTTCAAAGACTAAGATGATCATTTAAGAATTCATATGCCTTTGAACAATTTGTTTAGGCCAGAGATAATATTAAGGTATCCTGCAATGTAAAAATAATTTCACAGAGACTGAGATATGTTTAATAGAAGTAAGAGTGAAGAGAAGAGTGAATAATAAAATTAAAACTAGAGTGTGTATGTGTGTGCATGCACACAATGCATATATTAAGTTTAGAACAGGATTAATAATAGAATGATTGTATTTTCTGAAAAAATAAATAATTTTTCAAAGGAGGGTAGTAATAACATGAAATTTTCCTTATAAAGAAAAAGAGTTCAAGTGAAAAATTCTTGATTATTCAACAAATAGAAAAAATTTAGATAAATTTGATTATAAAAAAACAAGTTTTTTATGCAATAGAAGTGTATCTATGAATGAAGGGGAAATAGGGTGGAAAAAACAGCTGCTATAAACATTTAAGGAATTGACACAAACTATGTATGAGAATTTGAGGTTCATCCTTGTTGACACCTAATAGATGAGTAGGCAAAGGTTGTGAATGGGCAGTTCCCAAAAAAATGTGTAATATCAGTTACCTCTTGAAAAGTATTTAAACTCTCGGGCAGCTAGGTGGCGCAGTGGATAGAGTACCGGCCCTGAAGTCAGGAGGACCTGAGTTCAAATATGGCCTCAGACCAAACACTTGACACGTACTAGCTGTGTGACCCTGGGCAAGTCACTTAACCCTTATTGCCTCACCAAAAAAAAAAAAGAAAAGTATTTAAACTCTCAAATAATCACAGAGATGCAAATTGTAACAAGTGTGAGATAGCTCCTGTCTAATAAATTGACAAAGTTAGTTAAAAAACAAAATTTAACCCTGGCAGATTTGTGGAGAACAGACACACTACATTACATTACAGTGACAAAACTACTGATATAACATGTGTGACTTAGAATTGAGAAGTGACTGTTGTGGCATTTGAGTGACATGGAATATTATACTCTAAGAATATTATAACCATAAAAAATGATAAATTTGAAGAATATAAAGAAAAATAGGAAAACCCATGAAATTCTGCGATGTGAAGAAACACAATGAAAATTATATATACAATGACTATTCTATGAAAATAATAACAGCAAAATCTGGGAAAATAGATAAAACCAAAGTTCTTCAGAAGGGGAGTGGAAGCAAGATGATTTAGTTTCTATATTTAAAGTTAATATGCAATTTTAAAAATTATAGCTGATTGAAATTTGTAGTCTTGAACAGTCTTTTACTTCTAATTTTTGTTTGAACATAGATGGGTTAGTGATTTCTACAGTTATAAGTTAAATTTTAAAAATTCTTAATCTGAGATCTTGGTTCTATTATGAACTCTACTATTAATCACTTAAGTGACTTTAGAAAAGTTAATATTTCACTTTTTTCATATTTCATTTTTTCATATTTCACTTTTTCTTCCTATCAGAAGTGTGGCATAGGACTGATAAATTGCCCAAATATAGTATTGAAAAGTTTTTTACTTTTGAGTATATTTGTGCTGTTAATAAAGGCAACATTAAGCTTTTTTTTAAACAATACTGTGTTGTGTAATATTCAGTTGTACAAACTGTTAAAAATATATACATTCTTATTGTTTGATTTATCATTGATTAACTTGCTCACAAACTAAACCAAGTCTATTGAGCTAAACTGGTGTTTAAAATTAAGGTGATGTAGTCTGTGATAGTTTTCAGTTTTGTCAGAAATTTTATGTCTTATTATGTTTCAGAAATCAGGACCAACTGTTACAAAAGTTGTCACTGTTGTGACAACTAAAAAGGCCACTGTAGAATCTGAAAAGAAGAAAGGAGAACTCATGGAGAATGACCAGGATGCAATGGAGGTAGTTCATCATTCATATTGACTTAAGTCATACTGGGTTCATGACCTTTCATTAGAAAGTATTCATGGATATGTTTTTATAGAATCCTTGTCAATTCATTAAAATAAAATTAGAAAAGATAACTTTTCCATTTTATTCTCCATTATTCAGGGACAGTTTAGCAAATTTGTAGGCTAAATTTCTAGACTGTTTTAGAAAAAGAAAAGTGAAAGTCAGTTATTTTTCCCATTATTGGCTGTTCCAGAATTTTATGTAAGGAACAGTAAGAAAACTGATGGTTTTAATTGAACATTTTGAACTGTGGTTTACTTCATAATGCTAAATCTTATTTTAGTTGTGTGATTTTGCAACAGAGCAGGAATAGAAAATAAAGTGTCAAAAAAAATGTTCACTTTATTGATTCTCTAAGAGGGAAATATTAAGTGATGATACAGTTGTATCTTAGAATCTACAGTTAAATATTTTAAGATGAATTTTAAGATCATTCCTTCTATTGCAGTAAAGTGATGCTTTGCCAGAACCCTACTGAAAATTTTAGTCAAGACTCTTCCCTTTTAGACAGTCTTGAGAGGTCCAGAGTATTGTGATTGTCATAAAAGCCAAGTGAGAATTTACAGAAAGAGGGAAAGCAAGGACGGTTGGTTTCTAGTGAGTTAAAATTTGTGGAAGAACCATCATTTTCAAATAAGTCATTTTATAATTTTCTAATCTGTAGTATTCATCAGAAGAGGAAGAAGTTGATCTTCAGACAGCACTAACAGGGTATCAGACCAAACAGAGGAAGCTCCTAGAACCAGTTGATCATGGAAAAATTGAATATGAACCATACAGAAAAAACTTTTACGTTGAAGTTCCAGAGCTGGCAAAAATGTCTCAGGATGGTGAATATATTTTTAGTGTTTGGAGATACTTTGATATTATTCAAAGAATAGATAATATCTTGAAAGAAGCAAGAGACTGCCCCATACCAAACAAAATATTTCTGTTGCATTTTCCTTGTCTTAGGAAAGCTAAAAGGGAAAACTGGTGGTACCTTTGTGACCTAAGAGAGCTCTCAGCTGGACTTTGTCCAAATGTCAATTTCAGAAATTAACATAAATAATGCATCCTAAGTACTGTCTTTGTAAATTGGATTTTTCAAAAGCTGATCAGGAGTTAGTAGTGGCTGCTACTCCCTTTCTTCAGTAATCTGAATGTCTTTCTCTACCCCCTCTATGGAATAATCACAGAACTGAATCAAGTAATGAGGGAAAATAAAGATTCAGAATGTCACTGGGCCTAATTAAAAACTGCCAAAATACTTCTGTTTACATAGAATACACTTTACAGTCTTTAATCTTAGATTATGTTTTGCAGAGGTGAATATATTTCGGTTGGAAATGGAAGGCATTACAGTCAAGGGAAAAGGCTGCCCCAAACCAATAAAAACTTGGGTCCAGTGTGGAATTTCAATGAAGATACTAAATTCCCTCAAAAAGTAAGTGGGTTCTTAAGGAGTTCATGTTAGCAAAATCATTAGTCCACCTTTTCAGATATTTGGCAATGTGCTTCTTAATAGTATAGCTTTTTCCCCGCCTTGATAGGTGTTTGGAATTTATGGCAGTAGATCATAGATTGATATTCTTAACATTATATTCTCTGTTTTTCTTTTCAAGACATGGTTATGAAAAGCCTACACCAATCCAGGCCCAAGCCATACCAGCTATCATGTCTGGACGAGATTTGATTGGCATTGCCAAAACAGGAAGTGGAAAGACGATTGCTTTTCTCTTGCCCATGTTTAGACACATCATGGATCAAAGGGCTTTAGAAGAAGGAGAGGGTCCCATAGGTATGGATTCTTTTTCTTAAAAATCTTTCTAGGTTGTGTTGAGTGTTAACCAGATAAGACCTGATAATCTATAATGTTCATAAGTGTGACAATAAAAATGTCTTTGTGTACATTCCCTGTTATCAATTTGGCACTTTGGGGCTGATTTCCCCTTACCAGCAGGTGGAGTGAGAATCTTCCGAGCTCTGGAGTGACATCTCAGAAGTACAAAAACAGCCTCTCTCCTGGCACAGCTCAGTTTTTAAACTCTGACTCGGCAGGTAGACTCCTTGTGCATCTATCTGTTTATTTATGTTGAGATTTGTTCTTGGCCAGTATCCATGGATCTATAAACTCGACGCAAAACATAAGAGGGAAATTTATTTTCCCTTGTATTTTAGCCTTGGAAGCATTTAGTGCCAGAATCTTATCATCAGGTCCTCAGAAACAGAATTTTTGGTTCATTTTGTCAGAGATTTCTTTTTTAAACTCCAGTAAGGTTTTGGAAAATTGTACACTTCCTCTCTTGGAAACAGAGGGGAATATGTAGTTCTTCTTTGTCTATAATCCCTTGAAGGTTGTCTCCTGAAACAGCATTGTGGATTCTGGCATCACAGTGAGTGACTCAATTTTCTTTTGCTATGGTTTGCACTTGAGACATTTACTTTCAATTTGAACAAGACTTCACATAGGTTGAATGAGGAATTTTTCCCCTCATTTATCTTTCAAGTAGCCTGCTACTAAAGCTGCAGTTAAATTTTATTTCATCCTTTATGCAAGCCTCTGTTAATCTTTTTAAATTCAGCTTTTAAAGCTGCATAAATTAAATCAAAATATTAAAATTTAGACCATAAATGATCTGAACTTCATTGCTGAGACTTACATTTACTCTTTAAAAGAATAACATCTCTTTAAAATTTTGGTGGTTAGACTTGTAACATATTTATCTTTTCAGCTGTCATCATGACTCCAACTAGAGAACTGGCTTTACAGATTACTAAAGAATGTAAGAAGTTTTCCAAGACATTGGGACTTAGAGTTGTATGTGTCTATGGAGGGACAGGAATCAGTGAACAGGTATTGTGAAAGCATATTAAAAACCTCTTTTTTAACTTACCTGAAAATATTAAATAATGGTTTCTCTAGCCTTTTCAGACTATTCCTCTAAAGATGTAGAACAAAAGTTAAGCCTTTCTTAGAGAAATGGATTAAGGGTGAAAACCAAACCTAACTCTTGTCTAGGTAAGATCATTGCCTCTCCACTCATCTGAAGTGTTTTGGAGTACCCAGTAAACCCTTTTTAGTACTTGAGGAGACTGGTCAGGAAATGAACTGAGAAGTGCCTTCTGAAGTATTAGCCCCAAACTATATTTTGTATATGGTCTTTTCTTTATTAAAGATTACTGTAAGTGTTACCTCAGATCATATTGAATTCGAGCATGCAGTTCTAGTTTGGACACTTCTTTTACTAAGGTAGAAATCCTTGGATTTAAAATCTAAATTAAGTAAAGTTGTTTCATGTGTGTATGGAAGGGGTCAAGGAGGGAGAAACATCATATAAGAGAGATTCTTTTCCCATTTGCTGTAATCAAGTTGTTCAATAAAATAGGTCGGTAATGATTCCACCTCAGTGATGACCCTACTTCATTTAGTGCTTCATTGATAGCTACTAAAGTTTCATAAGAATGTCAGTAATGAAAATAATAGTCGTGCTTCTGTTGTGCTTGGCAATTTCCAACTGGTTTTGACAGCATACTTTCTTGCTGATTCTTATAAAAGCACTGTGAAGTAGGCAGGACAGATATGGTTATCCCTATTTATTCAGGCTCTGAGGAGTGAACTGACTTTTCTGAAATTATATGATTAGTAAGTGGCTGAGCTGGAACTGGGTTCACTGACATGCTCTTCCAGGACATTATACTGCCTTCCAGAAGAGATAGTCATAAATAAGATACATAAATGAAATGTTAATTTTGAAATATTCCAAAAGGCAGTATTTTAATTAACTTTTATACTCTGGTGTATTCTATGTATGTATATGTAAATATGACTTAACTTGATAACACTTGTTTTTAACACTTGAACCACTCTTTAAAAATTCATTAGTCATTTAAATTTGTATTGCCCTATGTTAAGTTTCTTTAGTGCTTTTGAAGACCAATGGGAAATGAAAATAATACTAAAATAATTCCTAGTTTTCTTTAAAGCTTTGGCCTTGTAGCTATTGGGACATTTGTATGTGATGCTTCCAGCCTTCTTAAGCTAGATTTTGCTAGGTTAAACTCTAGAGGTTTTGGGAGCTCCCTATCAGTTTTAAACTATTGCCTTTAATAGTTTATTTTACAGAAAGACCAGGTGACATATTTTCAAATCTATATGAATTGTGTTTAGGAAAGTGACCAGTGTTAAGTGTTAATTAGTTTGTAAATGTATTGACTTTTATCTTAGATTGCTGAACTGAAAAGAGGTGCTGAAATTATTGTTTGCACACCTGGTCGAATGATTGACATGTTAGCAGCTAATAGTGGTGAGTAAGAGACTTTTTTCTTACATTTTTTACATGTTATGGAACTCTATACATTTTTTTCTTAAAGCATATTCAAGAAAAAGTTTTAATGAATAGATGTCTGGAATTCACCTCTTAAAGCTGTAATATCTTGAATTTTATGTTTGACATTTTCTTATAGAATGAACTACAAAAAAATTAAAGACATATTACTTATGATGAAGGGATTGCAACCCGTTTTAATTTGAATTCATATAATACCATTCACGTTTAAAGTTTCTGCAGTAATTTAAACACTAGGTTTTTTTACACCTCTTATATCTAATAATCCTTAACATTAAAATATATCAGCTTGATTTTGTTCTAAATTTATTATTTTTTTATTTAAAAAATATTGTCTCTTTCATAAATTTGAGAATTTTATCCTTATGTAGGAGCTGGTATTAAGATACTAGTTAAATCAAGATATTGCAGCTTCAAGAAATTGTGTCTTTTATAAATATTGCATGTTTTTAGACAAATCTTAATGCTTTATTGAAGTATTCCAAATCAAAACTATTACTAAACTGTTGACATTATTTAACTTCTGTGGAAAAAGGCCCTTCAAGATTTATAGAACTGGGCTTCCAAGACTTTAACCATCAAAGGTAGGTAATTTAATGCTGTTCCCAAATTTTGCCAAACTACCTGGGCTTTGAATATAAAATTGTAAGATGGATAGTTTTTAGAAGTCACTTGTTTTAACACTGTAAAGAAGGGTTTTGCATTATGGTATTTAAACAAAGCAAAAAATTTTAGTACTGCCAGTAGTTGTGCTTTTTTTCTTTTAGAGTTGTATCAGTTACTGAATAACTGAGTTTTATGTAAATTCAGGAAATTGATATCAAAAGATATTAGATAATCATGCCTACAAAGTACAGTATATGAAAAAGTTTGATTAATGCTGCATTGCTTCAAAACGTATTTGACTTTTTTCCTTTTGAAATCTTCTGGTTTTTTTTCCTTTAATAGTTCTTGCATTCACCTTTAAATATCAACTGATTTAATATTAACTTCCTTAGAAGTGCTTATTAATCCTGTGCTGTGTTTAATTTGTTCAGTTTTCATTGATAATGAAACCTATTGATCTTATTTGAACCAGTGGCAAAATTTAACTAAATTGAATCCTCATACAGAAAAGCGGTTTATATGTACAGTAATATGTTTCATATAGGATGGTATTAATAATCTCTCATGCCTATAAATTGTTTTTAAATATATGATCATAGGTTATAGACTATTTTGAAGGGAGATTTTCTGAGACTGGATCAGTTAGCACTGGAACTTTGCCTTCCACACATACGCTGTAATCTCTAATATGTTTTTTCCTAGGTGATGCTGTCAGATAATGGCTGATGTGGCTCGATGCTTCATCTCAGTCTTAGTTTTATGATGTGTTTTGGAGAGGGCTGTTTTCTGAGTTTTACAGGTTCTTCAGGCCCTATGATGGTATGCAAGAGAAGAATTTGAAAAAATAAAGGGCCTTATATACCCATTGCCAGAATATATTTGCCATTAGATTAAGATAATTAAGATTGAAATCTGATTCACTGTTTCTAAAATTATTTACCTATCCCCCTGTGTTTAAACTAGTTAGTTTAGTTCCCTTGCAGTTTTTTAAAGTCCTTGGTAGTTAAAAGATGACTTGCAATTGATTTTTGGTTCCTGTTTTTATTTTTCTTCTTATTGTAGGTAGGGTGACAAACCTTCGAAGAGTAACATATGTAGTTCTTGATGAAGCAGATAGAATGTTTGACATGGGTTTTGAGCCACAGGTAAAAATTGAATTTATTTCTTTAAAAAACATTTTGTCTGTACATCATAGTTAATGTGGGAATCCTCTCCTTAGATTGAGTACTCCTTAATAACAAAGAAAAAACAGTGAAGCAAAAACTTGTTCCAGTGACTGCATCTGATAATGAAAAAATATTCTACCCTAATATTTCTCTATCTCCCTGCTATGAAGAAGGAGCTATGTTTTCATTATGTAATTTCTAGGACCATCATTTACTCAGGTTGGCTTTCCTTTAGTGAGCTTTTCATTATGTCATGATTTTCATTGTTTAGAGCATCTTTTCACTTTTTATGAATTCATATAAATCTTTGTATGTTTAACTGAATTCTCATTTCCTATTGAGTTGTAATATTTCATTAAATTCATATAAAATGCATCAGTAAAAGCTATATAGGGAATTAGCATAAATATGTATAACAGCCATTCCTCAATAGGTAAATATTTTAAAAATATAGTTTTCTTTTTTCTTTCTTTTTTTTAAAATATAGTTTTTCAAAAGAAGAATCACAAACTTTACAGACCATTTAAAATTGAATTTCATGGGATTTTGAATTTTCAGTGGTTGCAATTATAATAATGATGAGATTAATTCAGTGAGTTACATATGAATACCAGTCTTGATATGTTATAACCATGCCTTATCCAATATAGGAAAATAATTGGAAAAAGGTGGCATTATAAATGCTTAGGGATATATTGAATTAGAATAGCCATTTACTTTTTGGATTATGTATATAGCAGTTGATAAACAACTTTATAAGATTTCTGTAGACTTTTCATCAGAATAATAATATTTCAAGGGAACAGCCTGCTTCCTCATTAGTCTCTGGAATCCTGGTTAGTCATTACACTGACAAGAATGGAGGGAATACAATAGTACTTCATCACATTTATGTACCAAGTTGGTCATCCATTTCCCAATTAATGGGAACCCCCCCCCAGATTCCCATTCTTTACCATGTAAAAAAAATGTATTTTTATCCTTAGAATTTATTTTGCTTAGTGCTAATTCTTTCCTCTAGTTCCCCCTTCCTGTCTTTTCCTCCTAGTTCCCTGTTGAGTAAAATGTATTTTTGTTCCTTAGTTACTTAGTGTGCGTGTGTGTGTGTTCTTTTGACAGTTCAGATGATTGAGGTTCAAGTGTCAGCTGCACCCCCCCATCCCCACCTTGTTTGTATGGATATCTATCTGATTAGGTGGGATAACTTTCCTTAACTTTTCTTTCCTTTCCCCCTTCCTCCTAGTGTATTCCTCCTCTTCTCTCTTTTTCCATTCTTTTCTTAAGGACATCAAGACATAACAGAACCACTCTCCCAGGCCTTGTCTAATGGAACTCTTTCTATGAACCCTTTTCATGGTAGGGTTCAGAGGGGACACGAGTATCATCTTCCAGTATTTCAGTGTAAACAATTTGTCCTTGTTTAGTCCTTTATTGTTGTTCATTCATGTTTACCTTTTCATTTTCATTTTGCTCTTTACTCGCGTGTGGGGAAACTTCAGAGTTTTTCTACAGCTCTAGTCTTTTCATCAGGAATGCTTGAAAGCCCTCTGTCATTAAGAGTCCATTTTTTCCCCTGTAGCATTATAATCAGTTTTGCTTGGTAAGTTATTCTTGGCTATAAGCCCATATTCTTTGCCTTCTCTGGAATATCACATTCGAAGTTTTCCACTCCTTCATAGTGGTCGCTGCTAAATCATATGTGATCCTAACTGTGACTCCTCAGTGCTTGAAATCTTTCTTTCTGGCTGCGAGCAGCTCATAGTTTTTTTCTTTAACCTGGAAGCTGTGGATTTTGTCTATGATGTTCCTGGGAGGTTCATTTTGGGATTATTTTCAGGAAGTGACCAGTGATTCTATTTGTACCTTGCCCTCTGGTTCTAAGAGATCTGTGTAATTTTCTTTTTGAGATTTCTTGAAGTGTGATGTCTTGGGTCTTTTGGGCCATGACTTTCGGGTATTCAAATGATTCTTAAATTTTAACTCCTTGATCTGTTTTTTAGGTCTTTTTGTTTTGAGATACCTTGCATTTTCTTCTATTTTTTCAGCCTTTTGACTTAATATTTCTTCTTGCTTCATGGAATAATTGACTTCTGTTTGATCGGTTTGAATTTTTAGGGCATTTGTTGCTTGGAAAAGATTTTGTACCTTATTTTCTTTCCAATTCTTTCTTCCATAGTTCTCATTTCTTTTCCAGTTTTTTCAAGTGCTCTCATTCCCTTTATAAAAGACATTTAAAAAAAATTTTTTTTCATATTTTCCAGGATTTTTAATTGAGTTTGTGTCCAAGGAGTCTTTTTCTCTGAGGCTTTGCTTTGTAGATGTTTTGGAGTCATTTTCTTCTGGGTTTGTGTCTGGAGCATCTGTGCTACCGTAATAACTCATGATGGAGTTCTTTTTTTGTTTTTGTTTTTGTTTATTCTTTCTGCCAGCCTGCTTCCTGGCTTTACACTTGTTGTTAGGGATAGATTCTTTGGTACTTCTGGAAAGAAGGTCTGGGCTGGTTCTGTTGCTGTTTTCTTGGGGGCATTGAGTGTTGTCTTACTCCAGGATCTCAGGGACAAGCTAGGCACCTGCATGTTTTTAGTGCTGTAACCCAATCTAAGCTCTGCAAGTTTTTTGGGGGGGGGGGGGTGTGTGTGTGTGTGTGTGTGTGTGTGTGTGTGTGTGTGTGTGTTTGTTTTTTTTGCTTTTTGGTGAGGCAATCAGGGTTAAGTGACTTGCCCAGGGTCACACAGCTAGCATCAGGTGCCTGAGGCCGGATTTGAACTCAGGTCATCCTGATTCCAAGACCAGAGCTCTATCCACTGCGCCCCCTAGCTACCTCTGCTCTGCAAGTTCTTGACCCAGGTTTGTGTCTGAATAAGTGTAGACAGTTGCTGAATTCAACCTCCATCAGCCGGCTGGAAAGCTCTGTTGGCTCAGATTATCAGAGTTGTAGGCTCCTCTTTGGTCTTGGATTTTTGCCCTGATTATCGCTTTGTACTGTCTACTTGCTGGAAATGAAACTGCTTTGCTGCTGAGGTCTTAGCCACACCACTGTTTCTTCTGCTGTTTTCTGAACTTCATCCTTTCTCCGTACATACCTACCTAGCAATGGCATTGGTATACATAGGTTCCCTCTTCAGCTCCACGCTAGATGTGTGACCTGGAACTGGGCAGAGTGCGCAAAGCTGCTTGTTCATAACCCATTTCCATCAAAATGACCTGGGGGTGCTCCAGTTCAGGTCTTGGACCACTTCTTACCCTGGCTCCCAGCCTCTCCCTGGGAACTAGAGTTACTTATCTCGAGTGTCCGTAGACTTCCCTGTCCGTCTCGTTTATTGAGCTGGGCTGGACAAATGACTCACTGTGACTTTTTCTGAATTTCCCTAACATTCAGTCTGGTGCATTTTCTAGATCTGTTTGGAGAAGTTTGTGAGGGAGCTCAGCTGGACTGCTTCCTTTCAACTATTTGGTCTTAGCTATGCCCCTTCCTAGTGTTTTTCCCACTTTACTACATGGCTCATTTTGTCTGCTTTTCATATTAATTCCATAACCTGAGTTGGAGACTATCAAATGTACCTGAAAATAAAAGAGGTATTTCAAAGAGCCGTGAATATGCACTTGAAAAGGTTAAAAGGCAGAATGACAATCAGAGCAGTTGAAGTCATTATATGGAGGTAGCTACTTGACTGAACCAACTATGAAGAATTTTGTGCCAAGGGTACGATGCTTGAACTGCTACAGAGGGAGGTGAATGTTAAAGGGGCTAAAATTCAACAGTGACGGTCATGATTGGTGAGTTAGTCAAGGCTAACTATATCTATCATGTCCCAGACCTTTCTTCACAATCCTGTTGGATCACCCATCTGACCTCTTTATCATCTGCCTACCCACCCTATATAGGACTTTTTGATTGATTTATATCTCTATAATAGAAGATAAGAAAGCATTGGTACTTAATAAATGCCTTTCATTCACCGAGCTGTGGTTTCCATTAAGAAGGAAGATTAAATTTAGCTACTTGTTATTACTATATTACCAAGGTTGTTACTCTTTCTTCAGTTATAGTATGATCTTAGGATCAGTTTCTTTTTGATAATAGATATTTCACATATTCTTCTAATTTTTCAGTTTTTCTTTTACATTGTTTAAGTTTCCCTGTTGTCTCTTTAAATTATTAAGTTCTGTTTGTTTTGTTCTGTTTTTCGGGGTGTCCACTCTTTTGGGCAGGTTTTAATTAGGATCTTCTGTTTTAAGCAGTTTTTTCTCCTTCCAACTTAATTTTTTTTTTAAAGCTTTTTTTGGTGAGGCAATAGGTTAAGTGACTTGCCCAGAATCACACAGCTAGGAAGTGTTATGTGTCTGAGGTCAGATTTGAACCCAGGTCCTCCTGACTCTCGGGCCAATGCTCTATCCACTGTGCCACCTAGCTGCCCCTCCAACTTATTCTTGAAGAGCTCTAATTTCATTTTTAATTTTCTTGCTTCAGTTCTTCCATTTCCTTTTGGAGTCCTTCTGGCCAAGCTATTCTTTTTTTCTAAAGCTCTACCTGTGCTTATTGTTGAACTCTTCTTTTGGATTTACCTCTTCAACTTCTCTTGACCCATAGTATTTCTCTTTTTTGAAATTTTAATTAAAAGTTACATTCTCCTTCTTACTCCCACCCATTAAAAAAAAAGAAGGAAAACCAAAATTCTTGTAACAAATATGCATAGTCAAACAGAACAAATTCTCCCACTGGCTATGTCCAAAAAAATGTCTTCTTCTGTATTCTTAGTCCATCACCTCTATCAGGAGGTAGTTAGCCTATGCTTCATCATTTGTCCTCGAATTGTGGTTGGTCATTGCATTGATCAGATCTCTAAAGTTTTTCAGTGTTGTATTTGTCTTTACATTGTTGTTGTATAAATTATTTTCTTGGTTCTGTTCATTCTGTATCATTTCATACTAGTCTTCCCTTCTCTGAAACCATTCCTTTCAGCATTTCTTACAGCAATATTCCATTACAGCTATTTACCATAATTTATTCAGCCTTTTGCCAAATGACTGGCATCCTCTTAGTTTCCAATTCTTTGCCACCACAAAAAAGAACTGTTACAAATATTTTTGTACATGTGAGTCCTTTTTCTTTTACTTTTTTCTCTTTCAGATATGAGCCTAGTAGTGGTATCACTGGATCAAAGAATATGAACAGTTTAGTGACCATTTGGACATAGTTCCAAACAGCTTTCCAGAATGGCTGTACCAATTCAAAGTTTCACCAGTAATTCATTAATTTACCTGTTTTACCTTAGCCCTTCCAACAATTTGATTCATAATGCACACTGCCTGAACCCTTCTGCCCCATTTCTTATCTTCTAGGGCAACCAGCTAGTAGGAGCTGGCTTTGTTTCCCCTACTGTAACCTAGGATTTGAAATTCCATTGGTTTCAGGTTCCATTTGATGAAACAGTCCTTATCCTGGAAGTGCTTACATTCCAAAAGGGTAGACAACATGTACATGTATATGTAGTACATAACATACCCAAACTGAATGCAAGATAGTTTTGGGAGGGAGTTCACTGTCAATTGCACGGATCAGAAAAGGCTTCACATAGAAAGAAGGTGGTGCTTGCACTGATTCTTGAAGGAAATTAGAGTTTCTAAGTGGCAGAAGTGAGATGGGGAGTGCATGCCAAGGATGAAGGATATTAAGTCTAAAGAAATGAAGACAGGAGATTGAGTATTATAATGAATTCAGAACATCAAGTCGGTAGTTATTGTTAGATTGCAGAGTAATGTATAAAAAGGTAGGAAGGATAAAAAGTGGGGATTAGATTCTTGTAGAGCTTTTGGTACCAAATGAGAGGAGGTTTGATCCTAGAGGTGAGAAGGTCACATGGTCAGATCTGTTCTTTATGAAAATCACTTTGGAGGCTCTGTAAAAGATGGATTGGAGGAGAAAGAAGGTAGAGGCACCAAATTGGCTATTGTAAAAGACAAAAATAATAATAGCTAGTTTACATAAGTTTGCAAAGGACTTTATAAGTATTATCTCATTTTATCCTCATAACAAACCTGGGAGGTAGGTGTTATTATTATTCCCATTTTGCACATGAGGAAACTGAGGCAGACCAAGATTAAATGACTCAGGGTCACACGGCTAGTAAAGTGTTTAAAGGCAGATTTAAATTGGGGTCTTAATGGCTCCAGGGTAGGTACTGTAGCTACTATGCCATCAGTTGCTTCAAGAACGAAGATGAAGGCTTGAAGCAAGTTGATTATGTAGAAGGAAAGAAGGGGACTTATGCAGAGATGTTGTGGTAGAGAAATAGTGGTAGAAAAAGATATCATTTTTCTAGAAGCCTACAAGTTTAGCTTCCTGAAAAATAGCTTTAAAGAGGACCTTGCTTGATGAATACTGTATTGAACTGAATAGAAATTTTTTGTAAAAAGGTGTTTGAGTAGACAAATAATAATAATAGCTAGCGTTTATGTCATTCTTTAAGGTTTGCAAAGCACTTTGCTTATGATATTTCATTTGATCCTCACAACAACCCTGTTAGGTAGTTGTAATTATGATCCCCATTTTGAATATGAGGAAAGTGAGGCTGTGAAAGATTAAGTGACTTGTTTAGGTCTTCCTGACTCCAGACCCAGAGCTCTATCCACTGTGTCACCTTGCTGCGTCCTCTATATAAATACATACACAATCAGTACAAGCCACTTAGCTGCAAAGTAAATGTGAGTGTCTTTGCACTAAGCATCATTATATTTTATTCATAGAATAGCTCCTCAGGTCTTCACTTAGAGTCTGTTGGCTTTTACTAAAGCCATAATTCTGAAAAGTTTAGGAATTGGCTTCCTAGACACATTAGAGAATCATAGAATCTTAGACCTGGAAGGAATCCCAGAAGCCATGTAATTTAGCACGTACCTGAGCAGCAGTGTTATTGATCACATCCCTGAGAAGTAGCCAGCTGATGATGGTAGTCATAATTACAAGGAACAAATGAGAAATGGAAAGTAAATGAGGTGATTGTCCCAGGGCTGCTAGAGGAGCACATGCTAACTGCAGGAGAAGGGACAGTTGACATCAAAAGAGAAAAGAATTCAGAAATCGTTAGCAGTCTTGGGTAGGTTAGTGTAGGGTCAGGTACCTCACATACCTCAAAAGCCGCTCCTGACATCTGTGTGCAGTACAATGATAGAGTAAGGCTTTTATCAAGAGAAAATTAGTTTATGTTCATTGTTCTTTAAGAAGCAGGGTATTTGTCACATTTCTGGGATTTTTATTTGATTTTTAAAAATTTGACATAAGGTAATAAGCTTCAGTTTAATCTGTACATTCACTTTTGGTCCATTTTCCCATGATGTCAGTTAAATGAGGATTATTTATTATTTTGATTGTATGTGTTGAATACTTCTTTTTGGTGATCTACTGCATGCTACCTGTAAAAGCAGCTTGGTGTTATGGAAAAAGCATTTGAATTTTTTAAGGTTTTATTTATTTTTTGTTCCACAGTCCTGATTAATGTACTTCCGTTCCTCCCCATTCCCTGAACGTTCCCTGTAATAAAGCAAAACTGACCACCACAATAACAATATCTGATAGCATATGCAATATTTTACTACTGTAGTCTCCTTTCTCTTTGATGAGGTCAGGGAAGAGCACCATATATTCTCTAGGACCAAAAGCGGTCATTGAAATTAATTTGAGTTTAGCTATCCTTTAGTATTATTGGATTCATTGTATATTATTAAAAAGTATAAAATTTAAAATAATTTCAGCTTTGTTACTTGAATGAATGAAGTATTTGTTAAGTACTTACATGTTCAAAGCACTGTGCTAAGTGCTGGATAGAGATAAAAAAGTAAGAGAACCTGCTCTCAAGGAGCCACTCATTCCAATGGGGAAGACGACATACATGGAAAGTTTCAGGTGCAAGTCAGATGGAAAAGCCCCATGGTCCTTAGGGTGCAGCAGTAAAGCAGATTTTAATAGTTCTTTAATGTCATTTTCACTGACAAAATGATAGTTTCTGAGATAGAATAATTTGACAATGCCAGGGTCTTTGGTGGAAAGAACTTTCTTTTCTGGGTATTTAGAAGTTCTGCCTGTAGCAGTTGCAGGAGATATTAGTTGCCAGGCTACATCTCCACGGGGCTGCTTCCCCAGGTGAGGGCTGAGGGCACTGGGCTGTAAGCTCTGCTCTTCCTGAGACTCTTGTGTTCCTGGTCCTGGGCTGTTTCTATCAAGATCTGATGGGAAATAGTGGTCATAGTGGTGGTGGTCTGATGTATGCTGCCTCCCATCTAGTCTTTAAGGTGCCTTGCTGCTTTAACTAAGTTAGCTTGCCTGCCCTCTATGTGAGGACTGGTTGGCATTTGAGGATGGCTGACCCCTCTCCACAGGAGTTATTTCCTCCACTGATGGAAATGAGGACTAGGCCAACAGATCCAAGAGGAGTTTTCAGTGTCAGGGGATCCTGTGCCTATCTGACTGTTGATGAAGGTTGGTTACTTACTGTGTGACCTTAGGCAAGTCATTTAACCTATCTGTGCCCTAGTTTTCTCACCTGTAAAATGAAGAAAGCCTCTACTGTGTGAGTTAAATGAATGTATTAAAGCATTTTGTAAACTTCCATGTACTATATAAATATTTCCTATTATTACCATGTGCTGGAAATAAGAGGATAATTTTACAATGTTGCTAAGATGGAAGATGTGTTATTTTCTCCAAAGAAATTTTGGAAGGATACTAGTCATAACTGTTTGTTTGCTATATTTCCAACAGGTCATGCGCATCGTGGATAACGTCCGACCTGATCGGCAAACTGTTATGTTTTCTGCCACTTTCCCTAGAGCAATGGAGGCTTTGGCCCGTCGGATCCTGAGTAAACCAATTGAAGTACAGGTTGGAGGCAGAAGCGTGGTTTGCTCTGATGTTGAACAACAGGTGGTAAGTATAACCCTTTGTGAAATATAAAAGTTCATAGCTAAACTTTTATTATTGAATCTGACTTTAGAGGTAAACAGAGTTATTCGTTCCTTTAGGGCATTACTTAGCCTAATTAATTAGCCAGGAACTGACTTTCATACCTGACATCTACTTAGCTGCAGGATGAGGGTAAGGATGGGGGAGGGAGCAGACATCATTTATCACCACTCCTCACCCCCCCTCCCCAACACTTTCCACTTTGACGTAATGGAAAGAGCACCATCCTCAGAATCAGAGGACATGAGTTGAGTCCTAGTTCTGATACTTACCATCATTTTGTCCTTAGACAAACCCCTCTCAACCAAATTTCCTTATTTGTAAAATAAGCAGTTCAGCAAAACCAACTAGCACATCAACTGCATCTTATGTCCTATGTTGCATTCTATACCAGTTGTTCTGTCAACAAAATATGTTGCATTTCTCTAGGTCTTTGTTATTTTCCAGGGGCTATAATGGCCATTCCTTTTATTTATTTATTTATTTATTTTTGGTGAGGCAATTGGGCTTAAGTGACTTGGCCCAGGGTCATACAGCTAGTGAGTATCATGTGTCTGAGGCCAGATTTGAACTGAGGTCCTCCTGACTCCAGGGCCGGTGCTCTATCCACTGTGCCACCTAGCTGCCCCTTATAATGGCCATTCTTATTTGATCCTTTTAGCAGTGCTCTGAGAAGGTAGATAATTATTTCCAAAAGTTAAACAGGAATTGATTAATTCAACAACCTTATCTTTGTGCAAAACTTTATACTAGTTACTAGTAGCTGGTTTAGAGGTAATTTAAGTCAGCCTTTTCCTTCAGAGCCCATAGTCTAGTTGGGTAGATAATGTAATATCAAATAGTTAATACAAAGCAAAAGGTGATGAGTACATAAAAGGGGTAAAAAGTAGTATGGAGTATGTGTTTAAAAAGAAAAAAAGGAATGATTTTTTGGATTATGGAAACCATTCAAACTTGAATGTCTAAAAGCTAAAATCATTTTTTCCATTCAGAGAAATTCAATTCAACAAAAATTTAAGTACCTTCCGTGAGCAAAGCATTCTTCTAGGTTCTAGGAATGTAAAAACAAAACAAAATGGTTAATGCTGTCAAGGAACTGAAATGTTATTGGAAGAATACAAATGAATAAAATCACTTAACTTCTCTGAGCCTCAGATGCCTCATCTCTAAAAGATAGGGGATTGGATTAGAAGACAACCACGTCCATCTAGCTCTACATCTTTTTCCTGAGAGAAAGTGTATTTGGATAAACACATACTTGATAATTTGAGGAGAGAAAGAATATTAATACTGTGGGTCCAAGGGAAGGTCAGGGAAGTCTTTACAGGAAAGAGATGATACTTTATCTGGGTCTGAATTAAAGACAGACTCTGAAAGACAGACATAAGGAGGGATTGCATGTAACTGACTCTCTATGACTCCATTTTTTATTCTTCTTTTTTCCCTTCCTACCACCAAGAATATATGGGTGGAAAATCGAAAGTAACAAAACTAGTATGTTATGTGTATCCTGATCTGGATCCACGATCTGTCCATGTTATGATATCCAGTTACACAGTAGCATGGGGAAAACAAGGAGAAGGAGCAGACATTGATTTTTCAAGATGTTGCCCAAGGTCTATCAGTCTTCTCTAAAAAATTCAATAACCTTTTTCTTTTTGCCTTATTAGGTGCCTAAATCATGTTTTGTCACAAATAAAATGTGAATAATGATCTGTCCAAAGAAAATAATAGAATTTATATTATTAACTTCTTGGTGTTTTTAGATTGTAATTGAAGAAGAAAACAAGTTTCTGAAGTTACTTGAGCTTCTAGGCCATTACCAGGAGTCAGGATCTGTTATCATATTTGTAGATAAACAGGAGCATGCTGATGGTCTTTTGAAAGACTTAATGAGAGCATCTTATCCTTGCATGTCTCTTCATGGAGGTAATGTATATATACTGATTTGTTAGCATTGAATTTAATTAGTGCCTTTAAGTTATTTAATACTTAAAATATTAATGTTTCAAGTAATTTTTCTCTATTATTTGTCTTTTATTTCTTAAGTACTATGTTCAGATTTACATAAATGATTGGGTATAAAACAGTTAAGATTATTGGGTATTTATTTCCTTACATGTTATATAAATCTTCTTTAAACAAGGTTTGCATCGTTCCATAAAATGTCTTTAGTTATCAGTTTGATTCTCCTTAAGATTTTTTTGGCATATAGAATGTTACGACAGAGTTTTTGGTTGTTATCCAGGTGTCACAGTTGAATGACGTCATTCTCCACCATCTATTTTTCTAGACTTCATATTTTTTAACAGTCAAATTAAACATAAAGTATAGAATATCCGTATGTCTATGTATTTCAAACCAGCTTATAGTAGTGTATGCAACAGGCACATTTATTTTAGAAAGAAATCTATTTCACTTCCATCAACACTTATAAATATTTAAATATATGAAATGAAACAAAGACAAGCAAAAACAAGCTACCAACCTTTTCCCCATCTTCTTTCTCTCACCCCAGGGCAAAAAACATAAAAATGATTATAAATGATTGTTCATTAGCTAGATAATTAATAAAAATGTTGAAAACAGCATGACTAGTATAGATCACTTGGGCCCTGTATCAGAGACCTTCCAAATTGACACCAAACTATTAATGACTATTCCATAGGTCTGTCAATTCATTATTCCAACTTTATCACAAGAATATCATGAGAGGTTTTGTCAAATAAATGTTTTGCTAAAATCTAGATAATTTATATCTCTAGTATTCCACTGATCAACCAGTTTAACCTGTCAAAAATAATGTTAGTCTGGTATAACCTATTCTTGATAAAGTCATGCTGAACCTGATTACTACTTTCTTGCTTACTGACCATCTGTTCACTAACCACCCCTTTCAAATGCATTCTAGAATTTTGCCAGGAATCACAGCCAAGCTTACTTGCCTATTGTTTTTAGGCTCTTTTCTTGTCTGAAAATTGGAAAATTTGCCCTTCTATAATCCTGTGATATTTTTCCTGATGGCCAGTTTTTCAAAGATCTTTGAAGATGTCTTAATAATCCCATTCACCCATTCTTTCATTACCCAAAAATATAGTTCATCTGGGCCCTCCTTGAGGACCCCTTCTTTTCTCAAGCTGACCAGAGAGCTTCCTGCTGGGCTTTCTTAATAGGTGAACTCTTTCTCTTTTAAAGCCAGGCTCATATTTCATGTAACTTGGTGTTTTACACCACTTAAATGATCTAGAAATTACCAACTCTAATGGAGGACCACTGAACTTTGTCATGTGCCCTGCCATTATGCCCTCTGGACTTTCCATTCATATTGTAGCTGACCTTTCTTATATGACTTCTCTCTCCAGTTGGATATTGGCTATTATGTTATGTCAATATAATGGAATATTATGATGTTATAGAAAATGTTTAAAGGAAAGATTTAGGGAAACTTGTACAAACTAATACAGAGTGAAGTGAGCAGGTCTGGGGACCCAGTTTATACAATGACTTGATCATTGCAAAGAAAAACATCTTAGACTTTAGGACTCTGATCAGTGCAATGACCAAGCACTACTCCAGAGTAGCATGTTTCCCACTCTTGACAAAGAGGTGATGTTTTAAAGATGTAGCATAAGACATAATTTTTGGACATTAGTGATGTGTGTTATCTATTTTATGGGACTATGCTTACTTATTATAAGGGAGGATTTTTTTATTTTGGGGAGGGATAAATTGAAAATAGTGAGAGATAGCTATCAGAATGAAAGAAAAAGAAAGCATCTATTTAAAAATGCCTAGAAAAGGACAGAAAGAGGTTTTGAAGTAAACACTGACATGTGGGTTAGTATTAGGAACTAATGGGTAATGTGATGTGGGTAATTTAGAGTCAGGAAGACTTGAATTTGAATCAGCCTTAGAAATTTACTAGTTTTGTGATCCTGGGCCAGTCATTTAACCTCATATAGCTCCATTTTCTCATCTGTAAAATGTAGAGGTTAGACTCAGATCCTTTCTAGCTCTAAATCCATGTTATTTGCAATGAAAGAAATCTGTGTTTTTATATATAACACTCTTTCTATTCTTTTTATGTGGAAGTATGTGTTTGGTATTTGTCAAGTTCAGAATAACAAATTTAAAATTTTTTAAAGATAAGGTATACACTGTTTAATGACACACGTAATTTTAAATTATTGGAAAGGGCTTTTTTACAGTCCTTTCGGAAAGGAAGCTAAAGATAAAGACTGATTTTGAAGATGACAAAGAGAAACTTTACTAAAATACTTAATTTCACAGTCTTCTATTTCCTGTATATATTTGATGAATTGGGAGAGTGGCCAGTATAAATTGAATTTGTCTCATTCTTTACGTTTAATCTTGATTCGTTATTATCCTACTAGTGTGCAATGAAATGCAAAACTTGATCTTATATGGTTTTACATTTTTGTGTGGTTTGTTTGCAGGCATTGATCAATATGACAGAGATAGCATCATTAACGACTTTAAGAATGGGACATGTAAACTTCTGGTGGCCACTTCTGTTGCTGCACGAGGACTTGATGTGAAACATCTAATCCTCGTAGTGAATTATAGCTGCCCTAACCATTATGAGGATTATGTCCACAGAGCAGGCAGAACTGGAAGAGCAGGCAACAAAGTAAAAGAAGTTGCATTATTTTGCCATTTTCTATAAAATATCTTTTTTGCATTTAAAAAATAATTGGAATATAGGCTAGCAAAGGAGCTCAGACCATTTTTGTAGAAGTCTATATGTAGGACATATATGGTAATAATTAGGATTATTGAAGAATGTTTATATGTACACAAAAGGGTGGAAGCTTTCACTGTTCTAGTTAGTTAAGCTCCTTTGAGACTACACTTAATTCTTTACCCCACCACACAAATTTAGTGTATAAACACTAAATTTGAATTGAATAGAATCTGAGTGATACTATTTAGTTGATGCTCTAAACAGTGCTCACTATTTTAACATAAATGATATTTAAAGGTTTAGTTCAATAGCCTTAGCAGTATTACAATGCAGCATAATCAATACTTGTCTTTATCCTGAGCTGGCATTTTGCTCAGCATCCATGTGTTATTATCTCTTTTTGATAGAAGGAGATAATGCCTTGATTCTGTGAAGATTATTTGGCACTTTGAATGGTGGTTCCATGTTGCTTGGAGCAAAATTGCTACTGCAGTTTATCTTTTATCTCTCCAACAGTGAGAGTTTCATGGAGACCTCTCTTTTGTGAAATAGTGACTATTTAGACCTTGAAAATTCAGAATCTCAAGAGTTTCTAAAATAACTGCGGTCCACAGACTGCTGCTACTTTAAGTTTTATTCTAAAGCATCAAATTTAAAAAAGTTTCTCTTAATCCTTTTTAATATTTTGACTTAGAAATCATAGTTGTGAAAATGGCTCTTTGTAATCTTAGTGTTATCTCAGATAGGGTTTGTATTGCATTATGTTGTGTTTTTCTTAATTTGCTAGGGATATGCCTACACGTTTATCACAGAAGACCAAGCAAGGTATGCAGGTGATATCATTAAAGCTCTGGAGTTGTCAGGGACTGCAGTCCCTCCTGATCTGGAAAAACTTTGGAGTGATTTCAAAGATCAACAGAAAGCTGTAAGTAAACCTCTCTACACCCACCTTACCCCACCCCCGGCCCCATTAATTTTGCCCAAATTGTTGATCTATTTTAATATTTTTCTGTTTTGTTATAAGTTCATCTATATTCTAGTCGTGTAATTTTTTTTCCTAAGAGAATAGTATCAATTATAGGGGGACATTGATCTGAAGATTTAAAAGAAAATTTTCTTGAGGTTATCGACATGGCTTGTCTCCACGTTAATCTGTCTTTACATATCAAGATACTGGATTAGTGTAGCACTTTGGAATATAGTTCCATTAGCACACATTTAAAAAAACTCATAAAATGGTATGTGTCCTTTTTTTCCTTCTTTCTGGTAGGAAGGGAAGATAATTAAAAAAAGTAGTGGATTTTCTGGTAAAGGATTCAAATTTGATGAAACAGAACAAGCTTTGGCCAATGAGAGGAAGAAGTTACAAAAAGCAGCACTTGGTCTACAGGATTCAGATGATGAAGATACTGCAGTTGATGTAAGTATTTTCATCCTAAACTGCATTTCCATCAGAAAGTGCTTTACAGAATGCTGTTTCTTCACATTATTCAATACTTAATTACTGTATTCAATACTTAAATTATCTTTAGGCTTATTGAGGTCTTACTCCATTCTTATCAGGGATATCAAAACTAAGCATTGAGCCACAGAGGCTTGGGTTGAAGCTATTAATGACCATTCCATGAAAGCCTCTCTTTCTAGAGCTATATTTCAAGAAATCAAAAATGTAAACCATGCAGGATGAAAAATAAATTGTCCCAGCTTCAGTTGTCTTGACTTTTGTCTTGCTGCTGGACTTCGATGACTGGAGGAGAGTGAAGCTGATGACTTTGAGCAGCTCTGCCTCACTCATATCCAAGTCATGACATCACCCTTGTGATGTCATTGGTCCTCTAAAGGAACAAAGGACAAAGAACAACAATGACAACAATCGGGGATATGATCTCTTCTGTGGTATTATTGAACTTTTGGATTAGTTAAGGCAAGTCCCAACAAATCCCACATACTTAACATTATATCTAATAATTTTATTAACAAAAGAGAGGTCTTCATGAAACTTTCACTGTTAGAGAGATAAAAGGTAACCTTCAGTAGCCTTTTCAATAGCAATTTTGCCCCAAGCAACATGGAACCACCATTCAAAGTGCCAAATAATCTTCACAGAATCAAGGCATTATCTCCTTCTATCAAAAAGAGATAATAACACATGGATGCTGAGCAAAATGCCAGCTCAGGATAAAGACAAGTATTGATTATGCTGCGTTGTAATACTGCTAAGGCTATTGAACTGAACCTTTAAATATCATTTATGTTAAAATAGTGAGCACTGTTTAGAGCATCAACTAAATAGTATCACTCAGATTCTATTCAATTCAAATTTAGTGTTTATACACTAAATTTGTGTGGTGGGGTAAAGAATTAAGTGTAGTCTCAAAGGAGCTTAACTAACTAGAACAGTGAAAGCTTCCACCCTTTTGTGTACATATATTCTTCAATATCCTAATTATTACCATATATGTCCTATATATAGACATTTTCAAAGATGGCCTGAGCTCCTTTGCTCACCTCTATTTCAATTATAGATGATCTCTGAGTTCCCCTCCTCTCTAAATCTTTTCCTATGAACTAAATTGATTTGGAATTGACTTATGCAATAAAAGTTTTTAAAATTGACCTCATTCATTTTTAAAGTCTTAAATCAAGATTTTTTTTCAATATATGGATCTTAACAGATAGAAAATATTTTCCCTTTGCCACAGCTAGTAAGTTTTTTGAGTATAAAAAGAAGATTCGCTTTTTAAGTATCATTTGGACTAGATGTATTTAAGACACTTTCAAACTCTGAGATTCCCTAGGGTATTTTGTTTGTTTTTAAACATTCCCAAACTAAATATTTTAGTGTTCATTGAAAGAAAGAAGTTATTTTATTAAAAAAAAATCATAATGGCCTTGAAACCATTACATAATCCTTTTTTGAGTAAAGAGATATGCCAGGTAAGCAGATGCCAGGAAAGGTGAGAAGGCAGTAGAGATGTTGGATACTCAGTGGCACCTGGGATGTAGAGACTTTTAAAAGTCTCTACATCCCAGGTTCCATTTTCCCTCTGCTTAATTTTCTTTACTGTGTATGTCCCCGATTCTTCCAGTGTGCCACAAATTATTGAGTTCTTCAGCAGGATTATCAGGCTGCTTTATTTTCAATTGGCTGATGCCTTGGTAGCATGCTGAGTCGTAGATATTTGATCTGAAATTCTTAGAGTATCTCTAAATTGTTCATGAAAAGTAGTTAAATCTCTTGCCCCTTATCCTTATCTATGAGAGAGGACTGGTTCTTTAAAACATTAAATGGGGGCAAGTAGTCAAGCACATAAATATTTTGATGAGGCCCATATTTTGTAATCTGCTAGACTTGAGTAACATAAATAAACAACATAAAGGTAACAAAGTAACATAAAGATAGGTCAGATCTTAAAAAATACTGTTCAGTCAGAGATTCTAACCTGAGGTCCACCGACACCCTTACCCAGGGGAAAAGAATTACATATTTATTTTCACTAACCTCTAACTGAAATTTAGCATTTCCTTCAATTTTGAATGAAAAAAAAAACCAAACTTAATCTCAAGAGTCTTTACAGAAAAAAAGGTTAAAAATTCTTGGTGTAAAAAATGCAAAAAAGATTAGAAGAAAGAGAATAAGTATCATGATTTTGTGTGCAATTAATTATTGGTTGTAAAATTAATAAAGGAACAAAACTGGAAGCAAAAACAAGTATACTCTGAAATTTTTTGTTAGCTATGTGACCATAGGCAATTTACTTAACATCTCTCAGCCTCTGTTTCCTAATCTGGAGGGGGAAAAAATGGGGATAATTATGCTAGCAGTACTTACTTCACTGGGGTGTTGAGACTCCAATGATATAACTTATGTAATTGAAAACCTTAAAGCCTCACATAAATCTCAGTTATTATTAGTGATTTCATAACTTCTCTTTCTTTCTAGATTGATGAACAGATTGAAAGCATGTTCAATTCAAAGAAGAGAGTTAAAGACATGGCAGCCCCAGGAACTTCTAGTGTTCCTGCTCCAACTGCTGGAAATGCAGAAAAACTGGAAATTGCAAAGAGGTTGGCTCTGAGAATCAATGCCCAGAAGAATTTGGGAGCCGAGGCTCAGGTATTAAGTGGTTTGTTCAGTGCCTCAGCTCCTTACTTCCTAAAACATGTAAAAATGCTAAATTATGTAGCTATATTTTAATACCTAATTATTGTAACTATTACTTAATTTGTAGGGAGTTTGACTTTTTTTTTCCCAATGTAGTTACTTATATAATGATACCTATGCTGGAATGCCTAACCTATCATATCTGTAATGGATTATGGCTTGTATAAGGAATATACTGGTTGATAACACAAACATCATAGAAAACTTTCTGAATAACATTGCATATAGCATGTTTTTCATGGATGACTTTCTGACAATGTTTAATAGTCTTTATTATGTTAATAATTTTTTAATCAAGTGTGTGAACTTTAGTAGCATTCCCAAAGAATGATTTGTTAGTTTCTCCAATATTCTGAAGACTTCAGGTAAGTCAAGTCAGTTACTGTAAAATTATTGTTGGTTGGGTTGGTTTTCCAGGGGGTTGTGGGGGTACAAATTTTCTAATTTAAATGAACTTCTGGGCACTAGTAGAATCTACTTCATATGTACGTAATTTAGGAAAGGTCAGGGCAAACAATCTAATATGACAGGTAAGGAAGTGAATATCACTTGTGTGTCAGCATTTTTATTTAGAAGCCTCAATGGTATTTTGGTTTTGAATTTCTCCAAAATAGAAGAGGTGCATTAAAATGAAATGTGTATTTCTGTGTAGTTGTCAAATCTATAGCATGCTCAATGGTACTTATGATGAGGACTTAGTTTGGTAGGGAATGGAGCATTTGGGGCTTTAAAATGGGTCATCAAAAAAGAATTTCTAATGGGGTCTGCGGGCCAATTCCTACATTAGTCCGTGATTTAATTGTAGTACTTCTTTAATTACAGGATGTAATGCAACAGGCTACTAATGCAATCCTAAGAGGGGGCACTATTCTGGCCCCTACTGTATCTGCAAAAACCATTGCAGAACAACTTGCTGAAAAGATCAATGCCAAGCTCAATTATGTGCCTATAGAGAAACAAGAGGAAGAAAGGCAGGATGGTGGACAGAATGAATCTTTTAAGAGATATGAGGAAGAATTAGAGATCAATGATTTCCCACAGGTAAGCAACAGATTTCTTTTGTACCATTTTAAATGAATATCATGGATCTCTTTCACCTGAGTCCTGCTGAATCCAGTTACCATGATTTGTCCAACAAAATAGTTTTCTCTTCTCTTTATTTCTACCACTTTTTTGTTGCCCAGTCTTGACAGTAGTAAAAGTCATTGGAATCACTGCCAGTTGAAGAACGTTTCAGGTGGCTCAATATATTTATCCTCCTGATGGTTTCTTGTTCAGAAGAAAAAACACCCTTACTTGATAAAAATGCATAATTTCAAAGTTAATTCACTTTCTGATTTCTAAAAAATTAAAAAGTGAGAATAATGGAAATGTTATTATGAACATACTTTATCTATATCTATCTATATATGAGTACTTGTGAACATAATCTATTTAATTCTAGTTCTGATAGGTTGTAATGTGCTATAACAAACTGTTCTTTTGTGTTATTTGATATGTTGTTTATCGTGTCCCAGATCTTTTTTCCTAGTGTAAAATAGCCTTTTCTTCCCTTTTCTTTTATAGACTGCAAGGTGGAAAGTTACTTCTAAGGAAGCTTTGCAGAGGATCAGTGAATATTCTGAAGCTGCTATTACAATCAGAGGAACATATTTCCCTCCTGGCAAAGAACCCAAGGAAGGAGAGCGCAAAATTTACCTGGCAATTGAAAGTATGTACTGCAGAAATTGTTAGACTGCCTGAGTTTGATCATTGTTAAATACAAATTGTTGGTAGTAGATAGACATTATAGAGGTTAAAGCTAAGGAACAGGAGATTTTTTTCTCCCTCATCTGCAAGTGAGAAACTTAGGTATGGTTGAGTAATTTAATTAATTAATTAATTAATTAATTATTTTGCTTAGGCAGTCTGAGTTAAGTGACTTGCCCAGGGTCACACAAGCTAGTAAATGTCATGTGTCTGAGGCCAGATTTGAACTCAAGTCCTCCTGACTCCAGGGCTGGAGCTCTATCCACTGCACCACCTAGCTGCCTCTTGTGGTTGAGTAATTTAAAGCCTTTTGTTTAAAAGCAGTCATAAGTACGAAGTAGTAGGATCTATGCTTTAAGACCCTCATTTCCAATACTGGCAGATTACAGCCATGAAAATAGATCAGTGTTTGTGTCTCCATTTGAGAAATAGGCCACAGAGCTGGACAACTGATAGATCGAGTGAGATGGCCCATTTTATCTAGGGCTGATACATTTGGGGACGTAAGTTTTCTTGTGAGTATTTTAATGATCTGTCATATTAGTGAGAAGAAAACTCTGAAAATTAAATTTTGAATTTTTTCTAAAAAGTAAAAGTTCCTTTTTACATCTTGAGTTGTATTTGCGGGAGCTTCTTTTGTAAGGATTATACCCATGATCTGTATTTAATCATTTTGATAAAAACTTCATTTTTTTACTAACAACTTTCTTGTTGCATAAATAGCCATAGTAAGAGGTTGCTGTGATGTAGGCTAAGCTACAAGTCGTCTTCACTGAATATAGCTCATGCTAGCTACACATAGAAAATTGTGGCTTATTCATTATCACCTCAGTACAGTCAAATTGAAATATGGACACAACAAATCAAAATATTTTTTAGTCATATATGCTGTATTATCTGAGATTGAGGCCGTTTTCTATCTGCAGAGGAAGTAAGGAGCAAAGAGTTGATAAACATTGTGTAGAATTAAATCCACTTACTAGTTCCAGCAATCATTGGTTCTCACAAAGTGTGCTTTTTTGCGTGGCTGATGCTTCAGTTGAACTGAAATGCCTTTTTATTTGGCTTTCTTTTTTTTCTCTTTATTTTCCTTTACACACTTCACAACTTCTGCTCTTTGAGTACTTAATATGTTTAGTACACATTGATTCTCTTGGCTAAAGTCTTGCCCTTAACTTGTTCATTTGCAGCAATGCTTATAGAATGCTTAATAATATTATTGATCCTTCGAGTTTGCCATGGTAACATTTATGTGACATTAACTGCTGAACTTGCCAATACCCTTGATATATACGGTATTTGTCCTTATAGATTCATACACACACACACACACACACACACACACATACACACACACACACACACACACACACAGCGCCAAGGCAGATGAGTGGTACCGTGGATAGACCACTGGGGCTAAGACTTGAGTTCAGATCTAGCCTCAGATACTTAATAACTGTGTAACTGTAGGCAAACTGTTTTCTGTCTGTTCCATTTTTCTCAACTGTGAAAATGGGGATTAATAGCTTTCACCTTCTAGGGTTGTTGCAAAGATAAAATACTTGTTATGATTTTTTGAGGTAGATTATCCAGGATTTTTGTTTGGTCATGATTTTCTGGGAGTCCAATGATTCTTTGTTGGAAAAGACAATTGGGGTTAAGTGACTTGCCCATGGTCACACAGCTAGTGTCAAGTGTCTGAGGCTGGATTTGAACTCAGGTCTTCCTGACTCCAGGGCCAGTGCTCTATCCACTGTTCCACTTAGCTGCCCCAAGTCCAGTGATTCTTAAATTATCTCTTTTTGGTCTGTCTTCCAGGTCAGGTTTAAAAAAATTAAATAGTAGATGCTTTATAATTTCTTACTTTTTTCTTTTTTTCTCTTTCTTTTTCTTTTTTTTTGAGGCAATTGGGGTTAAGTGACTTGTCCAGAGTCATGCAGCTAATAAGTGTCAAGTGTTTGAGGCTGGATTTGAACTCAGGTCTTCCTGACGCTGGGGCCAGTACTCTATCTACTGCGCCAGCTAGCTGCCCCTGCATTATAATTTCTTGCATTCTTTCATTCTCTTGTTTTGTTCAGATATTTCTTGTTGTCTCATGGAGTGTTAGCCCTTGTTGAAACTTCCTTATTTCTATCAAAGGTAACTTTAATTCTTCTAGTCTCCCACGTTTATAACTTCATTGTTATTCTCAGGTGCTCATTCAGATTTTCATGGTGTGGCTCCCTCTCTGATCTCACAGGGCTTCAGGTCTCTGGGATTTCCTAGGGTTTGGACATGTCTAGAAATTACATAATATAGAAACTGCAGGCCACACAGATAAATAATATGCTGTTGAAAGATTGCTAATATTTTACTTGTACCCAATCATTTTCACTGAGTGTGATTTTATTGTTTTGATGAAATGTCAGTGGAAAAGATATAAAAATTTCCTTACAGTAGAAATCTTCCCAACTGTAGATTGTTCCTTTTCTCCTGCATTGTCTTTGTTGTTCTCCTTGTATTTAGTAAAGTACTAAGCAACTTTAATTTGTCACAAAATATGATCTCAGCAATAATATTTTAAAGCCTATAATTTAAAATTTCTTTTATGGATGGCCTTCCATTAGGCAGCCATTGAAAGCTTTCCTCAGCATTTATGTGGAGTGCTTGAAATTGACCTGCAGTATGTGTCTGTAAATATCACGTGTGATTCTAATAATATATTTGCCACTCAACTTCCTAGGTGCCAATGAACTGGCTGTGCAGAAAGCAAAGGCAGAAATTACTAGGCTTATAAAAGAAGAATTAATCAGACTGGTAAGTAAAAATCTTTTGGGTGGTTTGTATTAATTGGCTTTAGAAAAAGCAGTGCTTTTGGAAGTATTGTATCCCTAGTTAGAACTTATGAATACTTACTTAGAAAATTAGCATTGCGATCCATACCCTTTGGAAAAATTGATTTTTTTCTTTCTTCTAAGTATGTGTTATCGGACTTTTCAACTCAGATATCTCTAATGCAGCACTCTTGTGAGGCAGAAAAAGTGCTGTTCACTACACAAAGTTAATGGAAGAAATTATACAGAATGCTACAGGAGGAAGTAACCTTAAAATAAGATCTTAAGCTACTTAAAAAAATAACCTCTTCTTAAGTGAATAAATGAAGAAGCAGTGTGGCATAATGAGTGCCAGAGCTCTTGGGTTCAAATCCTGCCTCTGTAACACATAATAGCTCTGTGAGCCTGGACAAGTCACTTAATTTCTTAGTGCTCTAGGCAACTCTCTAAGACTATAAGTTTCATAGAAGGTGCTAACCTGCATTGGTAGAGGAAGTTTCTTCATCTGGAAGTTATCTATACCAATGAAAAATTAGAGGTCCAGATCCTATCCTTACCCTGTCTTAAGTATATATCAACATCTTAGCATGTCTGTTAATTAGATATATAGAAACTACTGGTGAATAAATAGTTGAGTGACATACAGGTAAATAATAGGCTCTTGAAATATTGCTAATATTTTACTTAGACCCAATAAAGTTAGTATTTTCTCCATTCATGGTTAAATTATTTAGATGAAATATCCAGTGGAAAAGATGGCAAAAATTAATTTAGTCTAATTGAATGAAAGTTTATTTTTGTTTTAAAGTTTTGCTATTGAATTTATATAGAGGGTGGTGTTCACTTTAGGGGTGTTTTTTGCTCTCTCTGACATTGACAATTATTTTAATTACAGCAAAATTCATATCAACCAACAAATAAAGGAAGATATAAAGTTTTATAAACATCTGGAGAAAACCTCTTTACCAGTTGCTGGTGTGTGAAACTTTGTGACTTCTGTTGTCTTTGGAGTTTACAGTATATTGTAAATTAAGATTTTTAAAAATTTTGTCTTGCTGATTTTTTTATACAAGAAAAACCAGTATTTGCTTAAAAAATCTTTGTCCACTCCCCTAAAATGATTCAATCTAAAACAAACTTGTTTGCAGAGTATGATTTCCTCTAGAACAACATTTATATTCTTACAAGTATGGAAATATGGATTAAATAGACTTTAATCCTGACAGACTCCATAGAAAGATTTGGACATTTCATTGGAAATTAGTAAAGTACACTTTTAACTTTGTTTTTTGGAGTAATTCACATTACTAACTTACAATTAAATGTTGATTTATTTCCTAAACAAAGGGTAACATTCTCTTTTTTGGCGAATCTAATTGGCATACATCAAAGAATATAAACTAGAAATGAAGTTGTTATCCTCAAATATTTAGAATATGGGTTCAGAGTCTTTGTTTTAACTTTTAGAAGAGTAAATGGATAATAGTTTGAACTACTTTGTGTTTTTTATACAAATTAAAAATATGTAGCAAAATAGTTTTTTTCTCCATGTATGAAAGAATTTTAACATTTGATTTTAGATTGCCCTTTAATCTGTGAATTAAATTTTTTAAATCCCTACAAACAATTGATTTTTATAACCAAATCTATAAAGAGTAAGATTTTTCCCAAGTCTTTAATAGTTTGATTATCTATCTCTACATTTGATATATACGAACACCCCCCCAGCCCTAGATTGCCCTTATTAGAATGTGTACTGTTTTTCTTTAAAATTATGGAGCAAAATTATGACCTAGCATTCATCTTAAAGCTTGGCCTCTCTTCAGGGAAACCAGCTGCTTATTTCTTGGGTTAGTCATAAATGTATTTGTTTTTTAGCCCTCAGATGACATAAATTCCTGGATCTGGAGCTTCCATGGTGTTCTTCTGGTTTAGGCTGTGAAATTTTGATCACCCAGGGGCCTATCTGTACTTAGTACAAGTCTTTCAAATTAAGACACTGAATAGAGAGAGATTTTCAGGAGTTGAATGCTTTGGTAGAAGATTTTTATTAATTAAGAGACAAGAAATCCTCTTTACTTGAGTGAAGGACAGTTTAAAAAATAATACACTGTAAATAGTATCACAAACTCAGTTTCTTAATAGTATGTTAAATAGCTTTAAGTGTCAGAGGATGTCAAACCATTACTACTTCAGGGTAGCATTTTTATCTGAAAAGTTGTCACCTAGAAATTAATATTTCTGATTCTACCTTGTCCATTGTTTTCCTGGTGGCAGATTAAAGAACCACATATTATGTGCACAACAATACACAAACAAAACAGATAATTTCAAACTTCACCCATCTCTTAGATTTCTTTCTCTTAAGATTATTTATTTACTTATTTTCTTCAGTCTGATGGTTTATGCTTCCTTTTGACAGTGCATTTCCATCCTACACACTTGACAATTTGGTGCTGCTTTCAACCAGCATCAGTCAATTTGGGGTTGAGACTTTTTTTTTAATCATTTTAAGAACTCTGTTCATGTTTGTCATGCTAGTTATCAAGAGAAGCCATGCTAGAAATATTATTTTGTTCAGAAAGCAAACTGTGTTAGCTCATTGTTCCTAGTGTCACACTGGCACAGTTGGATTTTTAAGATTTGGATGATGTACAGACTTTAACTTTTTTTTATGCAATATATCAATATTTGTTCCTATGTTTTCTAAATTCCTCCAAAAATAAAATAATAAATAAGTGTGCATTTTTCTTTAAATCATCTTTGTTCATTAGTTTTCCATCGTATTTTGCTTTTATAATTTTTATTCTTTTAGACAAATGAGAAAAGTAATACTGTCTTTTGAAAAAACTTGCCATCAAAATGTCACCTGAAGCAAAATATGTCTCTTCATCTTCATGGGTATCTTGGGCTTCTTGGAATTTAACCAAGCAGTGCAAAAATCCACCTTTACAAGTAAGAAATGAAGGAATACACTGAAAAAGAACTGGCGGGGGGGAGGGGCGAGTGTATTTCAAACTCAATATGAGACAGAAGTATATGGCAGCCAGAAAATAAAGTAATATGATTTTAGGCTACATTAAGCTAGGCATACTGTCCAAGACTAGGGTGTTGGTAGTCCCACTTTCCTCTCCCTTGGTTAGATCACAACTGGAGAATTCTGTTTCAATTAAGAAGGACTTGGATAAACTGGAAGGGCATCAAGAAGAAGTTGGTCAAGAGCCTTGAGTTCATACCATATAGAGACTAGTTAAGAAACTAAATATAATCAACTTGGGTGGGTTGGGGAAGGGGAGGGCTGTTAAATAGAGCAGATAAGACTCTGCTTGGCCCCAGAGAACAGATAGAAGTTGTTGGAAAATCATCCCAACAATAAGAACTATTCAAAATGGAATGGACTGCCTCTGAAGGTGGTGGGGTCCCTGGACCTCACTGATGATTTTCAAGCCAAATCTGGTTGACCATTTAGGAGGAGTCTGGACATAGAAAAATGCCAAAAAAGGTTTTAAAATAATTCCTACATAATGAGATCATTCTGCTTCGTTAGATATGGGCAGAAGATTTACCAAAATCCTTTTTATACTGAGTAATTTTATGTCAGTGATGTCAAGGTGTATTGCAACAATCTGTTGCAAGAGAGTCACAAAACACCTATATAACATGTCAACTATGGTACATTTCATTTTTTGATTTGAAGTGCTCCTACATACAGGGAAAAATAGAACAGGGAAAAATAGAACAGGGAACCGCTAACCCTCATTTGAGGGTGAGGGACCTACAATGAAATTACAATTAAGTCACCTTTAGGGTCAATGTCTGACTCCTGTCATATCACAGGAAGCTTTGGGTCTATATAGGTGATTTGCACGGTAACTTTCAGCTCTAAAATTCCATACTCCTCTAGAAAGCCTTCAGTGTCTAAAGTATGTAATATAAATAAATAAATAAATAAAATATAAAGTATGCAGAAGCTACCAAGCTTATTTCAGAGAACTTAATGTATTGTACATATTAAGTACAGGTTATACACCTTTTCTTGCATCAAGGATCCCTTTGACATTCTGGTGAAGCTCATCAAGCCCCCTTCTCCCCTATGTATAGAAAGACATTTAGATATCCAGGCGGGATGTGGTGACTCATGTTGTCTTCAGAAATCCATCTAATCAGAAAGGCCCCTTCTCTAGGTCGCTGGGAATTTGTATATCCTTAGGTGTCGAGGGAAGCTGGGTTGGACAACTTTGTCTCCTTTTAGGGAAAGTTAATACATGTCACACGAGGAAAGGAGGAGCAGCCTACCCCGTGTCGTGAGTCAGGGGAAAGAAGCTTCGTCAGGGACACAAAGGCCAGTCAAGTCTGGGGCCATTTTGTCTCCTTTTAGGGAAAACTAATCCATGAGGCGAGAGGGAAGAAGGGCAAACAATCCATCTTGTGGGGAAATGCTGCTTGATACTAGTCCTGCAACATCTGGTAGGTATATAACCAAAAGAAGTCAATTCAGTATGTTGGTAATATTTTCCCAGGAGAGATACTAAGCAATCAGATGTTCTACCTTAAAAGAATGCTTACTGTGAGCCAAAATTGTGAGTAGCAGACCTCTTGGACCAAAGGAAGCTGTATGTTTTAAATTAGTAATTTGAGATGGAGACTTTGATAAAAACTGTATAATAAAATGTCTACATGATCCAACAGCATTCATTCTAAGGTTATTCTTCTGCTTCTTCAAATGCTGAATCTTAGGGCTACTGCTGACTAAGGTAAAATTTTCAATGCTTGATTCGTTAATTTTCTTTAAGAATCTGGCTCTACTCACATTTTCTAATGTATGTAACTTACTTTTGCAGACTGAAATCTTTGCTTAGACTTAATAAAAATAATTTCAGAACTATAGTATTAGTGATGAATATGGAAGATTTTTTTACCCTAACAAAACCTCAGATAAGATGTCCCAAATTGTGATTTAATATCTTCCTGTTTTAAAAAAAAAGAATTATTTATTTTTAGTTTTCAACGTTCACTTTTATAAAATTTTGAGTTTTAAATTTTCTCCCTCTCCCCGGGACAGCATGCAATCCGATATAGGCTATACATGTACAATCATATTAAGCTTATTTCCACATTAGTAATGTTGTAAAGAAATATCTTCCCTTTTTTACAAGACTAATCTATTCAAACTGTTTCTCATAATTAGCATTTATATAGTGATTTGCAAAGCTCTTTACAAATATTTCATTCTATCCTCATGACAACCCTGTGAGGCAGGTGCTCTTATCTCTATTTTACTGATGAGAAAATTGAGGCAGACGGGTTAACTGACTTGCCTAAAGTCACAAGGAGTGCCTTTGCCTGCATTTAAACTCTGATCTTCTTGATGAGGAAATTAGAACAGCAAATGGTAGTGGGAATTGAGTGAATCATACCGACTCCATCTTGTGACTCATTTCTGGAGCTAGGTCAGTTCCCTTTCTATTCAATTGTGCTTCTTGTCCAATTTCTGTCTTACGAGAAAATTTTACTCAATTGTGGGAATTGTGAGAAAACCTTATTACATTGTTTGAAAATAGCCCTGCTTGGCTGAAAAGCTGGATCACCTCTACCTGCTGCTTATGCTGACCAGAAACCCAGTCAGATCTGAAGATTGATGCAAGGAGTTTTCTCACAGTTGTACATCTCAAACAACCCATATATCTAACTGAAAACTGACTTTGTAATGGTCAATAAGTTATTGTTTCCATGTTCCTTTGATTGAATACAGACATTTGTGGGGAGTGGGACACCTCTTTTTCTGAATACAGGGAATTGTACCTATTCACTCCCCCTCTCCCAACTTAGAAAATCCCTAACCTTTCAGTTAGAAATCAGATTACCTAATTTTGTATCCTGGTTAATTGTTTTCTTTTAATTAATTGGTTTTATTTGATTGTTTTAATACATAAAAATCTGTGGGGTCCAGTGCCAAAGCTGAGGGAGCCTGGTCCCAATTTGTTAGGCAATTGGCATACATTAGTTAATTTAAAAATATGCTCAGAAGCTCAATTTCTTTATTTCAAGCTCATTTCTTTTACTTGCCACATTGACTGAGTCCAGTACACTATTCATTGTACCGCTGAGCTGCTTTCTCAGACAGTTAAATCCAACTAAAGGCAGCTACACTGTTTGATTTGTTCGTTGATATTCACAGGGTTTTATTCCCCCTTTCCATATCACTTGAGACTCGAGGCTTGTCTTAGAAAGGAATCCAGGTAGAAATGTAAACAAATGCATCACTTATCAGAGTGTCCCGAAGCATTAAACGTGTTTCCTTTACGGTTTATTCTTTTGTCTCTGAAACCTAAATTGAAGTATGTGTGTGTAAATGTGTAGATAGGCTAATAGTATACAGGAATTTACTTTTGATTATTTTTCTTGAGCCAGATCATTTTCAAATATCAGCTTGGAGTAGTTGATTGTTCTGAAGATTAAGCATCTGAGAAAATAATGCGACTTTCAGTTAATCCTATTGTAATAGGATAAAAGGAAAAATATTTAAACAAGGAGTCTTCTTTACAAATATCAAACAAAAATGAAATGTTTGGCCATTTGCCAGGGAGTCTCTAGGACTACCACTGCTAAATCATAGATATGCCTTTAGTAACTTTGACATAAATTGACAGGAAAAATCTTATTAATTGTACCCAATAACTAACCTTTATGTATTCCCTCTCCCCATCCCATAATTAACCATTGAAAATATATGTGAAAAAACTGCTGTAATTTTTTAGTTTTTATAGGTATTAAAGGAAGGCATTCACATATAAAGGCTACATTTTCTTTTTTTATTTAAAACATTTTTATTGACATCTTTTAATCACCTTTTTTTTGTTTTCAGTTGGTAAAAATTCATATTCTTGTCTTCTAGTCCACCTTACCCAATTGAGAATGAAAGAAAAATTTTATTTTTATGTATATTTATACATATTACAAACATGTATAATCAAGTAAAACAAATTTCTTTATTGGCCATGCCTAAAAGAAAAAACATTTATGTGTATGTATATCTATACACATAGTTTTTATTCTGCACTCTAAAGTACATCATCTCTATCAGGTGGATAGCATGTTTTATCACTAATCCTCAGGAATCGTGGTTGGTCAGTACACTGATCAGAGTTCCTCAGTCTTTCAAGGTTGTTTGTTTTTACAGTATTGTTGTCATTGTCTTAAGTTTTTCTCCTGGTTCTGTTTATTTCACTCTACATTAGTTCATACAAGTTTCCCTAAGTTTCTCTGAAATCATCCCCGTCATCATTTCTTACTGCACAATAGAATTCCATCATATTTATATAGCAGAACTTATTCAGCCATTCCTCAATTGATGAGTACCCTCTCAGATTCCCATTTTTTGTTTCCTCAAAAAGAGCTTAAAATATTTTTGTTCATTGAGTTAGGGTTTGTTTTTCTTAAGGATTAATCCCTCCCTTAATCTTCTCTCCTAATTTACCCTGCTCCCTTTCCCCCTTCTCTTATTTGTCTGTTGAGTACAATGTATTTCTGTAACCAGCTCTGTGTGTATCTGTGTATTCTTCCTTCCTTTAACTAGTCCAGATGAGAGTGAGATTCATATGTCAGCTGCTTCCTCTACCCCTTCCTCATTATTTGTATAGATGTCTACTTGCACATCTTTATTATGTGAGATAATTTTCCTTAACCTTCCTTTCCCCTATGTATTCTCCCTTTCCCCTATGTATTCTCCTACCATGTCTTTCCATTCGTTTCCTAAAATCATCAAGATATAACAGAACACTTCCAGGCATTCTCTAATTAGATTCCATCTATGACCCCTGATGATGAGATGGTTCAGAAGGGACACATCTTTTCTTATTAGAACTTAAGCAGTTTATCCTTGTTCAGTCACTTATGATTGATTGTGTTTGCCTTCATGTTTCTCTGTTTTTGAACTGCAGAGTTGTTACAAAGCTTTGGTCTTTTCATCAGGCATGCTTGAGGATCCTCTCTTTCATTAAAGGTTCTTTTTTTCCCCTTCAAGGTTATACTCAGTTTTTCTGGGTAAGTGGTTACAAGTCTACATTTTTTGCCTTCTAGAATATTGTGTTCCAATCTCTTTACTCCTTTAAGATAGTAGCTGCTGTATTGTTTATGATCTTGACTGTGACTCCTTGGTACTTGAAGTCTTCCTGATTACTTGCAGTATTTTTCCTTTGGTCTAGAAAGTATGGATTTTGGCTCTAATCTTCCTAGGAGTTTTCATTTTGAGATTTCCTTCAGGAGGTGACCAGTGGATTCTTTCTTTTTCCACTTTGCTCTCTGGTTCTAGGAGATCTAGACACTTTTATTTTGTGATCTTGAAAAATGTCTTTTTTGGGGGGAGGGGGTAGAACATGGTTTTCAGATAGTCAGATGATTATTAATTTTTTTCTCCTTGATCTGTTTTCCAGATCAATTGTTTTCTTCTATGAGATACCTTACATTTTTTACTTTTCCAATCTTTTGGCTTTATTTTAATATTTCTTGTCTCGTGGAGTCATTGGCTACTGTTCAATCTATTCTAATTTTCAAAAAGTTTGTTCCTTGGGCAAGATTTTGTAACTCTTGTATCAAGTTATGAATTCATTTTCCAATTCTTTCTGACATAACATTTCTTTTCCATTTTTTTTCCTCTAGTACTCTAATTTCATCGATAAAAACATTTTAAATTCTTTTTTTCAGCTTTTGCTTTATTCCAGGAATTCTAGTTGAGTTTGTGCCTAAGCTCTGTTTTTCTTTGAGGCTTTGCTTGTAAATGTTTCACAGTCATTCTCCTGTATTTGTGTCTTGAGCATCCTTGTCATCATAATAGCTTTTTATAGTATAATTTTTTTTTGTTTGTTTGCTCATTTATTCTAACCTATTTTCTAACTTTAAACTTTATGTTAGGGCCAGAATCTCTGTACTTGTAGAGGAAACATCTGGCCTGGACTGCTTTCTTGGGAGTTTTTCAAATTAAAAAACAAAAACAACAAAAACCATTTTTTGGAATTTGGTAAATTATATCAACTTGGCATCTTCAGGCCATACTAGCTGCCTTAAGAAACCTTGATTTTGATGCCCAAATTCCAAGGAAGCGTTGTAACTATTTGGGACCAATGTGTTATCTAAAGCAATGACTATTGCTTCTGAACTCAGGATAGATATCTGTACCCTCCTTGACATTCCTTCCTAGAGATATGAAAAATCTAAGGAAAATATTCACCTACCTCTTTCCCCAGGCTGTTTATGTGCCCAACACTATCCTCATGCTTGCCATGATTCTTGCTTAAGACACTGGCCTTGATGACATGCAGATTGAAGGGTCACTACTAGTGTTGATGTACAAGTTATAGGGAGCCTGATTCTGCTCTGACAGCTCATGGTGCCTCATTAGTCTCACATTTAAATAGCTTTAAATCATAAAGTACTTTATAAATTTGAACTGTTAAGCAGTGACTATTCCCTAACAATTCATTTTTGACACATCCCAATAAAGCAGTGAGTCAACAAGTATTTAGTTATCACCCACCATGTTCCAGGAATTGTTCTAAGCACTGAGAATATTTTAAAAAGGTAAAAGACAGTCCCTACTCTCAAGGAGTTCACTGTCTGATGGGGGAAACAACATTTAAGCAACTCTTCAAGATATACACAGGATAATTTGGAGATAATAGAGGGAATTAAGAAGGATTCAGAAAGACTTTGTAGAAGATGGAATTTTAGCTGTGACCTGAGGGAAGCCAGGAGCTAGGGATGAGGGAAGAGAGAATTCCAGGCTTAGAAGGTAAGCCAGTGGAAATTCTTGGAGTCAGGAGATGAGTGTCTTGTGTGTGAGGAACATTGAGCAGGTCAATATTACTAGATCACAGAGTATATTGGTGGAGAGAAAGGTATAAGAAGACTGGAAAGGTAGGAGGGATCCAAGTTAGAAAGAACTTTAAAAGTCAAACAGAGGATTTTGTATTTGATCCTGGAGGTGGTAGCCACTGGAGTTTATTGAATAAGGGGGTGACATGATCAGAACTGCATGTTAGAAAGATTAATTTGGTCTGAAGTGGGGAGACACTTAAGGAAGAAAGACTCATCAAAAGGCTATTGCAGTAGTCTAATCATGAGGTGATGAGGGCCTGTACCTGGGTGGGGGCAGTGTCAGAGAAAGAAGGGAACATATAAAAGAAATGTCATGAAAGCAAAATCAACGTAACTTGGCTATAGATTCATATGGGTCTGGGGGTGGGGGAGGGTGAAAGAGATTGAGGAATTGAGAATAACATCTAGTTTGTGAGCTTGGGTAACCTGGGAGGATGGCAGTCCCCTTTACAGTAATAGAAAAGTTAGGAAGAGGGAAAGGTTTTGAGGAAAAGATGAGGTCAATTTTCAATATGTTGTTTAAGATGTCTGATACATCCAATTTGAGAAGCCTAATAAGACAGTGGACATGTTTCTAGAGGTTAGGATTGGATAAGTAGATTTTAGAATTATCAGCATTAGAAGTTATAATCCATGGGACCTAATGAGATCACTGAGAGAAAATAATATACAGAAAGGAGAGAGTCCAGGACAGGGGCTTTGGGGACACCCACCTTCAGCAAGTATGACCCAGACAAAGATCTAGCAAAGAAAATAAAAGAATGGTTCAATAGTTGGGAGGAGAAAGGAGTATCAAGAAAACCAAGAAAGAGCAAAGTATCAAGGAGATGAGGATGGTCCACAGTGCAGTGTGGTCCATAGGTTGCAGAAAAGTCAAGAAGGTTGAGAAAAGGTCATTAGTCAGACACTTGACACTTACTAGCTGTGTGACCATGGGCAAGTCAATCCCAATTGCCTTGCCAAAAAGTGCAAAGAAAAAAAAAAAGCTATTAAATTTGGTAGTTAAAAGATCAGTGGTAATTTTGAAAAAAAAGTTTCAGTTGAATGATTAGGTCAAAAGCCAGACTATAAAGAGTTAAGAGAGTGAGAAGAAAGGAAATAGAGACACTGATTATAAACAGACTTCTCAAAGAGTTTAGCCACAAAAAGGAAGAGAGATTTGGGGTTATAGCAAATGAAGACAGACTGGTCAAGTGAGTTTTTTGAGGATTGGGGAAACATGGACATATTTATAGATGGTAGAGAAGCATCCAGCAGACAGGGAGAGACTGAAGATAAATAAGAGTGAACTTGATAAAAGGGACAATCACCTGGAGAAGACAGGATGGAATGGGATCACTTGTGCAGGTAGAGGGGTTTACTTTGGCATGGAAAAGGGCCACTTCATGTGAGACAGGGTTGAAGGAGTTGTCAGGGTTGAAGGCATCTAAATGATATTAAATGAGGAGAAGGGGAGAAGAGGGGGGTCTTGTTGAATGACCTCAATTTTTTTCCGTGAAATATGAAGCAAAGTTCCCAGCTGAGAAGGAGAGCCATGGGAGGTATGAAGAGAGATGAAAAGGTTTGGAAAAGCCACTGGGGTGACTGAAACAGTGAGTCATTTAGAGAGGTATAAAAGGATTACATTGCTGCAAAAAGGGCCTAGTTGGAACTATGTAATTTAAATTTGTAGTGTACCTCATCAGCACAGTTTCATGATTTTCTCCAGCTTTCTTGAGCAGCATGTGAGTAGGAGTGAAAGCAATAGATGATGGGAGTAATCAAAGGCTGATGCTTGGTAAGGCAAAACTAGAAATAGAATGAGAACACAAAGGAGTTGAGACAAGAAAATGGTGTAGAATTGAACTGGCCTACAAAAGGGTCAAGATGGAAAAGGGAAGGAGTGTGCAGCTAGTTCAGGGATAATGGTCTGGGAACGAACTGAGGGCGGTCATGGTGAGAAGAAAGAACAGGGCATGATGTTACAAGGTAAAGGGAGAGGTATAAAGACAACCAATTATGATCAGATAAGGGAATTTTAGAGACCATGAATATAGAAGTGGTACATTTGTAAGTAAGGCATATCTGTATGTAGCTGAGATGAGGCAGAGGAGTAGATAATGAAATATGAAATAATGAGTAGATAATGAAATGAGTAAGCTGAGGGAGGTATCAGTATGTATATTGAAGTCTCTTGGTATGAAGGCAAGAGATGGAGAGAAAAAACCAATTGAGCCAGGCAATGAACTCATCAAGGAAAGAAAGGGTGTGTCCTGGAGACTGGTATACAAAAACTAAAATCTGATTGAGTGGTAGATATGAACTGTTGTTCAGTCCTGTCTGACTCTTTGTGGAAAAAGTGGGAGAAGAAGAGTTTACCTATAGAGCAGGTAATTCGGGCAGCACAGTGGAAGGAGCTTTGGAGTAGGACTTGGCCAGGAAGGGGTTAGGTACAGGAGGATGGGAATAAAAAAGTGGGCAGTGGAGGACAGAGAATGAAGGTTCCCAATAACCAAATGAATGGGTTTAAGTAGATTTTCAACATCCTTAGGGGATTGGCCTCTGAGAGGAGCCTCAGGCAGCTGAGTTGGTATCAGTTTTTCTCCCTTTCCCAAAGTCAGGAAGACACCTTGTGGAAGACTGGTCAGCAATGGGATGGCTGAGCACAAAAAAGTCAGGATAAGCAACATGAAAATGTTAGTTTATTTTTAAACATGCCTTAGACTTCTAAGCCTCAGGGTACAGAAAGAACATTTAACTTGGACTTAGGAAGACGGGTTCAAATCCTGCCTCAGATAGCATTTGTGTGACCCTGGGCACATAAATGAACCTCTGGCAGTCTCAGTTTTCTCATCTGTAAAACAAAGGAGTTTTATTCCATCACCTCTAAGAGCCATCCTAGTGCCAAGTAATCCTATGGTGGAATTATGGGGTGGTATTGTTGTTTGTCCTTCATTCTTTTTTTTAATTTTTTAAAAAAATTTTTGCAAGGCAATTGGGGTTAAGTAACTTGCCCAGGGTCACACAGCTAGTAAGTGTCAAGTGTCTGATTTGAGACCAGATTTGAACTTGGGTCCTTCTGACTCTAGGGCCAGTGCTCTATCCACTGGGCCACCTAGCTGTCCCTTGTTCTTCGTTCTTAAAGAGGAGGACATTAGGGAGGTGATGCCATGACTTGCAAGTGAATTGAATTTAAGTGAGGGAGGGCTGTGCAAAGTCACCAGCCTCACTTTCTCCTCTGAAGCCATTTGGGTGCAGTGCCAGATATACATCATGATGACTGGAGATGACCCTCATGGGGTGTTCAGGGAGTTCCAGTACTAGCACGGGGTGATGTCATTGGTTCTCTTCAAAAAGGAAGGACACACAACAAACAACAATCCTCTGGTCCTAGGTTCTAGGAATACAAAAGCAAGTATTAAACAGCCCCTTCTTTTCTGAAGAAGCTGACATTCTTTGGAAAGAAACAACGTGGACATAGGTAAACAAACAGAGAAATGTGGAAAGGAACTGGTCCTGTGACTACATCTGTATAGGGAGTTCCTGGTGAGGAAACTCCCTCTGTCAATGCAGAGGGGCCAGTGCTCTACAATTTATAATCGTGGACAGAGTCAGCTTGGGGAAGTGAGAGGTTTGGGTACTTGTCCATTATCACACAATACATGTCAGAGGTAAGGTTTAAACCCAGGGCTTCCTGATTCGGAGGCCTGGAATTTACTGACCCATTCTACCTCTCAAATACAAATTATATACAAACACAAAATACAAAATAATTCTGTCAAGTGGGTAGAGTGTAGGGAGGAATGTATAGTGAGGGGGAAGAGGATAAGGAAAGGAGAGGAGGGAGGTCTGGGGAGTGAAAATCGGAAAGGACCTCTTGTAGGTGGCGCATTTGAGCTGAACCTTCCTCAGTTGTTCCTAGTTGTCATTCTTTCCATCTATGCAGCAGCCTGTGCTTGAGTTCAGGTTCTCAATTTCAAATGCAAGAGATTTGGACCTCTTTACATCATGATCTACTATCATTCGAATATAATGTACAGGATTTTATTCTCTCTTGTATAGAAATTGAATTAAACCTAAAATAATGGATAGTTTCAGGATATTATCTATAATCATATGAAAAAGTGCTCTAAATCACTATTGATTGGAGAAATGCAAATCAAAAAATCTCTGAGGTACCACATCATACCTATTGGATTGGCTAACATGACAAAACAGGAAAATTATAAATGCTGGAGAAGATGTGGGAAAATTGGAACACTAATGCATTGTTGGTGGAGTTGTAAACTGATCCAACCATTCTAGAGAGCAATTTGAAACTATGGCCAAAAAGCTGTAAAAATGTGCATACCCTTTGACCCAGCAAAACCACTTCTAGGACTATATCCCAAAGAGATCATAAAAATGGGAAAAAGACCCACATGTACAAAAATATTTATAGTGGTTCTTTTTGTGGTGGCCAAGAATTGGAAATTGAGGGGATGTCCATCAATTGGGGAATGACTGAACAAGTTGTGGTGTATGAATGTAATGGAATACTATTGTGTTATAAGAAATGGATGAACAAGCAGACTTCAGAAAAACCGGTAAGGATTTATATAAACTGATGCTGAGTGAAGTGAGCAGACCCAGAACATTGTACACAGTTACAGCCACATTGTGTGATGACTGACTTTGATAGACTTAGCTCTCCTCAGCAGTGCAAGGATCTAAGACAATTCCAAAAGATTCATGATGGAAAATGCTATCCACATCCAGAGAAAGAACTATGGAGTCTGAATGAAGATAAAAGCATACTATTTGCCCTCTCTCTCTTTTTTTTTTTAGTTTTGTTTCTTCTTTCTCATGGAACATGACTAAGGTGAAAATATGTTTAATAAGAATGTCTATGTAGAGCCTATATCAGATTGCGTGCCATCTTGGGGAGGGGGGAGGAAAGGGAGGCGGAAAAAATTTAAAACTCAAAAGCTTATGGAAGTGAATGTTGAAAATGAAAAATAAATAAATAATTTTAAAATAAATAAATAAATAAAAATAACGTCTGCCTGAATTAATTTACGTATTCAGTGCCATACCAGTCAAACTAAGAAAGAATTATTTTATAGAGCTAAAAAAGTAATAATGAAATTCAACTGGAAGACAAAGAGTCAAGAATTTAAAGAAAATAATGAAAAAAGTGGCAAAGAAGGGGACCTACGAGTACCAAATCTCAAACTTTACTGCAAAACAGTAATCTTCAAAATTATTTGGTACTGGTTAAAAAAATAGGACGATAAATGGAATAGATGAGGTACATGGCCGACAGAAGAAAATGAACACAGTAACATAGTGTTTAGTAAACCCAAAGACTCTAGGGCACCTGGGGTAAAGACTCCCATTTGACAAAAACTGCTAGGAAAACTTGAAAGCCATCTGGATGTCATTTGGTATACACCAGTATCTCAAATTGGATAAACTCCAAATTCATACGTAACTTAAAACACAAAAGGTGACATCTTAAACAACTTAGAGAAGCAAGGACTGGTTCATCCTACGATATGGAACAAAATCAGAGTGGAGCAATTTGTGTTTTATGCTAGGGAATTAAAATTAAGATGATACATAAATTGAAAATAATTATTTTAAAAGATTATGCAATTTTAAAAATAGTTACATTTGTATTTTGATACAACTTTCATTTCTTCATCAGCATTTTCCCTACTCCAAATCTCTCCCTACACCAGTCCATCCTCTGCTCAGTTTCCAAAATTTTCTTCTTCTTCTTCTTCTTCTTCTTCTTCTTCTTCTTCTTCTTCTT
>NW_020947062.1:20986323-21144873 GCF_900497805.2 Vombatus ursinus
TTCTTCTTCTTCTTCTTCTTCTTCTTCTTCTTCTTCTTCTTCTTCTTCTTCTTCTTCTTCTTCCTCCTCCTCTTCTTCTTTCCACTGCGCCACTTAGCTGCTCCCCAAAATTATCTTCTCAAACTGCAGGTCTGACTATGCCACCCCCTTATCAATGATCTCAGTTGACTGCCTCCTGGATCAAATAAAATACTCTTCATTTATTTTACAATACAGCAAAACTGCTCTACTTGCTTTTCCTTGTACCCGACACTCATTCTCCCAGTGCTGGGCTTTTTTTTTTTTTTTTACACGGGCTATTCCCTATTCCTGGAATGTTTGCTGTGCTCACCTCTGCTTCTTGACGTCCCTCAGTTGAGATCCCATCTTTTACAAGAAGCTTTCCTGTCTGTTCCTTCCCAGTGCCAGCCTTTGTTTCCCACTTACACAGTAAATATCTTGTACATACACAGTTGTTTGTATGTTTTCTCACCCATTAGAATTCGAGCTTCTTGGGAGTACGGACCTTGTTTTATCTTTCTTGGTGTCCCTAGTGCTTGCCTCTGCAGCCCCATTTGGTCTCAACTTTAAGAAACAGAATAAGCTGATGCCCAGAAACCTCCTAATGCTGTTTAACTTAACCTTGGATGTACTCAATACATTCCCCACTCCCTCAGCCTCCTCTCCCCTCTGACTGACTGGTTGGGGAGTGCTTAACTCCACCCAAAGCCTTCCTTCCTAGAAGGCAGAACCTAGCCTTGGGGCTCACTCCACTTTACATCTGCAGATCTTTGTTGTTCAGTCACATCTGATTCTTTGTGACCCCATGGACCGTATAGCACGCCAGGCCCTTGTAGCCTTCACTATCTCTCAGAGCTCATGTCCGTTGTTTCCATGACACTATCTATCCATCTCTGATACTATTTCTCTCATCCCCTGCCCTCCCTTTCTCCTTTTGCCTTCAATCTTCCCTGACATCAGAGTCTTTTCCTTCTTCCATGAATCCTATCTTCTCATTATGTGGCCCCAACATCAGAGTCCTTTCCTTTCAATGAGTCCTATCTTCTCATTATGTGGACAAAATATTTAAGCTTCAGCTTCAGTATTTGATCCTCTAGTGAATAGTCTGAATTAATTTTTTTTAAGTATTGACTGATTTGATCTCCTGAGCAAATTTGATTTGATTTTGATTGTCAAAAATTTTCTCCAGCACCACGATATGAAAGCATGAATTATGTGCCACTCAGTTTTCCTTTATAGTCCAACCCTCACAGCCATGCATTGCTACTGGAAAAACCGTATCTTTGACTTATAAGGACCTTTGTTGGCAAGCAGATGTGCCTGCTTTTTAGTTTGCTGTCCAGTTTTGCTTGACTATAAATGTTCGTAACAGGAGTTTTATTTTTCCCTCATTCGAAGTAGGGGGAGGGAATAAGAGAGAGAGAGAGAAAGCAGATTTTTGCTGGCTTTAAGAAAGGACACAGGAAGTTCCAAGCTCTCTTCAGCAAGAGGTCCCTAGAAGAAGAGAAAGACTGGAAAGAAGCCATCTTGTAGAAGAGCCATACTAGAGAGATTTCACAGGACTTTCCCTTGGCTGAGATTAGAGATTCTTTCACTCTCTCAGTTAAGCTATCTTGTGCCCCATTCACTCTGTGTATCTCCTTGTCTAGTCTATCCTCTATCACTTCTCCAATTTCTGTTTCCTATCAATTTAGATTAATGCTTTTATTCACTCTCGGGCATTTGGTGGGAAAGAAGCCTTTCTAAATGGTTTGGGAAACTTCTCTAAACTTCTTCCCTATTAAGGGATAGCAATCAGGAGAGTGGCTTAAATCTTAAAAGTTAATTCTCTTAAATTAGCAGTTATTTCCCCTAGATTAACAATCCTTAGGGGAGCAGATATATATAATTCTGGCCTAGTTCCGCCTCTCTCAGGAAAGGAGAGTGTCCCTCTTGAGGCCCCAAACTTTTGCTCCCTACCTAGTAGGAATCAAAGTCTCCCTTGAAGAAAGGTAGATGAAGGAGATTCCTATTCATGTCTCCCTGTGAGCCACATCTAGATAGACTCATGTGGACACACATAATCTATGTGAAAAAGCACACACACACACACACACACACACACACACACACCCCTTACACAGTATCAGTGTAGCTAAATTGGAGAGGCTTGTCACCAGAAGTTTGATACAAAGAGATTATTTGCTGGGGGAGGGAGTTCTACATTAATTTATGAAATTTATTATAAGAAATTATGTGAAAACATTGCAGAAGTTTTTTTGTGTCATGGCTCATTTGGAAGTCAGTTAGAATTTCTGGACACCTCAGAATAATATTTTTAAATGTATAAAATAAAATATGTAGGATTGCAAAGGAAACCAATTTTTTTGAAATACAATTGGTAGATAGGAAAACTATGGTCCTGTGTGATGTGGTAGAGGATCTATAACTATAGTGATTTTGAAGTAAGGATGAGAACAAATATTTTGAGATATCTGCAACAACTCTTACTATCATGTGGAAAAGCTGTCATTTCTATTGGTGACAAATTCACAAGCATTGCCAATACTACTATGATCTGTAGCTTATATTCACAATGGAAAGAAATGTTATATTTCAGTTAAAGGTTAATGAAAACAAAGATAAAATTTTTTCTCATCTAAGCCCACAAATCCCCTGAAATCTGTCCATGGGTCCAAGGACCCCATGTTAGGAATCCCTGTTTTAGAGAATTGCACCATAACATTTCTGGTTTTGAAAAGCTGCCACCTCCAAGTATATATTAATCTGTAATAGGTCCTAGTACTAGGTCTTTCTGTATATATAAAATGAACATTTATTTCTAATATTCTTTCTAACCCTACATCCCATAAAAATATGGTGAACTATTAAGCATTAGGCAGAAAGCAAAACCAGTTAGGGAAGGAATTAAAAATTATGCCATTATTGTAGAAAAGGGTAAAATAAAGGAGAGTTTTAGAAGAGAATCCAAGGAGTAAAGCTTTTTATAATATGAGGAGTGCTCATGGTGTAAATGCAAGTAGAATTAAAACAGGCAGAATTTCAAATTCTGTTCCAGAAATAGCTTCTCACATTCTGGATCAGCTTTATGCCATATTCTGTGGTCATATGCATTACAACAACTCACTAGGACTTGATGCTTATGAGAAAAATATAATCAGGTCTTTCTAACTTAGGGGAAAGTTCTAAATACACTCTGAGATCAGTACAAGACAGAATTGTGCACATAGAAGTTCCTATTGCTTTAAGTATTGTGCTTTAAGATTAAAATGTAGCATGACCATAGCTTTTGAATTCTTCTCTGCATAATGTGGACATATCAAGTAGGTATGATAGGTATGTTATCTAGAGGAAACCTGCTTCCTCCATATAAATCCTGTTGCTTAAGAGATTAGAAAGAAGATATGAGGTAAATAGGGCAGCTAGGTGGTACAGTGGATAGAGTACTGAGCCTGGAGTCAAGAAGACTTGAGTTCAAATCTGGGCTCAGACACTTAAATGTGTAACCCTAAGCAAGTCATTTCACCCTATTTGTCTCAGTTTTCCCAACTGTAAAATGAGCTGGAAAAGGAAATGGCAAACTACTCCAGTATCTTTGCCAAGTAAACTTCACATGGAGTCATGAAGAATAGGACACAACTCAAATGCATTTTACAACTTACTGACCTTTCCAAAGCCAGCAGGATCAGTTTCACATCCTGTAGTAGTACTTTTGTAAGCCAAAGGTGCTGGTAAATGTTTTAACAACTGACTCTCAGGTGAAAAAATGTACACATTACATACTTTTAAATTTAAAAAAAAAGAGCAAATATTATGCGTGGATAGCATTTTCCATCACGAGACTTTTGGAGATGTCTTAGATCCTTGCATTGCTGAGAAGGGCTAAGTCTATCAAAGTTGGTCATCACACAAAGTGGCTGTTACTGTGTACGATGTTCTCCTGGTTCTGCTTACTTCACTTAGGATCAGTCCATACAAGTCTTTCCAGGTTTTTATGAAACCTGCTTGCTTATCATTTCTTATAGCACACTAGTATTCCATTACATTCATATATCACAACTTGTTCAGCCATTCCCCAATTGATGGGCATCCCCTCAATTTCCTATTCTTTGCCACCACAGAAAGAGCTGCTAAAAATATTTTTGTATATGTGGGTCCTTTTCCCTTTTTTATGATCTCTTTGGGATACAGACCTAGTAGTGATATTGCTGGATCAAAGGGCATGCACAGTTTTATAGACCTTTGGGCATAGTTCCAAATTGCGATCCAGAATGGTTGGATCAGTTCACAACCTCACCAACAATGCATTAGTATTCCAAATTTCCCACATCTTCACCAACATTTATCATTTTCCTTTTCTGTATATTAGCCAATATGATACTCGTGAAGTGGTACCTCAGAGTTGTTTTAATTTGCATTTTTCTAATCAATAGTGATTTAGAGGATTTTTTTGGTAGAACTCTAGATAGCTCTAGTTTCTTCCTCGGAGAACTGCCTGTTCATATCCTTTGGCCATTTATCAATTGGGAAATGACTTGTATTCTTATGAATTTGACTTCAGAAACAATGGCTGTAAAAATTGTTTCCCAGATTTCTGCTTTCCTCCTAATCTTGGTTGCATTGGCTTTGTTTGTGCAAAAACTTTTCAATTTAATGTTATCAAAATTATCCATTTTGCATTTCATAATGTTCTTTATCTCTTGTTTGCTCATAAATTCTTCCCTTCTCCATAGATCTGACAGGTAAATTATTTCTTGCTCTCCTAATTTGCTTATGGTATCATCTCTTATGTCTAAATCATGTACCCATTTTGACCTTATCTTGGTATAGGGTGTGAAATGTTGGTCTATGCCTAGTTTCTGCTATGCTATTTTCCAGTTTTCCTGGCAGTTTTTGTCAAATAGTGAGTTATTATTCCAGAAGCTAAGGTCTTTGGGTTTATCAATTAGTAGATTACTATAGTTGTTGACTGCTGTGTCTTGTGTACCTAGCCTATCCCACTATTCCACCACTCTTTTTCTTAGTCAGTACCAAATAGTTTTGATGATTGCCAAAAAGCTTGTCCTCTTTTAGCACATTGATAATGAAGGTCTCCAGGTCTTCATAAAATATTTCTTTGACCTCATCAGGGTTCATCATAGTGGGAGCATAAGCACTAATGATGGTGGTGGGGTCCTTTCTGTAAGTGGCAATCATATCGTCATGAGCCTGTTGTGTACTCCTTTTGATAGGCATATAAGCTTGTTGACTAGATTAGAGCTGGCAAAACCTATGCCAGCTTCATGGTACTTTCCATCAATGAGGCTGCTCCAGAAAAATGAGTATTCAGTCTGACTTTGGTAAACTGGCTTTCATTTGCCAACCTTGTTTCACTCAGGGCTGGTATTTGGATGTGATACCTGCTGAGTTCTCTCAAAACAATTGTTCATCTTTCAGGCATACTAGATTTCTTGTCCATAAGTGAACACATTTTCCAGGTGTCAATGGTGAGTGGAATCATCTTCTCAAAAGTTTTTGTACATTTTTTTTGTGTTTCGACTACAGAGTGGGATCCCTGCCTGCCACAGTTAAGCAGGCCAGGGTTAGATGAAGCAGACAATTTTAGAACACCTCTTCTAGCTCCTTCCTCATGCCAGAAAATGAGCAGTGTGGTCCATAAGAAGGCTTCTCAGAGACCCAGGGGGCTACCAAATCCCACTGATGCTTTAGTCCAGTGAGAAGACGACCCTGTGGCCTGAGCCACCTCTGTGCAGGGTTGTGACTGCAGTTCCCAATATATCTGTACCTGCTGCTTTGTCACTAGCCCATCACCACAGGACTTTGAGGTAGGTAAAATAGTAAGGTAATAAAATAATAACACAGTAAAATAATAAAATAATGAAATAGCAAAATTGTATGAGGGATGTCTTTTGGCTCACTTGTAAATTGGATTTAAGTGAGACAGAGTGGCATGAAGTTGTTAGCTTCACTCCTTCCAGTCATCAGAGCCCAGTGGCAAGATAAAAGTCAAGATGACTGGGATGGCCCCGGATGCAGTGGATGACCATGGCGTCTTCTGTGTCTGATAAGTTCTAACTGCTCCATAACACGTGCTTCTGCCACCTTCATGGCCCATTGAAACAAAATGTTCACATCCATCTATTTCCTAGGGCAAATCTTCACATGCTTAGGGTAGACACTCCACTAATCCACCAACAAATTTGAGGCCCATTGACTACCCTCAACTTGGTTTACCCTGCCAAGACAGTTTTACTAGGGTATGGCCACTGTACATTCAACAGCTTCTTGGAGCCACAGGTGATAGCTGGGTGGTAGGTGGACATCACAGGTGGTCACACCAGAGGCGCTAGTCTTCCCTGAACACCCCATACATCCCAGAAATCTTTGGACTATGGCAGGAGGATGAAGGGGTTTAAGTAATGGGCCTGGGTCACTCCCTCGCTTCAGCTTTCTGGTAACTCCTTCTAATCAGTGTGGGAGGTAGCTGAACAGGGCAGCAGCCAACACCTTCACGACTAGCAGTACATCAACACCTTCCACTGGAGGAAAGATGAGTTCTGTTTTGTAGTTGTTGAATTTGAGATGTCTATGAGACTTCCAAGACTGTCCAAGAGACAATTAGTAACGCATGGCTAAAGCTTAGCAGAAACTAGGGCAAAATCTGTAAATTTGGCAATCACCTGAATTGAAATGATAATAGAACTCATGGCAGCTAACGAAATTAACAAGTAATATAGTATAGAAAGAAAAAAGGAAGTCCCAGGACAGAGCTGTGGGGGATGTCCTCTGTTAGTGGGTATGACATGACTGAAGGACTAATAACATGAACTGAGAAGTAGTGGTCAAACAGATAAGTTGTTGCTGTATCCTGTGTCCTCAAAGAGGACCATAACATTAGGAAGGTGATGCTATGACTTGCAAGTGAATTGATTTAAGTGAGGGAAGGCTGTGCAAAGAGATCAGGATGACTGGGGATGGCCCAAACAGAGAGGAGGAGAACCAGGAAAGAACAATGTCATGAAAAACTAGATGGGAGAATATTGGGAGTAAAAAAAAAAAATGTCAAAAGCTTCAGAGAGGTCAAGAAGGATCAGAATTGGAAAAGGACATTGGATTTAACAATTAATAGATCATTGGTAACCATATCTTTAGTCATATGTTAAACAATTTTCCGAGAAATAAAAGGCAAGCTCACTGCCTGAGTCTCTGTTCTCTTCCTCTTTTTGAAAGTTTGCACAATTTGCCTTTTCTCATGCTTGGTACTTCTCCCACTTATCATGACCTTTAAAATACCACTAACAGTACCTCAATAATCACACCTGCTAGTTCTTTTTTTTCTTAACAAATGAATTTTCATTGATATTTTTTTTTTTCTGGATCACCAGAATTTCTCCCAGTATCCCTAACCCTTGGTGTTCCGGAAAAGTCATGTAAAACAATGAATATTTTTTTAAAGAAAGAAAAAGAGGAAGAGGAAAAAAATCAGTAAAACTGATCAATACAGAGAATAAGTTTGAAAATATATGCAAATATTTAACAAAGATGTACCAAGTCCATTGGAGTGGGGATGGGATTAGTTTATCATTTTTATTCTTTGGGACTATGTTTACCCTTCGTATTTTTGCATCATTCACTTCTAATTGTTTTATGATTCTTTCCACTTGGATTGTTGTTGTCATTGTGTATGTTGTTTTCTTGGCTTTGCTTCTTTTATTCTGCATCAGATTGTATAAATCTTTCCATGTTTCTATGTATTCATCGTATTTATAATTTTTTATAGCACAGTAACATTTTATTACATTCATGTACCACATTTTTTTTTTTTAGTCATCTCCTAAGTGATAGGCATCTACTTGGTTTCCAATTCTTTGCTATCACAAAAAAATGCTGCTATAAATATTTTGGTGTATCTGGGAGGTTCTTATCAGTGACCGCCTTGGGATATTAGTCAAATAGTAGAATTTCTGGGTCAAATAGAATGGACATTTTATTTGTAATTTATTTGTATAATTCTGAATTTCTTTCCAAAATGGTTGGACCATTTGGGGGCAACTAAAATTTTGGTGCATCTCTAAACAGTGGACTAGTTTGTCTTTCTTCTTGCGGCCTCTCCAACACTATTACCATGTTTGCCAAGTTGCAGGTATAAGGTGGAAGCATAGGATTATTTTTAATTTACATTTCTTGTAATTAGTGATTTGGAGCATTCTTTTAAAAATTATTTTTTATTTTCAGTTCAGAATTCTCTCCTTCACTCCTCCCTTGCCCACCCATTGAGAAGGAAAGAAATATGGTACCTATCATGCATTAGTTTATATAAGTCTTCCTAGGTTTTTCTTAAAGATCTCCCTCTTGTCATTTCTTATAGCACAACAGTATTCCATCACAATCATATATTACTACTTGTTCAGCCATCCCCCAATTGGTGTGCATCCCCTCAATTTCTAATTCTTTGGTGCCATAAAAATAGCTGCTATAACTAATTTTGTACAAATATGTCCTTTTCTCTTTTCTTTGATCTCTTTGGGGTATGGACCTAGTAGTGGTATTACTGGGTCAAAAAGTATGCACAATTGAAGAGCCCCTTGAATGTATTTCCAGATTGTTTTCCAGAATGATTAGATCAGTTCATATGGAGCATTCTTTCTTATGGTTGTTATACAACTTCTTTGAGAATTGTTTGTTTATATTATTTAATCTCTTATCTATTGGTGAATGGCTTTTGTTCATCCTTATCTATATCTTTCCATGTAATCTATTATTTGCCTATATATCTTGGATATTAAACCCTTATCTGAGAAATTTGATACAAAGGTTTTTTTCCCATCCCACTCCTTACCTTCATATTCTATATTTATATTAATTTTATTCATATAGAAGCTTTTAACTTTCATGTAATTGAAAGTGGCTATTTTATCTTTTATAATTGCCTCTATCTCTTATTTGGTTAAGAATATATTTTCCTGCCCATAGTTGTGAGAGATATATGACCTGTTTCTCTTCTAACTTTTTATGGCATAATATTTAATATGAAGGTCATGTATCCATTTTAAATTTATTGTGGAATATGCCATAAAATGTTGATGTAAACCTAATTAATGTCAGATTTATTTCCAGTTTTCCCAGCAGTTTTTTTTTTTTTTTTATCAAATAGGGAGTTTTTTTTCCCCAAGTAATTTATGTCTTCTGGTTTATTTAACACTGAGTTATTGAGTTTCATTTTCTTCTGATTCTCCTTCATCTGTTCCAGTAATCTACCTTTCTATTTTTTTTAGTCAATATCAAATGGTTTTGATGACTCAGTGTTCATGTCTGGGCTGTGCCAATATAATAAAAATAATAATACTATCAAAACACTTTAATGCTATAGCAATCAAACTATCAAAGGGACATGTTTGTAGAACTTGATAAAAATTGTAACAAAATTTATTTGGAGAAATAGAAGATCTAAAGAAGATCTAAATTTTCAAGGGAACATCATGGGAAATATTGGGAAAAAAAAGAAAAAGGAAGAGATGAAAGGGGATTAGCACTTCCACACTTCAGATTATATTATAAAGCATCAATCATCAAAACTGTTTGGTATTGGCTAAAAAAATAGAAAGGTAGATCAATTTTCCTTTACCTTTCTTTATTCCTTTGATTTCTTTCTGTTTTTTTTTTTTCATTTCTGCTATTCCTGGCATTTCTAGAACTCTATCAAATAATTGTGGTAAGAGTGGACATCTTTGTTTTACTACTATTGTACCCCTATTCCAAATGATGTTTGCGTTTACTTTCAGGTATACTTTTTATGGTATTACAAAAGGCCCTTCTATATTTCTACTTACAGTATTTTTGTTTTGTTTTTATTTAATTAATTAATTTATTTTTAGTACAAATTAGTTCAGTACTTTGCCAGAGGCCTTTTTTGCATCCAGTGAGATAAACATGTAATTTTGGATGATTTTATTTTATTGTTCATTATGTTGGTTGTTTTCCTAGTGTTGAATGACCTCTACTTCCCTGGTATGAATCCAACTTGGTCATAATGAATGATTTCTTGGATGAATTTCTGTAGTCTGTTTGAAAGTATTTTATTTAAAATTTTTGAATTGATATTCATGAATGATATTAGTCTATAGTTCTCCTTTGTTTCATCTTTCTCTGGTTTAGATATTAGGACAATATTTATCTTATAAAAGGAGTCTGGTAGAATGCTTTCTTATTTAATTTTTTTGAGAATAATTTGTGTAGTATTGATACTAATTATTCTTTAAAAGTTAGACAGGATTCTCCTAAGAATCCATCAAGACCAGTAGGGTTTTTTCCTTGCTTTGGTAGTTTTTTTTTTAATAGCTAGTTCTATTTTCCTTTCTGAATTTGAACTATTTATTTGGTCTTCTTTGTGATATTTATTTGGTCTTCTGTGAGTCTGCATATTTTATATTTTGAAGGTATTCCTCTATTTTATGTTGTCAGTTTTGTTAGCATATGAGTTTTTTGTAGAGTGGATTCTGAAAATTACTTTTATTTCTTCTGGTTTCATTGTAATTTCACCTTGTTCATTTGCTATTTTGTTAATCTTATTTTCTGTTCTTTTCTTTTTAATAAGATTGGTTAAAGACATCAATTTTGTTAAACTTTTCAAATAACCAGTTTTTAGTTATATTCATCACTTCTATAACCTTTCTGGTTTCCAGTTTATCTATTTCTCTAATTTTCAATATCTCCTTTTTTTGTATTTATTTTGGGTTTGTATATTTGTTGGCTTTCTAATTTTTTAAATGCATATTTTGTTCATTTGTCTTCTCCTTTTTTATTTTGTTAACTTTTGGGGGGATATAATTTTTCCTCTGAGAACTGATTTAGCTGCCTCCCAGAAATTTTGGTATGTTGTTTCATCAACATTTTCTGTCATATAATTATTGTTTCTATAATTTGTTCTTTGACCTAGCCTTTAGTTAAGAATTCATTGTCAGGTCTACATTTGGTTCTGTTTTTTGTTTGTGCTCCCTGAATTGATTACTCTTCTCTATTGCATTATTGTCTGTAATAATTGTGTTTGCTACTCCTGCCTTTTTTTTTGGCTAGACAGTCGGAGTTAAGTGACTTGCCCAGGGTCACACAGCTAGTAAGTGTCAAGTGTCTGAGGCTGGATTTAAACTCAGGTCCTCCTGACTGCAAGTCAGTTGCTCTATCCATGACTCCTGCCTTTTTATATTTCTTTGCAATATCTCTCTGCACCAGTTTTGTAGAAGTTCCATGTGGTAGAAGATCAGACTAGATGTAGGAGTAGAAGGAAGTTGTATAGCTGAACTCTCCCCAGCAAAACTTCACAAGAATCTAGAAAATGCTCAAGACTAAGTCCTGATCAGGAAATGAAAGAAAAAAATCAGTGAGTTATTTTCCAGTTCAAATTGGCATAGGGAGAAAGCCCAAGAGATCTGTGGACAGTAGAAATATAGTCTAGGCAGGAACGTACTTCAGAGAGCCTTCCAGTCCTTGACTGAAGGAAGACCTGCCTGAGACTTGGCACCAGGGCAAGAAAAGGTACCAGATCCAGCACAGAGAGGCCTGGCCTTGTGCAGGGAGCAGGAACAGGTACCAATTGGTGCTTTGCTGCTCACTATCTAGTTCTAAGTGACAGATATAGGGCAGACTGAGGAACAGAACTGCACCAAGGACTGGAAGCTCAGGGAACAGAGCAGTCATAGGCACTAAGATGTATAGTGAACTTAGACCAAATACAGAAGCAAAGAGCAGCTGTGTGGCTCTGACCTCAGGAATGGAGTAGGGTCTCAGATCCAGCCCCAACCTATTCTGGAGCCCTCAGCAGAATAACCAGTGCAGGAAGGCCAGAGCCTGCGGTTCTATCTCTCTGAACCTTCAGAACTTTGCAGTTGTTGGACAGAGGCTGAGTCCAGTAAGCAGTCTGCTCGACCTCCAACCAAGGGTCTGAACAAATACTCTTGTATTACTCAGACTCAAACCCAGGTCAGAAACTTACAGAGCTGAGAGTGTGTCATGAACCAGCCTGCTTTTAGCATTTTGAAACCTTTCAAGTTCTCAGACTGAGCTCTCTCTGAATTCCTAGGATAATACAATTTCTTGGAGTACTCCAAGAAAGCAACAACAGGGCACAAGACTGGTTGGGCCATTCTCTACAGAAGTAATCAGAGCCTGGCTATAAGATCTAAAGTCAAGAAATAAGGCTGGAAGAATAAGCAAACAAAAAAAGAATCCCAACATAAAGAACTATTATGGTGATAGGGATGCTCAAGATACAATTCAAAACAACTACAAGCAAAGTTTCAAAGAAAAACATAGTTTGGGCACAAGCTTAACTAGAAATCTTGGAAGAAATAAAACTAGAGTTTTTTTTTTTAACAGCCAAAATAATTTTATCAATGAAATGATAATGTTAATGGAAACAATTGGAAAAGAAATGAGAAAACTAGGGAAAATACTGAAAAAGAAATGAGCGCTTTTGTATGTATAGCATTTTTTTTTTTTGGTGAGGCAATTGGGGTTAAGTGACTTATCCAGGGTCACAGAGCTAGTAAGTGTTAAGTGTCTGGTCAAGTGTCAGGTCCTCCTGACTCCAATGGCCAGTGCTCTATCCACTGTGCCACCTGGCTGCCCAAAATGAGTACTTTTGAAGAAAAAATTAGAAAGGAAATTTAACAGCCTGGTACAGGAGATATAAAACCTCACCAAGTAACAAACTCCTTTCAAGTTTTATTCATTTATTATTTTTTAATTAATTAATTTATTTTTAGTTTTCAACAATCACTTCCATAAGCTTTTGAGTTTTAAATTTTCTTCCCCTCCCTCCCCTCTTCCCTCCCCAAGATAGCATGCCATCTGATGACTCCAAATATGCATTCCTATTAAACATATTTTCACATTAGTCATGTTGTAAGGAAGAATTAGAACCAATAGGAGGAACCACCAGAAAGAGAAAGCAAAACAAACAGAAGAAAAAAAATAGCAAATAGTATGCTTCAATCTGCATTCAAACTCTATAGTTCTTTCTCTGGATGTGGATAACATTTTCCATCATGAGGCTTTTGGAAATGTCTTACAGGATCCTTGCATTGATGAGAAGAGCTAAGTCTATCAAAGTTAGTCATCACATAATGTGGCTGTTACTGTGTACAATGTTCTCCTGGTTCTGCTTACTTCACTCAGGTTCAGTCCATACGAGTCTTTCCAGGTTTTTCTGAAATCTGCTTGCTTATCATTTCTTATAGCACACTAGTATTCCATTACATTCATATATTACAACTTGTTCAGCCATTCCTCAATTGATGAGCATCCTCTCAATTTCCAATTCTTTATCAAACTCCTTTCAAATTAGAATGGACCAAATAGAAGTTAATGATTCCATGAGACAACAAAAAATATTAAAAATAAAAGTCAAAATACTGAAAGAATAGGGAAAAAACTGCAAGATATATCATAGAAAAAATACTAAAAAACAGATTGAGGAGAAAAAAATTAAGAATCATTAGATTACCTAAATGATATGACCCTAAAAAGACCAAAGACATTAACTTTCAAGAAATCATAAAACAAAAGTGCCCATGTCTCTTAGTGTCAGAGGGCAAAGTGAAAATAGAAAGAATCCGCTAGTCACATCCTGAAAGAAACCTCAAAATGAAAACTCCTAGGAAGAGTATAACCAAATTCTAGATTTTCTAAGCCAAAGAAAAAATACTGCAAGCAATCAGAAAGAAAGAATTCAGATACCAAGGAGTTGCAGTTAGGATCACATACAATTTAGCAGCTACTATCTTTTAAAAGAGTAGAGAACTTGGAACACAATATTCCAGAAGGCAAAGAATATGGACTTGAAACCAAAAAATAACTTACCCAGTAAGACTGAGTGTAATCCTACAGGGGAAAAAAAAATTAATCTTTAATGAAATAGAGGATTCTTAAGCATTCCTGATGAAAAGACCAGAACTGAGTGGAAACTTTGAAGTGCAAACACTGGAGTCAAGAGAAACATAAACAGGTAAATATGGGTGAGCAATCATGAGACTAAATAAGGATAAACTGTTTCTATTATAACATGGGGAAATGAGGCATATTATAAAGGTTCACATAAGAGGTACAAAACCTTGCCCAAGCAACAACTCCCTGAAAATTATAATGGACCAAATAGAAGACAATGATTCTATGGGACAAGAAATAATAAAACAAAGTCCAAAGGCTGAAAAAAGTAGCAGAAAATGTAAGGTATGTCATAGAAAAAACAACTGCTCTTTCAATATCCAAATATATAGCTCATCTGGCCCAAGAGATAAGGACAAGATGCTTTTTATTACTATCCCTTTACTTATTTTGAATATGAACTCTACACTAGTCATTTTTGTTCTATCATTTCCAGGGCAAGGGTCAAAACAGTTACAACAACCCACACATTAGGATAACCTGTAGGAAAAGCCCAACCATTAGGGAGCAGTGAAGCCAGAAAGGTTCAGAGGTTCTATATAGAGGAGAAAGATTGGTTTCCTACCTCTTATATCACAAGCAGTGCAGCACCAATGAGCAAAGTGACACATGACTAACAACTCTGTAAGGCTTAAGGATGCTGATCAATGCAATGACCAACCAAAGAAATATGATGAAGCATGTTATCCTACTCCTAACAGACAGTTGATGGTTTCAAGGTAAAGAAAGAAAGAAACATTTTTTTTTAACATGGCCGTTGTGTGGTTTCATTTTGTTTGACTGTTTATTTGTTACAAGGTTTTTTGTTTATTTCATTTTTCTTGGTTTTTAGTAAGGGGAGAGGGGAGTTTAGCAATAGTGATGACAAAAAGCCAAGAGGATCATTGAAACATTTTTTAAAAATACAGATGGGAATAAAATGAAGTTCAAAAGAAAGAGGAGATAAATAGGAGAATTTTGAAAGTAACATGTGGAATTATTGTAAACTTTTATTAAAAAAAGCAAGTGGCATGAAATCAAAATTAATAGCTTCATACATAATCATCTTTTGTGTTACACATTTTGTATAGCAATGGTTTTTTTGTGTTGTTTAAGTTCAGATAAAAAATTTAAAAATTTTTTAAAAGGTTACACAAGGCATGAAGATTCCAAAAATGAAAGATTCTAGTCACAGAACATTTCAGAAAAGGGAGGTTTGTTTTGGAGGTGGTGGAAGTAGGTTTGGAGTGGAAATAGCCTGTCAGAAAGAACAATTCCCTCTTCTCACAAATTAGAGGGTTTTTTGAGTCAAACAGAGCAGGCTACTTGTCAGTATATTGGGAGTGGCAAATCATTACTGTTGAAAGAAAAAAATTTACATCCACAGAATTGCAATTTGAATTTTAGGTCATTTTCTTTTCCCCTTTCTACCTCATCATCTAAAATCCTATTCTGGTGCCTAATTGTGGTCCACAATTGTAGTCTAGGTCCACAAAGGGCTATCAGACTGGAAGGTCTCCCAGGTCCTGCTAGGTTTGAAGGTGTCAAATATGGACATGAGGAGAGATTGAATATCTGACCTCTTGAGGACCTGCCTAATTAAGTCTGGAGAGCCTCATTTCCAGGTTAACCAAAGGTGAGTTGATACATTTTTTTTTTGCCACAGCAATTTTTGAAGATTATCTGCCAACTCATAGAAAGGTTGTGATTTGCATTTTCACTTAAGTTTATGGACCCCCTTAATGCTAGTAGTGCCTGCTCTCTATGATTATCTTCAATTTATCTTGTATATATCTTTTTTTGTACATCAGTTTACATGTTGAGTACACTATTAGAGAGCAGGGACTGTTTCCCCACCCCCCCTTCTTTGTATCCCCAATGCTTAGCACAGTGCTTGGCATGTAGTAAGTACTTAGTGCTTATTGACTTAATTTGACTGCACTTGCTAGTCAGAGGAGGGAGTATCCATACCAATGAAATCAGATACTTAGAGTTTTGAAGTATTATTATTGTTAAAGTACATTCCCAGATTACCTAATATAGAGGCACCTATATCAGAGATTCCAGGGGCCTGCTTTTGGGAAAAGACATTTTGGATTCCTCACTTGGGTGGGAGCCACTTCTATCATAGTGATTAAGTAGCTGTAATAGGCTGCATCTTTAAAACTACCAAAATAGCACCATCTCTTTCTCTTTCCATTTGGGTTGAAAGGGGGTGAACTCATAGCCCCATGTGACTTGAGTGAGGGGAAGAACTATCTTCCTCTACCCACTTTTAGGCACTGTGGTCCAGAGAATCGAGCTTGGTGTTTTGCTCTGTTTCCTTTGTCTTTTTCAGTTCTAAGTGCAGGTGGTAGAGCCTGCCCTTGACCGGGGAACTCGAGCCAGATCAACCTTGGATCCAGGATTCCAGGTCAGATGTTGCTGCCAGCCTAGAAGTGAACCCCTCCAGTCCCTTGGGACTCCGCTCCGAGGGAGACTTTGGCCTTGGAACTTGATAGGAACATGCTATATAGGAACTGAATTAAGTTGTAAACCTTATCCTCTTCCCCTGTTCAGAGACTCAGGTGATATAGGGGACTTTGCGCTCCCTCCCGCATTGGGGGGATGTTTGTATGATTTTTTGCTACACCTTTGAAGTAAATATTTGTTTGTTGAAGATAATCTGGTAAGTAGTTAAGCTGGGGTGCATGAGACCTCTAAAAACTAGGGTAATACAATTGGCAAAGGTTGGAGCCAATGGTAGAGATATTAGACACCCTGCTTCTAAACTCCCTTAAGAGTACCAGAGAACCCTGGGGGAAGGATGAAACATAACATACCTGAACTTTAAGCAATGGTTGCCAGGGTAAATACTGTTATATTAATAAATAATTCACATTTATGCAGCACTTTAAAGTTTATTTCTGGAGTTATCTATGATATTACCTGGCTAGCAGCATCTTTAAGGCTAATTAATATTCAATATCAACACTGTCTGAGGAATTTCACAGACTATGTACAATAAATTTTTTCTAAAAGAAAGAATAAAAATGAGATGTGACACATAATTAAGACAATTCCAACCCAACCTATTAAATGAACTGTGAATAGACATTCACATAGACTTTTCCTAATGAAATTTAAGCAACACAAATTCATTGCTACATCAGAGAGATTAAAAGACACTAGAAACCATCTCAATTAGCAAATACTTTATCTCTTGCAAAGCAAAAAATTTGTCAGCCAAGGACAATTCCTAGGAATGATATAAACTTGTTTGTAAAATCTTGTGGAGAATGATGGTGGAAGAACATGAGAAGTATTGTTTTATAAAACTGAAAGAAACAGTGGAAGATAAAACAAGTTTACAGAAACTTTGATAAAAATCAAACTAAATCAGATCATCCCAAGAGTATTTGACGATGAAATTAAGACAACAAACAAATAATAAAACGAAAAAGTCTGCCAGAACTTTTATAACAATTTTCTCTGTCGATGACAGGGGGCTACCACATTTGAAAAGATCCTGATATATTGCATGCCGAAGTAAAAACGCTGCTAAAGAAAATAGAAATGGGATGTGCAGCTTAACTAGACCAGATATGCTCTTTGACTTCAACAAGCTGTAGCATGCCCAGCAGCCATACCCCAGTAAAACAGTCTCTGCAGACGGGTGAAGCCAGGTTGAAGGTTGACAGGCAAACCAACATGAGTTATGGGGATGTATACCTGCAGCATGCATGAAGACTTCCCCCATCAGAATGGGCAGATGAGAACAATTTGTTCCAAAGGCTGAAGGTGGCTGAAGCAGGCCTTGTGGAGTGCTGAGAACTTGGTCAGGCATCAGAGATACCAAGGGCATCCACTGCATCCTGGGCCATGGCCAGTTGTCTTGACTTTTGTCCTACTACTGGGCTTTGATGACTTTGAAAGACAGAATGAGGCTGAGGACTTCACACAACTCTGTCTCACTTAAATCCAATTCACTCACAGGTCAAGACATCACCCATCAACATCATGATGTCATTGGTCCTCTTTGAAAACAAAAAATGAACAACAACAGCAACAGCTTTGAAACATTATTAAGATATCCGAAGGAAGAAAGGTGCTTAGGGAAAAAAAAATCACAAATGTAATAATTACTGCAAAAAAAAGTTGCCATCAATAACTAGAAATAGAAAACATCAATACCCAATGACCCATATACCTATAAGTTCTGTCTAGTCTGACTAGTCCAATCTCATTTTTACAGCTGAGTAAAACGTGACCTAAAGAGGTTAAGCTCAAAGTCACAAAAATAGTAAGCATTAGAGATGGTATTTGAACCCAGGCACTTTGGGAGGTATTGGGTATACAAAATACAAAGAATGAAACAATCCTATTTTCAAGGATCTGATATTCTATTGGAGGAGACAAGTACATTTATGAACATATGCAGAACAAATATAATCAGAATACATACAAGGTAGTTAATGCAAATAAGGGAGCACACTAGCAGTTGGGGAAATCAGGAAAGGCTTCCTGTAGAAGTTGGAGCTTGAAGGGAAATGTGGAATTCTAGGAGGTGAGGGTGAGGAGGGAGTGCATTCCAGGAATGGGGGGCAACCTGTACAAAGGTGGGAGATGGGAGTGTACCTTGTGAAGAATGGAGAGGAAGCCTTCTAAATGTTCGCCTTCTAATATTCATTCCCATTCTACAAAATTCGCCAAGTACTTAGTGTGGATTCTGAGTTATCCTTGTGGAGTTTACATTGTCATAACAGTAGATGACCTCTAAATTCCTTCCTAGGTCCAATCCCAACATCTCATCCTATGTTTTTCCATAATTTGAATTCAACTTTTTACTAAACCAAAATCTTCACAAAGTAATTAATTTTTCCTAGCTCTTGTCAGGGGTTCTCTGTTGCAGAACGTACAGACTACAGACATTGAGACCCAGTCTGATTTTATTCTATAGTTGTAAAGTGTTGCCATTGTGTTTAGTCCCAGAATTTACAGAGAACATTACATTTTATGTATTATGATATCACAGAATATGGCATATTTTGGGATGGACACTGACACAAGCTATGATGCTAGCCACTGTCCTTTTAATAAATTATACTTGTTGAACAGAAAGAGAACAACATCGTACACAGTAACAGCAATATTGTTAGATGAAGAATTGTGAATGACTTAGCTATTCTTAGCAATACAGTGATCCAAGACAATCCCAAAGGATGAAGCATACTATCTGCCTCCTGAGAAAGAACTGATAGTGCTTGAATATGTGCTATTTTTCACTTTCTTTCATTTTTTTCTTTTATTCAAGTCTTCTTGTACAAAATGACTAATAGGGAAACATTTTACATAATTGCACATGTATAACCTATATCTGCTTACCATCTCAGTGAGGGAGGGATAGAATTTGGAACTCAAAATTTTAAATAAAAATGTTTTTAAAAAGTAATGTAATAGCAAAAAGAATAAAAATATTTTAAAATAAATATGTAGGGAATCTCATATGCTATAATTTCAAGTGTCCCAGGAAATAAGTAATATATGGACTAAAGTCAAACCTCTCCTTGCTCTTTGAGACTCTTGAAAGACATCACTGCCCTTTCCTTTTCTTTGTTCTGTGGACTGAGAAATCTGGCTTGATCAAATTATGAAGTAGCCTAGAAACACATATATTAACTTCCATTTTTGACAAATATTTTTATTGCACTCAAAATTTTTTTCATTCAGGATTTTGAGCAAGAAAAGGCCTTTAGAGGTCATCTACCCCAATTTCCTCATTATAAGACAAGGAAACCATAGTCCAGAGAGATGCCCAAGAGCACACAAATCATCAACTCCTAAAAGGAAGGAGGCTGTGCTGCTTCAGTTACTAATAATAGATGACATTCATACAGCACTATAAAAATTTCAAATGCCTTTACCTGATTTTATTTGATCATTAAAACTGAGAAGTCAATACTACAGATAAAAATTATCCCCATTTTTTTTTTTATAGATGAGGTAAATGAGGCTCAAAGAAGTTCACTGACTTGCTGCCATTGTGTTTTTTAAAAGCAAGATTCAAGTCCAAGGCTTTCTGCATGAAATCTCACCTAGCAGCCAGTCATCAGTCAATCAAGTCCCTCTGGGCCCTCTTGGCCTTAGGAAGGGGGAATATGAAGACAAAAAGTGGTACAGTCGTTGTTCTTAACTAGGCATTAATTGTTTTTTGAAAAGTGCTTTTCCTATGAAGGGAACTCTGCCCAGTCACCACTCCTGGACAAGTCACTTCTCTTTCACCCTCAGTAAAATGTCCTGACACACCTCAACAAGGCTGTGGTGAGCATCAAAAATGGCTTGGGGAAAACCGTGAAGGGTAGGCAGTACATTTTAAAAAACATTATTTATTTAAACATTCATTAAAAAAAAACAACTGAGTTCCAAATTCTCTTCCTCCACCTCTTCTCCACCCACTGAGAACATAAGCAATGTATCAATTATACATGTGAAAACATCATTTCCATACTAGCCATGTTGCAAGAAACAAAGTGAAAAAAGTATGCTTTAATCTGCACTTAGAGTTCATCAGTTCTCTCTCTGGGGAATGGATAGCATTTTTCATCATGGGTCCTTTGAAGCTGGATCATTGTATCGATCAGGGTGTATAAGTCTTCCACACTTCATCCTCGTACAATATTGCTGTTATTGTGAACAATGTTCTCCTGGTTCAGGGCAGTCGGAATAAAGGATGGAGTCAAAGCTTGCCTTACTGGCTGTGCACGTGCATTGGAATACTCTTTCCATAAAGATTTCTCCCTTCCCAGAGGCCCTCATTAAAACTACTCCCAGCTTCACCTCGACCCTTAACAAGAGGCCGGAGGCAATAAGCTCCGCCTCTACCTCTGCCCCTCCACTATCCCATCCCCCCTCCGCCAACCGTCTGCCAGCTTCAATTTCACGCGCGTGCGCAGACGGAGGTCAGCCACTATGACGGGGGTGCCGGAGAAACCGGTGGGCGGAGAAAGCGGGCAGGCTGCGTCCCGTGCGCGTGCGGTGCGTGCGCGGCTGCGACTGCATGTGGTGCGCGCACGCCGCCGCCGACGGTACCTGGGTCTGGCTGCTTGCCGCCTACCGTCTCGCTCGCCGCCGTAGCGCTACTCTGTCCGCCTGCTCCTGGGGCCCCGGGGCTGGGCTGCTTGTCGAGTCCCGGCCGCCACCTGCGGGGTGGTTTCCTTCGCCCAGGGGGCGGGAGGCGGGGAGTGTCGCAGGCCGCGTGAAAGGGGGTCTTTCTCTGTCTCCGCATCCCGCCAGCCGCATGGGAGCCACCTGGAAGGTCTGAGGGGCTGGGAGACAAGTTGCCGTGGTAGGTTTGTAGACGTGGGGCCTGTCAAAGTCGGGTGCGGATTTCCTCTCGGGGAAGAAGTGGGAGGGCGGGGGCAGTGTCGTGTCCCGTGTCTGGCGGGGCGGTGGGGCGCCCGGCGGGCGGTCGGGACTGGGGACGGGAATCCCTGGTTGCAAGATGGAGATGGAGCCGCCTGGGAGGACTGGGGAAGTGCTGCAGCCTCGCCCGGGGGCCTGGGGTGAGGGGGCCGTGCCTCCTCGGAGCCCGTAGCCTCTGGAGCTCGGGGAAACCCCTCGGATTGGGAAAGAGTTGGCTGGTACGACATTTATTGATTTGCTTTTTTAAAAAACCTCAAATCCGTGATTTTTTTCCCTTCCCTTTAAAATCAGATTTTGGCAAACCTTAACAGCTTGGAAAGTGTTGGCCATCCAGATAGGGTCTTGATTACAGTTTGCAAGCTGTTTAAAGAAGTCGATAAATGCACTTAATAAGTAGGCTTCGAGAACAGCAGACAGGCAGTGCAACGTTGCCTTTTTAAAAGTGTGTTTCCATTCAGCTTTGGCGACATTCTTGCCCTAATTTCTTAATGTGAATATATGCTATTGCTGGGGGTTTCTAGGCCTAAAGGCAAATGCTTTAAAGTTTCGTGTCAAATAAGAAAGTTCCCTTCCTCTAGAAGCTGAGAGCTTATGGGCACAAATAGGCAAATGTCCAGAAGACAAAGAAGGCCGTAATTTATTTTCTGCTGTTCTATCATAACTTTCCAGTGGTTTACTCCAGGATTCAGAAGTGGTTTTTGTTTAGTGCTGGGCTGGAGCTTTTGGCGGAGATGAGGCAGACCCGAAAGACTTTACATTTTTACTGGACTTTGATGGCGGTTAGTGATGGAAAAGTCAGTTTTAAAAGTTGTGAGATCCGAAATTTCTGGGGTGTAGGATCTGAGTCTCTCAAAGAAAGTAAGTTGGTTTCTCAGGTAGTTATAGAAGGTTTCTTTAAGTGTTCTATGAAGTTCATAAAGAGTTTGCAATTTTTATGTTGTCAGTAATGAGGACATTTAATCTGCAGGACTATTTGGGAAAGTGAAAGAAAGCCTTTGTTTTATAGAGGATATCTCACAATGAGAATTTAGGACAGTCTTTTTGTGTGTACTTGAAAGACTAATGTAGTTGGAGTTAACATGTATAGAAGAGCATATTCTACTTGAGTCCTGCTGCTTTCACTGCACCATTTTTAAAAAGTCTGCCCTTTTTCTCAAACTAGCCTAAACAGTTCATTTCATAACTCCTTTGACCTTTAGTCCCTTCTCCCCTCCCCCCCACCCATTCTCAGTTTGTATTGACCTTGGCTTTAGTTTCCAGCATTATGGCTGTCAGACTACATCCTTCCAAAATCAAAATTATTTTATTCGTTAAAGGAAATCTCTACTAGACTGTATTGCCCCCAAGCTAGTGTCCTTCTCTTTTTCCTCTTCCTCCTCTTTTCAGCAACTTTTTTTTGGTGGTCTCATATTAGAATGTAAGTTCCTTTGAGGCAGGCCTGGCTCTCTTGCTTGTGTATGTAACCCTACGGCTTAGCCCAATATCTAGAGTCTAGACTATGGGAGCAAAACACCAAGGAACCAATGGAACACCACACAGAGAAGTAGGCGCTAATATTGACTTTGAAATTGTAGTTTCCTCAAACTTAAGTGAGGTATGTAATATATTTTTGTATCTGTGTGAGAGGTGTAATGACTTATTTGATGAGTGCCCAAGACAGCTAGTGGGTTTCAAGCCCTGCCTCTGACACAGGCTAGGTAGTGACCTTGAATATAAGTCACTTAACTATTCTGTGCCTCAGGCAAAATACTAATATTAATAAAAAGGAGTTGTTGATCTTCATTCCCACACTCCAGTTTTCACCACTTCTGGTAGAGAGAGTTTCCCACACAGATGAAATCATAGGTCAGACATAGGCCATGACACTTGGGCCTGGAGTCAAGAAGGCCTGAGTTCCAGTTTGTTCTCAGACACTTACTAAGCTGTGTGGCCCTGGGTAAGTCACTTAACTTTCATCACAGTTTTCATTTCTATAACTGTAAAATGGGGATAATAATAGCACCTACCTCCTAAAGTTGTTGTGAGGATTAAATGAAAAGATAATTGTAAAGTGTCACAATGCCAGCACATCGTAGGAGCTTAATAAATACTTGTTGTTTCCCCATCCACCTCCTCTCTTAGAGGCATAAACATTTGGTATATGCTAGCTGTGCAGATAAGAATCTGATGATTGTTTCTTATCTAAGAGAAGTTGAGTCAGTATTTATTAAGCGCTTACTATATGCTAGGTACTGTGCTAAGCTCTGAGACCACAAATAGAAAGTCCTTGTCCTCCCAGAGCTTACATTCTTGATATTTTCTGTTTTTTACTGTCACCATAGTATCTCAAGTATCCTTCCTCCTCCCTCTCTCCCTGAGGGCCATCCCATATGACAAATGGTATTTTTTTAGAGAGGAAAAAAAAAACCTGCCACAACTAGTAGACACCTTGAAAACGTCTGAAAACATGAATGTGTAGCACGTATGAACCTCCCCCCTCCATGAAGGGATAGGTTGGGGGTGTCTTCTCATACCTCTTCATTCCGAGTCCTGCTACTTGATCTTTTAAATTTTGTTACATTCACTTTTGATTGTTCTTTCTCTTTACATTGTTGTGGTTACTGTGTATGTTATTCTTTTGACTCTGCTTACTTTACTCTGCATCAGTTTATGTTACCTTTTTCCATGTTTCTCTGTATTCATCACACATCATTTCTTATAGCACAATAATATTCATGTACCACAATTTGTTTAGCCCCAGAGTTTGCATTCTAATGGGAGAAGACAATATATAAACAGAAGCTGAAAGGGAGGGGAAACAGTGACTGACACAAAGGTACCTTGACAGGTGCCTGACTTAGAGGTATAGTAGAGAAAGTCTTAGTTGGTAGTGCAACCTGCAGTATAGGTTGGAGAGGAATGAGACATGGCTGGCCTGGATGCCCTCCCTGAATGGAATTGTCAGGGGAGATGTACAGGGTGGAGGGAACTTCCAGTGTGTGAATTCCACATCTGGAGTGAGCTTCAGAAACAAGAGCTGCAGAATGAAGTTGAAGGCTTGAGGTGAAAGTACATACTCCTTTTAAAATAGTAATTGTCAGAGCAAACTGGGCGGTTCCAGGGTCATTTTATCGGTCAGTCAATATTTACGGAGTTTCCAAAGTACTGTAATAATTGCTTGGGTCATACACAGTTAGCTAATGAGCTATTTTTTTCAACCTCAGTTTTCTCATCTGCAAAATGAGCTGACTAGATCTCAAAGGTCATTCCAGGAAAACACCCTTACAACACTTAGAAAAGTAGTTGTTTTCCCCCACTGTTAAATTTTATCCCAGGTAGAGGACTTTTTTTTTTTTTTTGGTGAGGCAATTGAGGTTAAGTGACTTGCCCAGAGTCTCACAGCTAGTGAGTGATCTAACTACCCCCATATTTTTCTTTCTTATACAAATTAATATAAACAAATAATGTTTATTTTTGTACGTGTACAGGCCATGGAGTTAGGGAAAACCTGGTTTGTGCCTCAGATAATAGATGTGTGATTGGGCAGGTTTTTTAACCTTGTAACTTGTTGATCTGCTTTGGTGGAGGAAGCTTCTATGCTAGAAGTTTCTTACATTGATAATGAAATCACAGGTTCTGATAGTCCCTCACTTCAAAAACTGAGAGAAAATTGATGAAGTCATTAGAATTGGGTATAGCTCTTTTATTTTAATGAACTGATTGTTTAATGATAAAGTGGCTGCTATTTGTGGTAGAAGGATGTAGAAATCTAGGCTTCTGATGACCTTGAATAAAAAAGTAAGCTGGGACTTCTGTATTTTCTTGGTGCTGTAATAGACTATAAAAACAGTCATCTAGACTTCAGTAGATCTATGATTTCAACAACTGTGTGTATTTCTTCCATCCAGAGTGTCTTCTTATGTGATGATGTGTGGTTCTTTTCCATGTTCTTCTGTAGATCTTCCATAAAGAATCCAGTCAACATGGAGGGAGGCCTGATTTTAGTGTTTCTGCATCTAGGGCTAATCATCTGCTGTCTTTTTCTCTCACCAGATGAGCAGCTCACCTGTCTTATATAGCTCATTTATATATCTTATAACACTTCTTATACATAGGTATATATACATTTTTTATTTTTAAAAATATATTTTTATTGATTTCCTTAAATATTTCCCAGTTAGATGTAAAAAATTTTAACATTCATTTAAAAAAAATTTTAAGTTCCTAATTCTCTCCCTCCTTCCTGCCTTTCCCCCCTCCTTGAGAAGGCAATTTGATGTTGTTTATACATGTGAAGTCATGCAAAACATTTTTCATATTAGCTCTCATACATAGGTATATAATGGGACCTCCTAATACAAGAGTTTTTCAACCTGTGAAATAAACTATGTTTTGCTTAAATATGGAACTCTTGATATCATTAATATAGATGTCCTTTCCAACAATACCGAATTGTAACCCTTACATGCTTGCCCTTGACGTGCTACTCTTCTCTGTATCTGCTGTAAGCTCTCCCCAGGGGGTCCATGCAGCTTGTTGGAGGCCTTCTTCATTTTGAATTAAGAGAAAATTAGGTGATGGAGATGGGGTCTGCAGAGGTTAATTTTTAATGCATTGTTGGTAATGGAAACTGGGAACGGAAGAACTATTAAGGGTTGAAACTGATTTTCCTTTTTTTGGGGGGGGTTCTGTGGTAGGGGATGGGAAGTGACAGAACAGAATTTTTTAACAGGATGGTCTGTTTTAAATTGAGATTTTTGGTCTGTATTATATTTGTAACTCATCTTGATAGAGCCCCTTTGTTACCATTTGGAAATTTGATATGAAATAGTAAACAACCTAGTTCTCTTTGTTCCCTTTGGGAATTAGCAGGGTTATTAATTTTTAATTTCTTTGGGGTCTAGTTCTATTCAAAATTCTCAAATCTATAGCATTTCTATTCCTTCCTTTTTAGAAAATAGGTGTAAACAAGACTTCTTACCAACAAACATTTTTCCTTATAATTAAGATTATGTGGACAGGAGCAGTTTTTGTCTCTGAAAGATCTTTTCAGTTCTTAATAAATGTTTAATACTTCAAAGATCAGTGATTTCATTTAATAACCTAATTTTGTTAAATAATTAAATGACTGTTAATAACAATTTTGACTAATCTCAGTTCCTTTTTCCTTTTCCAGTCTATTTGAAGTGAGTTGATTTTGGTTTTGGCATACATTTATTCATTTATTATTATTATTGCTATACTGTAGAAGTAACTATCACATGGACACTTATGGAACACCACATAGATAATAGTATTTATCATTGTAGGCAAACATCCTATAGGATCTTGAGGATCTATCCTTGCCTACATTTTGATTTTTTAATTTAAATCTGAATGAGAGCTCAAAATGCAACAAGTTGCTCTAGGTCTTAAATCCTTACTTCCTGTTTATCTAAATGGTCTTACCAGTTAGGGCTCTGTTTTTTTTTTTTTAATGCAGTTAAAGTTTTTCAGAAGATAAAACATTGGGGGTGGATTGGGGAGGGATGGTACCCTCAAGACAAAAAACAGACCTTTATTTGTTAATAAGTCAGAATGCCTCTATGAGGAAAGAGAGTATAATATTTATGGATGTGTGCATTCAACCATTTTGTCAAGTTCAGCACCAGGAATCCAGCCATACCCTCAAAGAAGGCATATTATTAACAGCACACCAGCCACGTGTGCTGCATGGCTCACCTGTTTGTATGAACAGATGAACCTGTTTTATGGAATGGAATCCTTATTCCTCCCTTTAAAATTGTATCCTATTTGGATAGATGTTTACTTTTAGATGGGACTGAGTTTCTTAGGTCAAGGGAGTGTGTTCTTTGTTTGGTACATTCCATCTGTTGTAAAGTGCCATACACATTTACAGCTCAGTATAAATAATAAATCATAATGATGAAGAAGCTTCTATTATGCAGGAACTGTGGTCTGTTAAGGAAGAAATAAGAAAAGTACTTGTGAAAATTATAATAAAAGAGTAAAAGGAATCCAGGAATGTTGTCAGCATGATTCTGCTTTCAGTCTAACAGAATTTTCATTATTAAAATCCTTCTGTGTTTTTAGTAATTAAAAAGAAAATGACCACTCTATGAGATTACTAGGTCTTTTTTTTATCCATATTCTTTTTTGTTTAGTTAGGCCATATCCTTAACTAGAGTTATTGTCATGGTAGATCCTATACTATAATATTATCTTGTGTGGAGTGTTACCTAACTCATCATGTTGTTATTACTTCCTTGATTTTTGTGAATCTGTTGAGATATATATATGTATATATTTGTTTACTAAATGTTCTGGATTTTGCCTGATGGCCCAAATAATAATTGTGATAAAAACAGTTTTCTTATTGAATACTGTCATATAAATGTATGTTTATGTATATTTATACCTATTTATATCCTTTTATTTTGGGTAGAAAATGATGCATCCTGTTGCCAGTGGTAATACTGCTTTCTGTGGGCCTGGCAAGGCTTCCTGCCTCAATGAAGACAATATGAGAGCTGCTGATCAATTTGACTTATATTCCTCTCAACAAAGCAAATACGGCCACACGGTCAGCCACAAACCAATTGCTTGCCAGAGGCAAGACCCACTAAATGAAACACACTTGCAGGCCACAAGTGGCAGAAGCATAGAGACAAAAGATGAACTCAAGAAAAAGAAAAACCTCAATCGATCTGGTAAACGTGGCAGGCCCTCGGGGACCACCAAATCAGCCGGATACCGAACCAGCACAGGACGACCCCTTGGAACCACCAAAGCGGCTGGATTTAAGACAAGTCCAGGCAGACCTTTGGGTACAACTAAAGCTGCAGGATACAAAGTCAGCCCAGGGAGACCTCCAGGTAGCATTAAAGCTCTATCACGACTTGCAAATCTAGGTTATAGTTGTGACAGTGCTGCTTTTCCTTATCCAATGGTACATAGCCGAGGAATTCATGGAGTTGGGGAAACGAGCAGCAAGGTCAAACAGCCCAATGAGTAAAAGAGGCAGAAAAGTGAGATCGTGGTTTTAAATGAGGACTCAAAGGGTAACCAAAGTCTCATGTTGGTTTGGTTATGACATATGTGATTTATGACTTGAGATTTCCAAATTTGTTGGTTTTTGTTTTGGGCTAGAAGACTGCCACATGTTGACAGATGTGACCAAGTAAATGCTGAAAGGGCATGAGGATGTTTCAGTGTTTGTACATAGGATTAAGAGTACTCCTAACTGAATTATTTCTGTTTTTTCCCTTAGAGAGTGATACCTATGTCTCATATTTCACTCCTATTGTTGAACCATTTTAGATGGATAATTATGCACTAAGGAGTTGAAATAAGCAGGAAACTTATGCCTATTGGCTCATGAAATAAGCCTGCAACATAATAAAGATCCCATCTAGAGGAATTTTCAGTTGATAAAGCAAAATAAGCTAATGATTTAATACCATTTAAGATAACAAATTTGAGTTTTGTAACATTTGTTTTTATGAAAGTTGGAAGCATACAGATTTGTCTACTCTTGCAGTTACATAGGCCTTCCTTAGATGATTGTAGATATTCAGAAATTTGGAAAACTTGTTTTTTAAATGCTTAGTTCAAGCGGTTTCTTATTTATTAAGCTTAGCATTAGCTAATTTAACTGATGTCCCAAAATGTTTCTTTAGTATTTGCCTTTCAGTGATGGCAGGACATTCAGCAGAACTCTTATTGGAATCTGTTGTGTGTTGTTAAATTGCCTATGAGCATGTATACCAAACACTACAAATAATATTTAAAAAAATGCTATTTTATAAATAACTTCATAGTAAGTTTTTAACATGATACAATTCATTCTAAGAATAGAATATTTAATGAAATGTAAAAAGACGTGTTCTTAAAAGTCTGCATATAACTACAGCCTCTGCATTTTGCCTTTTGTGTGCATAAATGGCAATTGCTAATGTATTTTAAAGAATTAGTATGTTTACACATTGAATTTGTTTTCTATTAGTGTTGCAAAATTTTTCAGAATAATTTTTTCTAGATTTTTTGAGAATAGTTTATCCCAATACAGTAGTATTTATACTGTAATTAAGTTATATCTAACCAAAGGACATGTGTTTTAATGATTCATAATAGCAAGCTAGAATACACAGTGCAATTAACTGTACTGAGGAAACTCAAGTATTAAGAAATATATAGGAATTGCATCTATGCATGAAAGGTGGAAAAGTATGTTGGCTGTTTAAACTAGAAATACCTTTCCTGGCTCCATTGAGACCACTTCATTATCCAGAAGAAATGTTTTCATTTTCAACTGTTTGTTTTAAAAATGAAACTACATACGGAAAAGTTTTATCTATCTGTATGTGTATGTGTGTGTGTGTGTGTGTGTGTATATATATATACACACACATATATATACATGCACGTGTGTATATATTTTTGTGTGTGTGTATATATACATATATATATATATGGAGAAGAAAGAGGGGAAAAGTAATCTTCTGTTCCCCAATTTTGAAAATAACATCTGTGACCTATATATATTTACTTTATTCTGAATAGCTCTAGGATGAGTTAAACATATCAGACTTTGGGTTTGAAAGAAAATTTCCTCAAAAATTTAGTTTACAGTAAGAATGAATGTGTAATTTCAAATGTCTGTGAGACTTTTTGATGGTTGTAGGTTTGCAGTTCTAGAAAGGTTTTGAAAGACTTTAGAACTTTGAAAGTGAATAAATTGTTATATTTGGGCTTGCTGTTATTTAATACAAAATCTGATTGCAGTTATGATGACATAAGAAATGGATATCATATTTCATACCTTTCTTATTAGGAAAAAAGCAGCAAGCCTTCAGGTGTTCCAGTGATGCCTAACACATAATGAGCTGGACTTTATGCTGTGCTTTACAGTAAGAGGTGTTGAATTATATGTGGGGACTATGTGTGCACTGGCAACTAAGACATTGAACCTCAACAATCTTAGCATTGCACAGACCATATAGAACAATTTTGGATGGCTACTTATATTGATTTGTAACCTCATGGCAGCTAAATTGCTACTAAACCAGACTTTCTTCAGGTCGAGGCTTTTGAATCTGGTCCTGTGTTCTATTTCTTAACAAATTTAAATATAAAACTCTTAATTATTTACTCAGAACAGTGTAACTTCTGACGCATAAATGCTTTTATTGTCATTAACATTCACAATGTAATTGTCATTTAACTGTTTCACTTCATAATGCCGAGCAGTGTTTTGAAATTTTTGAACTAGTTTGGAAAACATCTATTTAATTGAATGATCTAATTGTGGGAATGAGACATTCCACTGGCAGAGATTTGGTTGCATGTTGCTTTTATATTTTAGAGTAAAATCAACTTCTTCCTTTCCTGTCAATTTCTTTTTGTGCTTGATTTTGTTTCTCCCTTTATGCATCTACTCAGTGGTGCTGTGCTGTGTGTCAGAAGGCAATACAGATGTATTATTGTTATGCTAGTATAATGACTTTGTATTCCAATATATTGAAACAGTGAAATCAGCTAAAGAAGATATGTCCATTATGGTGTTTATTAATATCAGGAAAAAAGGGGGGCAGTGACAACAGTTATGGATAATACCAATTAGAACCCTGCTTTTGCAGTTCATGTGAAAGGCTGCCTAAAGAATTGGATTTGTGCACTTCTGAACATCTCCTGATTCCAGTTTCTTTTGAACAATTTTATTGGTGCCATGCTGAAGAGAAAGAAGTTTAAGAGAATGAAGTCTTAAAATATGTTTTACTTTTATATATTCTACCAAGTACATTGTGGTTTTGTTTTTTTTTTGGGTAACACTGTCTTTTGTCATGATAAACACTGAAATAGCATGTTAAAAACTGCCTATACTTTGAAATGGTCAGTGAGAAAAGAAAATGGCCTTTTCCCCCAATTTGATCGTTTTTTAAACGTGAATTGCTCATTTTATACTATGTAACTGCTTTTCATAAAATAGGATTCACTGTTCTGTATTAACACTGTTGGTCAGAATATGATCTAAAATATAAATAAGTTTGTTTTAATATTTTTTTCTTTTTCAGTATATTTTTATGCCTTATTTATGAATAAATGAATGCTTTAGATCTTAAATAAGGAGCCTAATACATATGTTAATTACCCTGGATTTGCCAACAAAATGAATTTTGCTTAACTAATCTTTAGGATCAGATGATATTACTATCTCAAGTCTTGCACTGGATATTTAAAAATACTGGCACCACATATTGGCAGAAAAAAATTAATAGGACATTGAAAGACTGAAGACTGAAATTCAATATTTTGGATTGTATTTTAAAATCAGGTTTCAGATTGACTATGAAGAAGACCCTTCTTTACATTATTCTTAGTTTTAAAGATAAACATTTATCAAAGTAATTTAACTATCCAGTCCAAATTGATGAGTATTTGTATTTGTGTGTACAAATAACAATTATATGCACAATCATTCTAAAACAGGATATGAGGATTTTTGAGTTTCTTTAAAACAAAAACAAGCCCTGGATGTAGTTGATGAGTAACCAGTCCATTGTAAGGATAACTTTAAGATGTGATATAAAAAGAGAACTTTACTTTTACATATTAAAAAGCTTTAAAGACAGACAATTCAGGTGCTTATAGTAGTAACTGCAACTCTGTACTTCATTACTAATAGATGTATAGTAAAATTTTATCACATTTTTTTCAGTAAAATCGAATAATTCAGAAAACTTATTCAAAAGATTTTTCATTTTCAGTCAGGTTTTGTTCCCTCTATATTCTTATATTATCATAGTACATGTATTTTTAAATATAGCTTAATTATATGTTTATAAACTCGAGGAAGTATCAGAATCTTTCTTTGCTTTTTTTCAAGTATATATGACTATGATCACAAATATTAATTTCATTTTTGAAAATTAAATGATATAGTAAAATCATTGAAATTTTGTTTTGTAATCCGACCACTTTGATTCTTTAATTTTTTATGATTTACTTTTCCCACAGATAATTATGGATGAAATAATTACCAGTTAACTAATATCAGCACACTGTCCTCTGCTGTAAAAAGTCTGATAGATACTGTGTATGTTTTTATGTCCATGAACTTGAGCTACTCGTGTGCAATTATGTGTATAGGAATGGAGTAGTGTTCATGATTTGTATCTACATCATCATATGGATGTATATTTATTAATAAAGTCATTACTTTAAAACCAAATACATTTATACTCTTATTCCATTAAATGGGATTTTATATGTCAAAATTATTTGAGTAATTTGCAGAGACTAAACTAAAATATTTTATCCTAAGCTTTTAATAAGAGGGGTATTTTGAGAGGAGGGTTAGTGGTGAAAGGGTATGTGTGGTACAAGAGTGGAGATAAAAGTGTTAACCCTTTTGATGATTGCCCTTGATTTGAATTTTGCTCAGAAGACCTTTGTTCAATTTCTGTCTCTGATGCTTATACTGTCAATGTGATATTAGGCAAGTCATTTAATTGCCCTTTGCCTCAGTTCCTCATCTGTAAAATGATGGAGTTAAACTAGCTATCCTTTAAGGTCCTTTTGAGCTCTTCAGTGTCTGATCCTCCAAACCTTCTGGAACTTTGCTTTCTGTTTTCTACAAGAACAGATGTGTATTTACATCTTGATAACTTTTAAAAGCTTAACTTGTAAATAGATGCCATTTCTTTCCACTGAGAGCAAGGTGATTTAGTTTTTCAAAAAGCTTGTTTATTTTTAAGTTATTCTTTAATCTTAAATAGCCTAATGTTAGACTGTAAATCAGTAAACATTTAAGTGCCTACAGTGTACCAGGTACTGTGCTAATCGTTGGAAATACAAGAAGAGGCAAAAGAGTCCCGGATGGCGTTCAAGGAACTCACGTTCTAATGGGTGAGATAAATAAGCAAACAATTATGTATTAACAAGCTAAGGAAAAAATAGGTAATGGTGAAAAGAGAAGGCACTAGAATTAACTCAAAGCTTCCTGTGAAAGATGGGATTTTAATTGGGACTAGAAGGAAGCTAGGGAAACCAGTAAGTATGCCTATTTATGAGGAGGGAAATCATTTTAGGCACGGGGGACAGCCAGAGACAACTGAAAAGTGGGGTTTGGAGGGTGGGGAGGGTAGTAAAGTACTTTGAATGATAAACAGGATCCTGGAAGTGATAGGGAGCTAGTGTGGAGTTTATTGAGTAGAGGGCTAATATGGAAGGACTTTAACTTTAGGAAAATCATTTTGGTGGCCCAATGGAGGATGGATTGAAAAGGGGAGAGACTTGAGGCAGGCAGACCCACCAGCAGGCTATTGCAGTAGTCCCAAGTGTGAGGTTCTGGGGGATTGAACCAGGGAAGAGTCCATATTTGAGAGATGTTGCAAAGGTGAAATTGACAGGCCTTGGCAACAGATTGAATATGGGGGGAGGGGGAGAATGAGAACTACTGAGATGTTGAGGATAACTTTTAGGTTGTGAGCCTGAGGGACTTCGAGGATGAAGTTGCTCCCAAGAGTAGTAGAGAAAGCAGGAGAGGGGGAAAGATACTGAGTTTAGTTTGGGACTAATGAGTACAAGTCTTCTGGACATCCAGTTTGAGATGTCTGAAAGGTACTTGGAGATGTGAGATTGGAGGTCAGCAGAGAGGACATGGCAGGAGATAGGTGTATTTGAGAATCATCAGCAACAGATGGTAATTAAATCCATGGGAGCTGATGAGATCAAGTGAAATAATACAGAGGGAGAAGAGAAGAGGGCCATGGACAGAACCCTGAGGGACACCTATTGTTAGAGGGCGGGATCTGGATAAGGATACAGCAAAGGAGACCTAGAAGGAGGGGGTTAAATAAGTGAGTGGAGAACCAGGAAAGAGTGTTGTTATGAAAATCTGGAGAGAAGAAATTATCAAGCAGGAGAGGGTGAACAACAGTGTCAAAGGTTGTAGAAAAGTCCAAGGGAATGAGTATTGAGAAAATGTCCTTGGACTTGGCAATTAAGAAATCACTGATAACTTTAGAGAGATCAGTTTTAGTGGAATGATAAGGTCAGCAGCCAGATTGTAAGGAATTAAGAAAGAAAGTGAAATAAGAGAAAGTGGAGTCACCTGTTTAATGGGCTTTTTCAAAGAGTTTAGCTGTAAAGGGCAGAAGAGATAAAGAACTATAGTTAGCTGATATGGAAGGATCAAGGATCTTTTGGGGATGGGGGAGACATGGGCAGGAAAGCAGTAGGAAAGTAGCTAATAGGGAGAAATTGAAGATATGTGATAGAGTGGAGAAGACAGACACATTCTGAAGGCCTTGTGACTGTCAAAGTAACTTAAAATATAAAAACACTTTTCCCCCTTAATTGAATGATTACTTACTTTTTTACTTTTCTTAGAAGGATACAGAGAAATTTCCATAAGGACAAATCTCAGTAGAAACAGGAAATACCATTTGAAGTTGCATCAAAAAATCTGTGCAAATAATTGCAATTATTATCAATCTTTGGAGTATTTTAATTCTGTTGAGCGAACTTATTGAGTATCTGTTATATGTAAATCACTGTTGGGTGAATTTCAAGACTACTAAGAATTCATCTCTTTTCAAGGATAGGAATTTACTTAAAAATTGTTACATATGCTTTGGAAATCTTATTGAAATTGTTGAAATTCATTTATGTTTTATTCGTTTACATACATGGTTGTGATTGATTGGGTATGCTGTTTTTGAGGGACACTCAACTGTTTGTACTGCAGATGTATGTGTATCAGTACATCACCGCCAATAGTATTACTTATTCCTGTTGCATAATGTGTTAGTACATATTTTAAAGATAAATTTCTCTCGATTTTTCATTTTAGAAACTATTTGCTTGTTAATTTCGGTTATGTTTACCAGAAATCCAATTTAGGAGATAATACAGAAAACAAATGCTTAGAATTGATAAGGATCTGTCCAAAACCCAACAAATTGTGGCTTTCTAAGATGAGAGAAGAAAGTCATGTTTAGCACTAGCAATCCATAGGTGGGACCTATAAACAGTTTTTTTCCTTGCATAACCCCACATGCCATGATGTTAAAAAATAAAGAACTGTAAGCTACTGGGACTCACATGGCGTTTGATGTCTTTGGGCAGGTGATTTACTCTAGGTTTTAAATTGACACAAACATTTAGACGTATGGTGATCTGTAATCATAGGAAAAAGAAAGATCTGCTTTTGTGTAATGTAATGATGTTACTCATCTCAGTATTGGATGCATTTCTTTGGGTCGTGTATTCATAAGATGGGAACAAAGTGCCTTGGTATTAGTTTGCATAGCAGGTGAAGAGTACATTACCACTAGCTAGATACTCTGATGATTTTCGGAGTGCTGTCCAGTGTGGTGTTCACAAATGTGATAAATGGCACGTATGATGTTGTTTACCAGAGAGAAAATTTTAAATACTTTCACGAAAGGTAGATGCGGGAGATGGAGCTACCAGTGTGATTTTTCTCTAATTTGGATTCTCCCAGGGTTGGTTCATTATTCATTGTCCATTTTGGTTTCTTTATTCATCAGCAAAGTGAATGAACTGGATTAAATAATTTCTAAACTCTCTTCTAGATCTAAAAATACTAATCTACATGATCTTTATAAGTTAATTTATCATTTTAAAAAAATCTATAAGGTTCTGGATTATAAATTAGTTTTTTTAAAAAATATCAGTCAATAATCATGTATCAAGTTCTCACCATCCTCCAGGCATTCTACCAGGAGCTAGGGAAGCAAAGGCAAAAATGAATGGTCCCTTCATTCAAGGAGCTCACACTCCACTGGGGGAAATGATTCATCACAATAATCTTGTAAAATCAGCTGGAATTTTAAAGCCCATTTTCTAGTTAGGATAACTAAATCATTTAAAGGTTCAATGACTTGACCTGTCAGGTGCTGACCTGGTTCATTTGTAATTAATAGTGGGTTTTTAATCAATAAGCTGTTTTAGTAAAGGGCAGATTCAAAAGCATTTTGCTCCTTTTTTAAAATAAGCATCAGGTGAAAAATCTTCTATTAAGATTCTCTTTGGTTTTATGAAACATAAGAATAAAATCTTGCCTGGTGTGAAAGCAATATAGTTTTAAAATGATACCATCTATGGATCTAGAATATTTTATTGTCAGTTAACACTAGTAACAGGTTATTAGTTGCTACCATTATTTCCTCTTGTATAAAATTACTTGTACTGGATTAGTCAGCCCAATTTATTACATTATTTCTTAATTTGGTATATTGCTGTATTAGAACTTGGGGCCCATCAATATACTCTATCCTTGCACTCCCTCCCATTTCAGAATACTAATCAACTATACTTATAGAAATGGAAAACAGCACTAAGAACCATGGAAATATTAACGAACAGTGGAAATATTAATATACAAATGCTTCCACATTTTTCCATATACCAAATTAAGGAGAGATGAAAAGGTATGAACAAGCTTGGTTTGGAGCTGGTGGTGGGAAGTGAGGTGGAGACCTGGTTCCTGGCAAGATAAATTGAGCTCACTCTGAGTCCAGGGTGGTTCCAGGGGCAGAGTCCAGGATTCTTATGGAGATGCTGGCCTGAGTGGTGGTAACATGGTACAGAAAGGGAATTTTGAAGAAAAATTGTAGGCTAGTTTGACTATAACATATGTAAAAGGTGAGTAAAAAAAAAAAGATTCTGAATAAGTAGCTTGGAGCCAGATTGTCAAGTGCTTTAAATGCAAATGCAGAGTTTGACAAATGAGAAGGCCCTGAACTAGGGTAGTGGCTATTAGAGAGAAGAGAATGGGACACTGAAATGTGGTGATAGAACTGGTAAGACTTGTAAATATTGGATGTAGTGTGAGGGAAAAGGAAGAATCAAAGAAAACTGAAGTTGTGACCCTTGGTGACTGGAAAGGATTATGTTGTCTTCAGTCAAATAAGTGAGCTTAGGGTATAAGGTAACAACTTCTATTGGTAAGACTGTGAGCTTGAGATGCTGAATGGTCTTTAAGTCAGAGATGTATAGTAAACAGTGAAATTCAAGACAGATTAAGACTGGATTTGAGAGTCATTTGTATAGACATGACAACTGAACCCATTGGAGTAACTGAGATTGTCTAGAGGTTGGAGACAGAAGAGGATCTTGCTGTATGTCACCTACTTTTCATACTGTTAAAAGGGATATTTGTGTGTAATTGCCTAGATGATATCAGATCATAAACAACTTCAGATTATTGAAAGTCATTTAATTTATTTTGAGTTGGATTAATAATGGAGTATTTTTTTTTTTTACTAGTATACAGCAGGCTTTAGACCTTAGGCCTTAGACCTTAGACCTTAGACTACAACATGAAGTTGTGCTATTCAAGTTGCTGATTATGGGTATTTCCCTCAGTTAGAATTATATTGCATTTTTAATAATTTAGACATTTAAATTTAGATTTTTAAAGTTTGACAATTTTTGTCTCATACTAATACAAGCTGTGAACCTAACTGAGCTAACTGAAATAAATGCATTAATACACTTAGGCCTTAGCAACACTAAGGTTCATTGTCTTAGAATTGTTCTGGTATTTGTTTTACCTTTCAAGTCATCTGAGTATTTTAGTCTTTATCAAGTTAAAAGCCTAGCTACCTCTTCCTAAGTGCTTATGTGGTTCTTAGAAGGAACATACAGGGAAAACTGATTTTAGTAAGTGTGTTCTCCGTGAATCCTGAAGTATCCAGGAAGATGTCATTCATAAATTATGATGGTGTTGACTTTTAAACCCAGCTGGGAGCTACCCACTACTAAATGACTTTTGTGTTATTTTTGTCATATAACAAAATAATAATAATTTAAAGGCATTGTTAGCCTGCAGTATGTAGGTAGTATACAATGCCAGGTGTAGTGCTTGATGATAGCTCATTATAATTGATTCATAGTAGAAGACGCCAGGACTACCAGTCTTGCCATACCTCAGACAGGTTCAGAACAAATGGGGCAGCTTGAAAGAGCATATTGTACCTTTAGAGTTTGAGGGTGTTTAGTGAGTGAAAGAAATCCATAAATTTTCTAGGGGATTATTTTTAGGGAAGAAAATATCTAGGTCTTTAATGATTTTTTTTTTTAGGATTCTTAAAACTAATGAAATAGTCAAGGGATATTAAGAGAGATGGTGTGGTACAGAGTATATAATCCCAGTAATCCGGTGTAAGTGTCCTAGAGGTAAGAAGTTGAGACAGCAATTTCAGGCAGATATTGCAGGTACACAAATATGATTCTGCCATAGTCTTCTAACTACACTCTGTCATAGCTTGTGAATAGACTCACCCAGAACCACTTGGCTTATTCTCACTGTTAGCATATTGTTCTTTTTAGCTTTCTTTGATCCCTCTTATACAGGACTATTATTTCTCCTTTCCACAAGAAACAATGTGGTGTGTTGTGGAAAATGTACTACGCTCATTCTGAAGACCCAGCTCTAACACTTGCTGAAGAAATCACTTAACCTCTCTGTGCTGAGGTTTCGTCATCTATAAAAATAGAAATAAAGATACTGGTACTATCTGCCTTGCAGATAGTACCTTTTCTTGAGGACAGGGATTTTGGTTAAACCTTCAAGTTCTATATAAATGAGTTATTATTCCATTGAAAACAGGTAAGAAGAGAGCAGGAGACCTTTTGTAGCATCTAACAAAATATTTACCTTCAGTAGTTCTGTGATCTCATAAATCCAGCATGCTGAAGCCTTTCCTGGAGGTTAGTATTACAGAGACACCAGTACAATACTGAAGTTGTGTACAGCACTGACTGTCAACCTTTTTTTTTACTACATGACCAGCCAGCCCATCTCCTTTGCTAATTGTACATTTTCTGGGCAATATCTCTTATATGACTTCTTGTTGCACAAGTAATCACTGGTAATATAGCCTTTCCATTGCCCTTTGGAGATTTTGTTCCATGTTTAGCAGTCACATAGCATCTCTGGGAATATATCTTTTAAAAACTAGGTTTTTGTGTCACGAAGTAGTTTGGAATTGTTTTAAGTGCTGTGTGGTTTCCTAAATACTTTCTTGTTCTCTTTATTATTCAGTTATGGGTCCAGCTACTTGTACATCTCTAGATCATGTCCAAGATAAATACACTGATAGACTAATTTCAGTGGACTGACTATCAAACTGTAGAGCTTAGTCTAGGCAATAGGCACACCATGATCCATTTAGTTTTCCTGTACAGATTGTTAGGGCTGACCTCTTGAGTGGTTGTAGATTTCATAGAGGAGGCCCTATAACATATGTGGGTTTGATGCAGTCAGTTTTATCATTTGCAAACTGGAGCATCTAGAGGAATTTACCCTATAGGGAATCCTTCTTCCACTAGTTCACTCTGCATGATAACTTCTATGACTTAGGTGAATGCCTTTGGAAAACATATGTTTTGTTTTTATACAATGCTTGCACAGGATCAGTGAACAAAATGATCTTTACAGTTGCTTCTGTCAAAGTATTATCTATGCTTTTAACTTTATGCCTGAGACACATCAAGGGGCAGCCTGATACAGTATTTAGAAAGCTGGCCATGGAGTCAGGAAAACTTGGCTTCAGTTTTTGTCTCTGAAACACACTGACTCTGTGACCCGGGCAAGTCATTTTTGCTCTCAGTGCTCCAGGCAACTCTTTATAAGATTCTTAAGTTGCAAAGAAAGTACCAATCTGCATTGGTAGAGGAAGTTCTTTATTAGGAGCATTGGTCTTTATCTTATTGGAATAGAAGTGACAAATTAAGGCCATGTTTTGCTGTACTGAGTGAAATACTTTAAATAATCTATAGATAATAAATATGGTGGAATTTTTGTATCCCTTGCATTTTTTGGTCAGTTGAGTTGACTATGAAGATGTTTGCTGTAGGAAAATTTCCAAAAGCCTACTTATTCTCATATTTTTGTCAGAGATTCAGAAGCAACATTGATTTTAATATAATTTGCTACTCAGTAAGAAATTTGGCTAAAGTGATATTTTTGAGATCTGAATTTGGGAGTATATTCATTCATTAAGCCTAATTTGGTTTATCTTTGTTATTTTTAAGGTTCATTATTCTAAGAGGTAGAATTTTTCATCCATGAAACCTACTACTGTGTAGTAGGTATATCCCCTAATTTTTTTCTTAGCAGAAAGTTGTATTCTTTTCTCTGCTACCAAGTAAGGACTAATAGAATTTTCAGTGTAAGCTGGAATTATTTCATTTTTGGTATTTGTATTCCCAGTGGCTAACAGAGTGTCAACACTGTAGGAGATACAAAGATATATAACCCCTGCCCTTAAGGAGCTCATGTTACAGTATTAGAGCTTATAATTTGTTGGATAATAATAATTACTCATCTTTATATTACTTTAAAATTGCAGAAGTTTTTGCCTATGGGAACCTTTGAAGTAAGTAGTCCAGGGTAATAATCTCGTTTTATAGATGAAGAAACTGAGGTTCAAAAACCATTATTTTCTTGTAGTCTTATGGTGAATAAATCAGAGCCAAGATTTAGTATTTGTTGCATCTAGTAAAAGAGTTGTTACTGATCTCCCGAATCACAAGTCCCTTTTAGCAAATCAGCCTCAGAACATAATGAAATTGTATGTGGAATTTTGTGATTTGTAGACTGTGCCTCTTGTCTAGGCTGTTGAGAATCCAAAAGAATTCAAGCCAGAATCACAAAATATTCTCCTTTTTGGTAAGTGGTATTTGGTATGACTGCTGGTACTGGGGATAGGGTAAGGCCTAACTAAAGGCACAGCAATAACTTTTAACTACAAGACTAGTAAGAAAGAGTACGTAATTCACTGTACTTGTTATGAGATAGGTAAATTTCTGTTTATTTTTTTCCATACTCTTAAAGTTATATTGCTACAATAGGGCTTGGCGCTGCAGATGTAAGTATCTTGCTGTTTCCCTGCCTTTTTATACTTGATAATTTAAAATGAGTATTTTGCATAGTACTTAAAATTAATTCTTTATCTGTAGGATTACCAGGGCATTGTCTCCAAAATGTTATCCTACAAAGATTATTGGAAGTTTTTTTTTTTCCTTTACACTGTGAGGTTGAATGGGAATATTAGAAGAAATTCTGACTTCTTTTGGAGCTGTATCTGAGAAGCTCAGTTGGTTCCCCAGAAGGAGATAGAAAGAAAAGGCAGTTCACCTCCATCAAATCCCAGCCTTGTAATTTCTAGAACTGTACTATGCTTGGTAACTAAAATGGTTATTTTGGTTTTGGTTATACAAAGGCCATTAAGAAAGTACATTTAGCGTTAATAAAAGCATGTAAAGATTACCCAGGTGGATACTCTCTTAAATACTACTTTTAGTAGGAGCATTTTCATTGAACATCAAATCAGGAAGAAAAAGAACATTTGTACAAAAAACTCCATATATTTGGTCAGTATTTAGCAATGCCTAAATTGGAAATTGCAGTAGGTTTAAAATATTGGTAATGATCAGTTCAAGTCATAACAGAGTTGTTGAGCTTGTTATCTTAATAAGTACTTAATAAGTTTTATAGGTTATATAACACAACACATGGTAAATTACAAAATACGTGTCTTCTCAAGTCAGCTCTGCCAATAACTTCTTATATAAACTTAAGGATGAATAACTCAACAAGTTTTTTTTTTATGTCCTACCATGTACCAAGCACTGTGTGAAGTACTGGGGATATAAAGACAAAAGAGAAATAGACCCAACCCTCAAGGAGCTTCTGTTCTAACGTTAGAAACATGTACATACGTGTTGTTCAGTTGTTTCAATCATGTCCAACTCTTTATGACTCCATTTGGGGTTTTCTTGGCAAAATAGTGGAGTGGTTTGCCATTTCCTTCCACAGCTCATTTTACAGGTGAGGAAACTGAGGCTAACAGGGTTAAGTGACTTGCCCAGTGTCACACAGCTAGTAAATATCTGAGGCTGGATTTGAACTCAGGTTTTCCTGACTCCAGGCCCAGTACTGTATCCACTGAGCCACCTAGCTGCCCTATATACATATCTATATAGGTATATACAAAATACATGCAAAATATATACAATGTATACTTTGTGAGGAAGCCTTATGCAGAAGGTGATGATTGAGTTGAGACTTGAGGAAGTCAGGGATTTCAAAAGGTGAACTTTGGAGGAGAGGAGTGCTAGGCATGGAAGATAACCATTGTACAGGTATGGCAGATGAAATGTACTGTGTGAGGAACAGCAAGGATGCTACTTGACTGGATTTTTGAGTACATGGAGTGGAGAAATGTTTAAAAAAAATTTTTTTTTTTAAAGAGGCAATGGGATTAAGTGACTTGCCCAGAGTCATACAGCTAGTAAGTATCTGAGACCTGATTTGAACTCCAGTGCCACCTAGCTGTCTGAGATTCTCCATTTGAAATACAGCAGTGATTTTATACAGCAAAAATTTTATACTGATAAAAATATCTACATATTTCATTGGTAGGTGTTACATATACAGAGTATTTCAAAAGTTGTAATGAATTTCTGGCATATCAGTTATCTGTGGTATAAAAGATATTCCTAAAATTTCCCAAAGGATATGACAGTCGACCAACTTGTCAGCATTTCATTCAGCAAATATTCATTAAGTACCAGTGATGTGCAAGGAGCTGCCATTTGCTGGCTGAACTACTGGGCCATGTCTTTACTTGCTTCTGTTGTGAGGTGGCCTCCCAGAATCCATCACCACCTGGATCTCAGAGAGGACGTTCCCCAGCCTGCCTCCCTCAACACAATTCTCTCCAACTAATGATTTGCCACCTGAACTCTCATTCCTCAGTGCATACTTCCACCCCCTCATACTCTTTCCTGGTCCCAGTAATTCTGAACCCCTGGAGGCTGATCTATAAATCCTGTTCCTCATCACCACCTGCCTGTTTGCTTACTCTTCTTCAGTCTTTCCCTTAAATTTCACACTCCAGGTCTGCCTCCCCCTTCCACTATGCTTTCTGGAATACCTGATTCATAATTAACAAATTTGTTTTCATCTTAAATCTTTTTCTTTCTCCTATATTCTGGAACTTCTGGCTTCCTTGTGCTGTCACTACATCTCTAGATGCCTAGTAGTGGTTGCACTTTCACTCCACCAAATCCAGCAGATTTCCCCCTATGTCATCCCCATTCTCTCACTAATCTTGAGTTTCTCCCTTTCTACAGGCTACTTCCCTGCAGCATATCACCACAACTATATCTCCCCCTTCATTTAAAAATCCTCATTGGGTACATCCCCACTAGATATATATCCTCTGCTGTCTGTCTCTACATGCATACATACAAAATACACACACACACATATCCTTCCTTTTGTGGATAAGCAGCTTGAGAAGACTGACTACAGTTGGTGCCTCCACTTCATTTTCTTTCTCTTAACTCTGCAGTGTGACTTTGATCTCATCATTTGATTGAAACTATTTTCTCTGAAGTTACCAGTGATCTCTTGATTGCCAAATTTTGATTTTTTTTCTCAGTTCTCAACCTTCTCGACCTCTTTGTAACTTGATCACCTTCTTTGATATTCTCTTCTCTAGGTTTTCATGACACTGTTCTCTCCTCATTCTCCTCTTATCAGTCTGACTTTTCTTTCTGTCTCCTTTGCAGGATCTTCAGGCTATGCCTGCTTACCATGGAATGTTGCCCAAGGATCTGTCATGGGCCTCCTTCTCTTCTCCCTTCATACTATTTCATTTGGCAATTTCATTAACTTCCATGGATTCAATTATCATCTTTGTGCAGATGATTCTTAAATCTATTTAACCAGCCTGGACCTCTCTCCTGACATTTTGAACTGGATATCCCATAGACATCTTAAACATTATGTCTGAATAATGAACTGATCTTTCCCTCATGAATTTACTTGCACTCATCTTTACGATATCTCTCATGTATTAATTTCTTTTCACTCATGTAGCCACCACTCTAGTATTGGCCCTCATCACCACTTACTTGGGTCATTGCAATAACCTAGTTGGTCACTCTTTCTGAAATCTCTCCTGACTCCAATTTATTCTCCATTCAGCTACCAAAGTGATTTTCCTAAAGCCCAGGTCTGACCATATAAAACCCTTCCTCTGCCCTGTCCCCTCCCCAAACTCCACTGACTCCCTGTGACCTCCAACTTCAAATATAAAGGATGCTGGCATTTATAGCTCTCTACCACCTGGCTCCTTCTAGTCTTTCCAGTCTATTACATTTTATTCCCCTCACTTTTCCTCTATGTTCCAATTATATAGACCTATGTGCTGTTGCTCAAACTCCATCTCTTGAATGACTTTTTACTGTCTGTCCTCCATGCCTAGTATGCTCCCTTCCTTTCCTGACTTCCTAGTATTGCTTCAAGATTAATTTCAAATGTTAGGTAAATCTGCAGGTAGCCTTTCCCAGTCTTCTGTATGTTCTCCACCTAGTACCTTTCTTTTGAGATTATCCATTTATACTGAACATATATGTATGCATACATCTGTATCAGTATCAATACCTATATCTGTATCTAGACCTATACTTATATGGCAGCTAGGTGGTGCATTAGATAGAGTGCTGGGCCTAGAGTCAGGAAGACCTGAGTTCAAATCCAGCCTCAGACAACTTACTAGCTGTGTGACCCTGGGCAAGTCACTTAACCGTGTTTGCCTCAGTTTCCTCATCTGTAAAATGAGCTGGAGAAGGAAATGACAAAACACTGCAGTATCTTTGCCAAGAAAACCCTAAATGAGATCACGAAGATTTGGTCACAGCTGAACAACATGTATAGTACATATATATGTATATGTATGTATATGTATATGTATGTATAGCACAAATATATAACATATGTAGTTATGTTGTCTCCCCATTAGGATGGGAGCTCTTTGAGGTCAAGGACAGTGTTTTTGCCTCTTTCTCTCCTCAGTATTTAACATTGTGCTGGGCACATAATAAACCCTTAATAAATGCTCCTTGATTGACTTGATAGAGACTGGGGTTTCAGAGAGTAAAAAAAGCCCTCCATTCAGCTTATGTCCTGGGGGGGTGGGGTGGGTTATGAGTGTGGGGAGAAGAATCTCTATATACAGATAATTATAACGAAAGCTAAAATGCAATGAGGGAAGAGGAAAGATTCATAGTACTTAAGGTAACGTTTAAGAGGAAGAGAACACTTGGCAGGGATGGATCAAGGAAAGCTTTATGGAGGATGTTGGTACCTGAGTTGAGCCTTAAACATAGAAGAATTCCAGAAGGCAGAGATGAAGAATATATTCCAGGTATGGAGGATGACCTAAGCAAATGTGTGTAAGTAGGAGGTGGCATGTTGAGTTAATAAACAATAGTTCAGTTTGGCAGGAGCATTGTATGAAAAGAGAATAATGTGAAATAGAGCTGGAAAGGTTGGTTGAAACTTGGTCATGAAAAGCCTTAAATGCTAGGTTAAGGTTTTTTTGCACCCTGTAGGATATATATATAGCAGGGTTGGGGGTGGGTGAGTGGGGGAAGCCACTGAAGATTTTAGATCAGGGGATTGACATTCTTTATGAACATTATTTTGGTCACTGTATGAAGGATAAATCAGGAGAGAGACTAGGCAGGGGAAAGGATATTACAATAATTCAGTTAAGAGATAATGAGGATCTAAATTGGGGTGATGACAATATGAATGAAGAAAAGGGGACTGATGCAAGAAATATTGGGGTGGAATCAACAGGACTTGGCAACTTGTTGGATATGGTAAGTAAAAAGAGGATGAGGGCACATGGTAGGTACCAAACAAAGGTTTATTTAATTCAAATGCATAATGGGGCAAGCTCAAGGACCCAAGTGGAGGGGTTTGACTTAGCAAGGACATGGGCTACTTTATTCTGAAACTAAAATGAAGGAGATAGGTTAAGATGTAAGAGAGGTTTAAAGTTGTGGGAGACAGAGAGCTTATGACAGTTATAATCTTTTCAGTAAAGTAGGGGGTGGGTCATCATAGAGAGGGTGTAGAAGGGTGTTATATGGCTGTAGTAAGTACTGACTGATGAGACAATGGAGTTGGTATGTGACATGATGTGGTGGAACATTCACTAGGCCTTAGCATAGTGGCTGTCATTATCTCCTTATGTGACTTTGGGTCTTCTCTATATTTCTTTTCTTGGGAGAGAAATATAGTTGATCTTATTCAATGCTGTGAGTTGGGAAGACTTGGGTTCAAGTGCTCCAACATGTAATATCTATGGGATATCATATACTAATGTGGGAAAGTTATTTAAACTCTCCACACTTCAGGCAACACTAATGATCTTTGTCTGTGGAGGGAGTTTCTACGTTGGAAATTCACAGGTTGATGAAATCATAGGTCTAGGTTTAAAAAAAAAATCTTCATTCATCAGCTAGGGTTAAGATCACTTTTTTAAAAAATTTAATTTAATTTAATTAAAAAAATTTTTTTTTAAGATCACTCGTCTGTTTCATAGTAGTGTTGTGAGCCTGAAATAAGAAAAATATATAAGGATAAGGACTGGGACTGGACTTGATTTTCTTAGTATGATGAACTTCTGGGCAAGGAAATGCCTTCTATCAAGGCAGGCCAGAACCTTCTTTTTTTTTAATTTTAATTTTTTTATTTTTAACATGTGTTTTTAAAACTGAGTTACACATTTTCTCCCTTCCTTCCTCCCCACCCACCCTCATTGAAAAAGCAAGCATCTCGATACAGGATATAGATGTGTAGTCATGCAAAACACTTCCCTAGTAGTCCTGTTGTGAAAAACTAAGTATATTTCCCTTCATCCTATCCTACCCCACATTTATTCTATTCTCTCTTTTGACCCTGTCCCTCCTCAGAAGTGTTTGCTTCTGATTATCTCCTCCCCCAATCTGCCCTCCCCTCTATCAACCCCCTGCTCTCTTGTCCCCTTCCCCCCTTATTTTCCTGTAGAGTAAGATAGATTTCCATACCCCATTGTGTATGTTATTCCCTCCTTAAGCCAAATCCTATGAGAATAAGATTCACTCATTCCCTCACACCTTCCCCCATTTCCCCTCTACTGTAAAAGCCTTTTCTTGTCTGTTTCGTGTGAAATATTTTACTTCATTCTACTTCTTCCTTTCTCCTTCTCCCAGTATAATCTTCTCCTACCCCTTAATTTTATTTTCCAGATATCACCCCTTCATCTTCAACTCACCCTGTGTCCTCTATCTATCTATCTATACAAACATATAATTTTTTCCCTCCCACTACCCTAATACTGACAAAGGACTCATGAGTTACAAATATCATCTTTCCCTGCAGGAATGTAAACAGTTCAACCTTAATACGTCTCTTATGACTTCTCTTTCCTGTTTATGTCTTCCATGTTTCACTTGTCTTGTTTTTTTTTTGTTTGTTTGTTTTTCTTTTAAGGCAATTGGGGTTAAGTGACTTGCCCAGGGTCACACAGCTAGTACATGTCAAGTGTTTGGTCTGAGGCTGGATTTGAACTCAGGTCCTCCTGACTTCAGGGCCAGTTCTCTATCCACTGCGCCACCTAGCTGCCCCTTGAGTCTTGTATTTGAAGGTCAGATTTTCTATTCAGCTCTGGTCTTTTCCACAGGAATGCTTGGAAGTCCTCTATTTCATTGAATGACCATTTTTTCACCCTGAAGTATTATACTCAGTTTTGCTGGATAGGTGATTCTAGGTTGTAGTCCTAATTCCTTTGCCCTCCAGAATATCATACTCCATGCCCTCTGGACCCTTGATGTAGAAGCTGCTAAATCTTGTGTTATCCTGATTGTCTTTCCACAATACTTGAATTGTTTCCTTCTGGCTGCTTTGCAGTATCTTCTCCTTGACCTGGTAAGTCTGGAATTTGGCTACAATATTCCTAGGAGTTTTCCTTTGGGGATCTCTTTCAGGAGGTGATTGGTGGATTCTTTCAATTTCTATTTTGCTCTCTGGTTCTAAAATATTAGATAATTTCTTGAAAGATGTAGGCTCTTTTTTTGATCATGGCTTTCATATAGTCCAATAATTTTAAGTTCTCTGTCCTGGATCTATTTTCCAGGTCAGTTGTTTTTCCAAAGAGATATTTCTCATTCTCTTCTATTTTTTCATTCCTTTTGATTAGTGTTACAGTGCCTTGATTTCTCAAATTGTCTCTATCTTCCAATTTCTCCATTGTAATTTTTAAGGAAGCATTTTCTTCAGTAAACTTTTGGACTTCCTTTTCCATTTGGCTAATTTTGCTTTTAAGGGCATTCTTCTCCTCATTGGCTTTTTGGACCTCTTTTGCCATTTGGGTTAGGCTATTTTTTAAGGTGTTATTTTCTTCAGTATTTTTTTGGGTCTCCTTTAACATCACTCTCAGTTTTTCCTCTACTTCTCTTACTTCTTAAAATCCTTTTTGAGCTCTTCTATAGCCTGGGACCAATTCATATTTTTCTTGGAGGCTTTGGATGTAGGAACTTTGGCTTCATTGTCTTCTTCTGGTTGTGTGTTTTGATCTTCTTTGTCATCAAAGTAAGATAATATAGTCTGACTCTTTTTGCACTGCTTGCTCATGATCCCAGCCAATTACTTGAGTTATAAACTCTTTGTTAAGGTAGGAGTCTGTTTCCAGTGTGGAGAATGTACTGTCCCAAGCTTCAGGGGTTTTGTACAGTTGTTTTCAGAGATACTTGTAGGGACCTGTAAATTTTCAGTTCTTCCAAGGTAGTATGTATGATAAGGGGCGAGGTGTTTACTCTTTTCCTGGCCTGTGCTCTGGTCTACGAGCACTCTTTTCTGTCTTGGAACTGTGAGGAGGCTCTCCTCTCCACAGCCACTACAAGCTCCACCACACCAGTGTACCTTCTTGCCCCAGGACCGCCACCCAGAACTGTGACCCAGATCCAAACACGGGCAAAGCAAGAGAATCCTGCACCAGTGGAGAGATCCCTGCAATCCCCCTCTGATCAGCCACTGGATTCCCCCTCAGTCTGTGGGCTGGAAGCTCAGGAGGCAGCCACTGCCCCCACCGAGCTCAGGGACTGGAGCTGAGACCACCGGCTTCTCTCTCTCCCCGCTGACACAGACTTTTCCCACTGACCTTCCAAGTTGTCTTTGGTGTTCCTGGGTTGAGAAGTCTGGAAACCTCCACAGCTGCCCGCGATTCAGTTCTCTGAGGCCTGCTCGCCCACGCCAAACTGTGCTTCTCTCCCAGCCCGGTGCGATACACCTTTCCGATCAACCATCCACGCTGTCTTGTGCTGGAAATTTGTTTCACTCTGTCTTTTTGTGGGTTCTGCTGCTTTAGAATTTGTTTAGAGCCATTTTTTTATAGGTATTTGGAGGGGTTTGGGGGAGAGCTCAAGCAAGTCGCTGCTTTTATTCTGCCATCTTGGCTCCCAGGCCAGAACCTTCTATGCAACTAACAGCAGGGGTGGGGAACCTGCAGCCTTGAGGCCACATGTGGCTATCTAGATCCTCAAGTGTGGCCTTGAATCCAAGCTTTACCGAACAAATCTCCTTAATAAAAAGATTTGTTCTATAAAACTTGGACTCAGTCAAAAAGCTGCACCCAAGGACCTAAAAAGCCGCATGTGGCTTCAAGGCTGCAGGATCCCTACCCCTAAGAGTTTTAAAGTCTTTAGAGCACTGAGAGATTAAGTGACTTGCCCAGAGTCACACAGAGCAAGACTTGAACCAAGTTTTCCTAGGTATACAAATGTAAGGGGTTAGTATATAGTTAGGGGAAAGACAAATTTTTTTAAAAGAGATTGTGTCCTTGGATTTATACCAATCAGGCGTTCATGAATTGTCATAACTGATAACTAGTTTGGAGTGGACATGGAGAGGAGATTAAAAAAAAAAGAAACATAAAAATTGAATCCCTAAAAGGTAACACTTTAGTACCCTTTTAATTCCTATTTATTGATCTGAATTCTTGTCATTATTGTACAGATTTTTTTATTTTACTTCATTCCAGAGTGCTTCTACTCTAAAGCAAATATATTTGGATGATTGTGAATTATCATAATTTTCTAATAGATTTCCTTTTTGTTTCAGTTGAGTTCCCTAATGTGATGGTGTTGTGAAAGGAATATTTCATATTTATCTAATCATAGTTTATCAGTATATTATGTCACCTTAAGACTGATCTACTACAACAAACCATTAAGGTGTGGCAGAGGAGAGGCATCGGGGCAGCTAGGCGGTGCAGTGGATAGAGCACCAGCCCTAGAGTCAGAAGGACCTAAGTTCAAATCTGGCCTCAGACACATAATACTTCCTAACTGTGTGACTCTGGGCAAGTCACTTAACCCCATTGCCTAACAAAAAAACAAAAAGAAAAACAAAAACAGAGGAGAGGCATCATGGCATAGGGTATAGAGATCTGGTCTTGAAGCTAGGATGGTATGTATTCAAAGCCTGCTCTGACACATACTGGCTGGGACCCTGGTCAAGTAAACCTCTCAGTGCTCTAGGCATCTCTCTAAGACAAATAGGTTGAATAAGATGTGCTAGCCTACAGTGATAGAAGTATCTTCCTCATGGGAGAATTCCTCACATTATTGAAATCATAGGTACTCCATTCCCCCCAAAAAATGATAGGGAAGAGACAGTAAGATGATAAGAATAAGGTTAACTTATTTTGTGTTTATTATAGAGCTTTCATAATTTCTTTACTAACATACTATTTCAGTGCCTTTCTCTGGTGTGATTATGGAGGTGATTCTGGGTTCTCAAAGGCTATGTCATAGGAGAGAAGCTCTGGCAATTGCTAACAAGTGGGAAAGACTTCAAGTACGGACTACATATTTTGTTCTAGAAGTAGCCTAGTTAAGTGTGGAAAAACCTATCACCAGTTTTGGATGCTAAGGTGATTTTTTTTTTTTTTGCCGCAATTGTTAACAAAACTATCTACAGTTTTGGATATAAGCCTTGGAATAAGGCTTGTAATCTGCATAAATGGAGGGTGTACTCACATAGATGAAATACTTAAAGTAGTGAAAGTAAGCTTTCATCATTACAGTAGAAGTATTTTTTTGTCTCTGTTAATTTATGATTTTTCCTCTGAATAGTATTTTATTTTTTTCAATGACATGCAAAGATAATTTTCAACATTCACTTTTTAAAAAATTTATATTAATTTATTTTTAGTTTTCAACATTCACTTCCCTAAGATTTTGAGTTTTAAATTTTTTCCTCCTTCCTCTCTTCCCCCCTCCCCAAGATGGCATGCAGTCTGATATGGGCTCTACTTATGCATTCATATATTAAACATTTTCACATTAGTCATCAACATTCACTTTTATAAGATTTTGAGTTCCAGATTCTTTTTCTCCCTCCCTCCCCTTCCCTTCCTCCTCAAGATGTCAAGCAAAGATTTAGGCTATATAGCAGAACTGTTGACAAAATTAGGGGAAACTGTTCATTTAGATCAAGTGGTTCATGAACTCATTGGGGATTTATGATGATGGTCCAAAGGGTTTGTGCTAAAAATTCTTTACTGGCACCTTAACCAATGAATAATTAATTGGCCAATTATGTTACAAATATATTTTTCCTCTGTACATGTTTGAAGCATTGTAGGCTTGTTTCGGCAGCAATTAGAAGCTGTTATGCTCATGTGCAGAATGACCTTAGTGTTTGTGCAGCAAGTACATCAAATTCTGAGAGTTTCTGACAATGTTCTTTCAGTTTCTCTGTTATCAAATTGTTTCCAAACTGCCACAAGGTTTACCATTTGAATGCAAACTGATTGCCAACAAATGGTCAGACGTGTGTACTTGCCGTCATTTGCATTCTGTATACTGAACCAGAGTAGCTCTCTCATTCCCCTGTTAGCATGTAAGTGTATCTCATCAGCAGTCTAATCCTGTGTTCAAGATGTTAGGGATGTTTACATTATTGCAGTGCAAATGTCATTTCGTTTGAAAATGGTGATCACACTGGCATGAACATTATAAGCCATCTTGAAACTTTCAGGGACCATCACAAATATTCTGTAGAAACAAACTTTACATTGCCTCTCATTGCAGTGTGTCTCTGTAAGGCTATTTACCTATTTTAACTTAATTCTCCACTAATGTTACCATTCTTATATCTGGCAGATTTTCACATGAATTGGTTGGCAATATTGGTCAAGTTGATCAGTAGTTTCTGTGAGAATGTAGCTGATATGTGAAGCCACTTCCGAAGAGATTCTTTCCTTTTAAAGGTTAGTTTATATATAAACATTTGTCAAAAATGAGACAGTGTGATGGAATACTACTGTGCTGTAAGAAACGATGAGTAGGTTGATTTTAGAAAAACATGGAAAGACTTGGATGAAATAAAGAAGAGTGAAATGAGCAGAACCAAGAGAACATTGTATATAGTAACAGCAATATTGTTAGAATAACTATGAATGACTAAGTTATTCTGAGTATCATAAATACTCAAATCAAGTACAAAGCACCTATGAAAGAAGGTGCTGTCCACCTCCAGAAACAGAACTGATAAAAGAATTGTGCATAGTATGTTTTTATATATCTGTATTAAATGGTGGCCTTCTCTAGTGCAGAGTGGGGAGAGGAGGGAGACAGTTTGGAACTTAAAATGGAACAAAAAAAATAAAATTAAAAAAATAAATACAAATATATACTAATATGTACATGTATAAATATGTAATAGACATATAGCCGTAATAAAATAAAATAAGTTAATTTGTTGGGTAAGCAATGAGAAAAAATGAGGTAATGTATACAATTGAACCTTTAGTGTATTTATCATTTAATACAGTGCTTGTCATTAGCCGGTATGAAAGTAAATATTTTATTTTGTTGTCTATTTTCATTGATTAGTTAGGTGGCTAAAAATAAAAAATGAATTTCCATCTTCAGCAAGAGAACTTGTAAATTTTCCTACCATTTTACACTCCACATTTGTATGGGTGAGCATTTTCATTTTATTTTTATTTTAAATCAAAATACAGAAATAAACTTAAAGTGGAAACAGGTTTAAGATTATTTTTGGTGATAAGCCAGATATTGCAAACCTTTATTAAAGTAAAAAATTCAAGTATCAAAATTAAGTTTATTATTCTTATATTATGTTAAACATATTTCAAATTAGAACTTATTTCATATTTAATTTATAGTCAACAAAATTTATAAAAATATGATGTAATTGCAGATTAAGCATATGAAGTCTTAATGAATTACTTCTTATAATTCTTACAAAATGTCCTACATAAAATATTTATAATTATTTTGTAATTAGTTTTATAATTTTATATTTAGATTTTTTTATAATTATGGGTAGAATAAAATTTTATATTTTATAACTACATAATACAAATTTTAATGTGGAGCTCTTTTGGGTAAAAGTTATCAATTTTATTGTAAGCATTTAATAAATCAATCCAAAAGAATAATATGAGTATATTAAATTATACTGGGGTTAACAGTCCTTTTTTTGTTGAAACAGGTTCTCAGAGCAAAAAATATTGGGAACTATTGAATTAGATGAACACAAATTTTTCTTGAGTCTAACTAATGGAATCAGTTCTCTTAAATGCAAACTATTTTCCAATTGCATTTTTTTTTCCATTAAAGCTAGAAAAAAGAACCCATTTCAAAATCATCATATAAAAACCTAGAAAAGAGACAAATGAAAGAATAATTGTGTGTGTACCTGTGCATTCACTATATTCACTGTGTACATCATATTAAAAGTTGTCTAGCGCATGCCTGGTGCATAGTTATCAAAGCTTATTCTTCTTCTTTCTTTTTTTCCCCTAATATTATTTAATTCTTTCAGTTAAGAGAATCCTTATTGACATAGCTTTATTTCAGATAACTATAATCATAGACTATATATAGTCCTTAGAAATTTTTCAGACCCATGTGTAAGAATCCTCACTGCACATAGCATTTTAAGAGTTCATATATTTAATTTTAGCTGATGTTAAAGGATAACTTTACCTGCTTATTTTTCAGAAATGACTTTAGATAGGTGTAAATAATGAAAATTTGTTCTTAAATCTATGCAGTGCCCTGTGGCTACCTTCCTCTGGCAAATGCTTCTGCCATCTGGTGGCCAAATGTATAAATATTGATGACAGTTAAAATCCTGGATCATCTTCAGTTGTCCTGATTTATATCTGGCCACTGGACTCTGATGGCTCCTGAGGAGAAAGTGAGGCTGGTGACTTTGCATAGCACTCCCTCACTTAAATCCGATTCACCTGCATGTTATGGCATTACCTCCCTGATGTCATGGTCCTCTTTGAGAATGAAGGACAAATAACAACAACCAGGCTCTCTAATTAACTACAGTCTCTACTTGTTTAAATTCACAGTTGACACAAATATAAGGGGGGGGGGGACAGTGGAGAAGATAAAAAGAAGTATGAGTAACCACAGGTTACAGAAAGCTTTTAATATCTGTCCAGAAAAATACAAATCAACCTCCATTCCTTGTTGTTGTTGTTGTTCTGTCACGTCCAACTCTTTGTGACCTCATGGACCATACTGTCCATGGGATTTTCTTGGCAAAGATGCTAGAGTGGTTTGCCATATCCTACTTCAGTGGATTAAAGCAGAGGTTAAGTGACTTGCCCAGGGTCATACAACTAGTGTCTGAGGCCAGATTTGAACTCAGGTCTTCCTAACTCCAGGCTCAGTGCTTTATCCACTGAGACATCTAGCTGCCCTCCATTCCTTAATTAATGCTTAATTAAACCTTGGCACTATATCAGGTAAGATTTTTAAGTATGGAAAAAAAAAATACTTGAACTTAGACATGTGTAGGGAGAATAGTAAAAGAGATAAGATGAAAGTGTGCTGTAATTCATGAAGCAACATAGCATTAACAAAATCCTGAATGACATAAATTTAATTTCTGGGCTTTTGAATAAAAATCTTGATAACCTCTAGTTCATATGTCCTCACTATGCATTGAGGACCTAAGCACTGTAAAGTTTTATTTGAACAGTAGCTGCACAAACACCTGCGTGTGAATACATTGACTGATAGCACACTTTAGAATACAAAAAGTGGGATTGATTCTTACCAGTGGTCCATGTAGCTGTTATTCAATCACTGCCAGTGCTAAGGGATATGTTATGGATACCCTCCGGCTATCTACATAAAAGTCTAGAGGTGGAACACAATATTTGATTCTTTAGCTATTATATGGAATTTTTTAAACACTTCTTGCATCTATTTATATTTTTGTTTTATGCCTCCTGTTAGGGTGAGATCTTATAAAGTGGTTTTTATTTGCCAAGAAGATGATATATATTCTAAATCTTGATCTTATGTTGTTTGGCAAGCCAGTCTGTGTTCTTTCTAGTCATCGTTTTTTAGACTTTGACTTTATCATCTTTATTTCTTTCCAGAGTGAAGAATCCCAAACTACTTAAATCCCTCTATTATTGTGATCATTTTAGTTTTTCTTCTTTTGATTTTCCCCAGTGCCATGAAGAACTTTTGTGAATATGGTTTCCCTAGGAGTCTTTCTCATCTTGAACCAGTGGCAGGGGCTGTTTCTGGACTGGTCTAGGGACATTCACCCTTTGTACAGGCTTTTCCCTGACCTTGGAATGTCCTCTCTTCCTCATCCCCAGCTTTCTTCATAGGGTAAGCTGTGTGAGTATAGGAACTTCCACTTTAGTCTTTGTGTCCCCTGTCCTTAGCACATAACAATTGCTTAATAAATGTTTGTTTCTTGCCGAGGACTCCGAGACAGGCAGCTTTCTGCCTCCAGTCCCCCAAAAGCTCCAACTTTGGATGCAGCAAGGAAAGGCCTCCCTTCTGTGGACCTCCCAGGAGTAGAATTTGGTGAGCAGGAAAGAATGAATATGAATAAAGCATTATTAAGCACTTAGTCAGTGTAAAGTCCTGTGCTGAGAGCTGAGGATACAAACAGAAGAGAAAGGCAACATCTGCCCTCACGCTCACCCTCTGATGGGGGAGACCACATATGGACGGGTCCCCTGCTTGTTAGGGCGAGGCAGGTGACATGCTGCCTCTCTAATGTCATTTCCATTGATAAAATCACATTGAACCATTTGACAGTGCCAGAGACTTTGGAAGAACTTCCTTCTGACGGGGACTTTGGGCTGGCAGCGATGCTGTTCCAAAGGCTCGGGGTCTGAGGGGAGGGAGATAGAGGTCAAGGTTCCCTTCGGAGGGCTATGGCCGCCCCTTCCGCTCTGGAGCCCCCTCTCTGGTGGACGCTGCTATCCCCAGGCTCTGGGGTTCAGGGCCCCAGCGGAGGTGGTGACCATGGAGGGGATGGCTTGGTCTCTCTCCCTGCTGCTGCTGCTAAGCTAAAGAGGGGAAGTGATTTATCAACTGGAACCAGGGCTCTTTCCAGCACGCCCCACGCCACCTCACAGCCATAAGCAGCACCAGAAGGGCGCACTGCGCTTATAACAAGCACGGTGCCCAAACGACTCCGCTTCACCCGCTTCACAAGCCAAGAGTATGCTCAACAAATGCTTGTTTCCTTCCCCTTCCCGCCGCCCTCCACCACACCCAAGATGGTGGCTGCGGTGTCGCGGCCGGCCGCCTCCAAGATGGCCGCTTGCCCGGTCAGCCCCGCCCCTCGCTTTCCGCTGCGGGAGGCTGGAGAGCGAGCTCGGGCTTGGATCCCTGTGACGCAGCCGCGCCTGCGCCCTGGCTGGTCGTGGTGGCGGCGCCTGCGCCTCGCCGCCGCCATGCGGCTCCTCCTGTGGTGGCCCCTGTTGCTGGGGGCTCTGGGGCCTGCGACCGGCGCCCTGGTTGGTGAGTCCTGATGGAGGGCTGGGCGAGAGGCTGGGGAGGGAGGTGGGCAGCCCGTGCCCGGGGTCTGGGCTCCCGCGCCGTCTGGGCTCCGGGCAGGGGCCCGTCGGCGGCGGGGGGAAAGTCCACGGCCGAGCCCGCTTGGGGCACTTCCGCGGACCTCAGTTTCTCCGAATGTCCCTCGAGGGCTTTGGCCTGGAGGGCTCTAGGGCCCTGGCCTGGACTGACCGCCTGCGGGCGTCAGGGGAGGAGGGGCGGTGCCCAGGGTGGGGACCGGCCGGCGGCTCGGCGGGAGGTCCAATGCAGCCTGATCAGCTGACTTTGCAGGTTTAAAAGCCCAGAAAAGCCAGCGGCGTTTGTTGTTGCTGCTGGAAGTGGGAAAGTTGACACCGCTGCATTTCAGAATAGGGTCGTGGAGTTTAGAGCTGGTCCTGAGGTTTGTGGGGCTAGTCCAAGTTCGACTTTGACCTTTACAGCAAATATTAATTTCATCTCTATGGGTTTTCACATCTGGACAGATTTTCCCCTCTCCACGCACCATGGTGTGCAGAGTACTGGATTTGGAGTCTGAGGATCTGTGTTCGAGTGCTGTCTGTCACTTTCTACTGTGCGATTTTGGGCAAGCCCTATTACTGGGGAAAGCCAGACGACTTGAATTCAAACCCTACCTCCTGACTCTTTCTTTATCTGTCAAATAAAGGGTTTGGATTAGGTGGCCCCTGAGACCCTTTCCAGCTCTAGGTCTGTGATCCTCTAATCCATTTAAAGGCTTCAGTTTCTTCATTTTTATTTTTTATTTTATTTATTTATTTATTTATTTTTAGTTTCTCCATTTTTAAAATGAAGGGCTGGATGAGTTTGAATAGGTAACCCCTTAAGGTTCCTCCCACCTGTAAGTCTGATTCTTCACATTTTTCCGTCATTTCTCCCTAGAGGCTCTATGTGCAAAAAGCCTCATCTGTAAAATTCGTGGTGAGGCTTGGAATAGATGATCTCTCTCTGGTTTCTTCTGGTTCTAAATTCTATGGTCTGTGAATCTTCTGAAATACTACCTTACTACTTGAGGACTCTATATTTTTTTTAATCTGTCCCTGGGGCCAACAAGGCTTTACAAACAAGGTTTCCAATTAAAAACCCTTTTTCCTGCAGTAGAAATTCTCTCCACTGATGCAGATTGGTAACTTGTTTTAGAGAAATGTTTGAGACTTTGAGAGATTAAGTGACTTGCTCATGGCCACACAGGTAATATGTGACAGAGGCAGTACTTGATCCCAGGTGTTCCTGACTCCAATATTAGGCCTTTCTCCACTGTGCCCCATGATGTTTCTTGGTGTAAAGCATTCAGCACTGCTAATAATCGAACAAGAATCACTTTAACCAGGGCAGAATATACACTCCCAGTGCCTTAGTATCTTTGACTCTCACAGCAAGGTGCCACCTGAATGCTGGACCTTGGATAACTAGAATTTATTTTCTACAAGTGCAAAAAAAAATCTATGATTCTGAACTATAGAACTGTGCTTGTTTATGGTTAATGGTAATTCGAGTGGGAATTTAGGTAAACTAAAATGCTGTCAGAGAAAATCTTCTGTTCTAACCCCAGGAGGGGGATGAGCAGGTTTAAGCCTATATCAGAATGGAATTTGAAATTTTATTTTTAACCATCAGAGTCCTGGGAGATAGTACTAGGGATGGGATGTTATGTGTAAAAGCTGTGAAATGTCAGCATTTTTTTGTTGGTTTCCCTCTGCCTCCCCAAATGAAGTTTTTTGGTGCTCCATTAATTAAAAGGAACTTAGCATAAGATTGTGTATATTTTACATGTGTATCTATATGCATCTATATAGATACACATGCATATATGCATGTATATATTTGCATAGAGATATGTGTTGTGTGGTTATACATGTATGTATATATATGTATCTATGTATATATATGTGTGTGTGCACACGTACCTTAACAGTGCTATCTTTGGGTCAGAGTACTTATACCCATACTGGGTTTTTCCATTGCCATTTGAGTTGTGTATAATTTTAACTAATAGTGGTAAATAAATTTAATTGAATATTTCTGTGGCATAAAAAACAACATGGTGAATATTGAGAGTATGGAAAAACTTAAATGAACTGATGCAAAGTAAAGTAAGCAGAACCCGAAAAAATATGTATACTGTGACTACTACAATACAAATGGAAAGAACATCAGTAACAAAACAGTGAAAACTGAATGCTCTGGAATTTTAATGACCAAAGTTTTTTCCAAAGAAGAGGTGTGAGACAGGACTCCCTTCTCCATTTCTTTGCAGATATTGGTGGCAACTGGTGTGGAATATTGCAAGTATTGTCAAATTTTCATTACGTAGGCTAGTTGTGCTTAGTTGTTTCTTTCCTCTTTATTCTTTGGTATGTGGGGTGGCTCTGAAAAATGTAAGTGTTGTAAAAATAAAAAATACTAATAAAATTTTATTTAGAAAGAAAAAAAAAGATTGTGTATATATATCATGTGGGGATCAGCCTTGGTGAGTTCAGATAAGCACATCACCACCAGGTTGACAAGACTGTTCAGCCACAGCAAATCATGAAGTCTAGACAGTGTCCTAAAGCATGGACAGGTTTCATCTGTGTTGTTTGAGTTTCCACACTGATGAAATCTTGGATCCTTCATATATGAACAAGGTAAAATTGGATTTAGGAAAAAATATTATATTATAGTGGAAGTTAAATAGAGTTAATCTAATTTTAAGACTTTTTTTGTAAACAGATAATACTAGGGAGGATATGTTTTCATTCTTTGTGATGTATAATTGAGTTTAAATAATCAATTTAAGCATAGTAAGGAGGAGGTTTAACTATACAGCAGTTTTTGTGAAAGATTTTACTTGACTACAATTTTAAAATGAGTCAACTGTGTGGCATGGTAGCCAAAAAAGTTGATGCTATCTTAGATTGCATTAAGAGAGGCATAGTGTACAGAAAGAAGGGGGTGATAATTTCTTTATGCTTTGACCCAGTCTGACCACATCTGGAATATTTTGTTCCTTTCTAAGCACCAGATTTTAGGAAGGACATTGAGAAACTGCAGCTTGCCCATAAGAGAGTGATCTGGATGGAGAGAGGACTGGAGTTCATTCCCTTTGAGGACTGATTGAAACAACTAGTGCTATTTAGCTAGAGAAAAGAAGACTTAAGGAGAACTTGTTAACTGTATTTGAGTATTTGAAGGGCTATCCTCTAGTAGAGGGACTAGAACTCAGAGGGTAGAATCAGAAACGGTGGAATTTGCAAAGAGGCCAATTGGATTTCTGCTTTGGAGAGTAATATCTGTTACTGAGACAGCTCAGTAGATAGAGCATTGGGCCTGGAGTCAGACCTGATTTCAAATTCTTCCTCAGATGCTTATTAGCTGTGTGACCCTGGGGCAGGTTGCTTAACCCTATTTGTCTCAGTTTCCTCTTCTGTAAAATGAGCTGGAGAAGGAAATGGCAAATCACTGCAGTATCTTTGCCAAGAAAACCCCACATAGGGTCCAAGATTGGGACAGGACTAAAAAAATGACTGAACAGCAATAATAACAACAATAACTAAATAGCAGTAGCAACAGCAATAACAACATCAATGCTCACCATCATTTGATGTTTTGAAAGTAGAAATGATTGTCAAGGGAGTTGTAAAACAGTAGTGTCAAACTTAGATAGAAATGGATCTATGTGGGCTGCATATGGACCAAGAAAACCACGAATTAATATCATCTGTGTTGTACTGTATTTTTGTTAACATTTCCCAATTACATTTTAATCCCTATCAACTCAAGTTTAACACCTTCGTTGTAGAGGATTTCTTAATCAGATGCTGGTTGAATTAGATGACCTTTGAGGTCCTTTGCAACTCTCAACATTCTGCCATTTTGTATATTTTGTATTCGGCCCTGTGTTTTTGTGGGATGGAAAGAAAACATGGCCTTTGCCTTTGACTTTTATGAGATATAAGAAAAATTAGAGAACATAAGTCAGTAAGTTAATGACAGGAGGAACAATTGTCATCTTCGGACCTTATTCCATATTTCTGCTGCCAGTCATCAACTACTGATTTTTAAGATTTACTGCCTGAAATTCTACTAATTAGAGATCTAGGTTCTGTCTTTTTTAACTGCAGCTATTTATGGGAGACTTCCAGTCAGACATAACATTAGCAGTTCTACTCTATAACTCCTCTCCCCCCCCCCCCCCAATTCCTAGCTGATACCACTGAACTGATAGATAGGCTGGTCACTTTTAGAGAAAAGATGGGAATTCTTGAGTACTACTGCCTGGGAAGATGGGGCTCTGGGTAGCATGAGGATAGCTACTAAGATGTGATAAAAAGGGCAGAGACAAGAAAGGTGAGGCCTTGGAGAATTTCCCTCCATTGGGATCCTGGAAGAGGTTAAAATTCATGTTCAAAACTGTATTTTCACATAGTTATTGTTCTAAAAGGCAGATGGTACAGTGGACCTAGGTTCAAATCCTGTCTCTGATGTGCATCACTGTGTAATCTTAGATAAGTCACTTAATATCCCTTAGTCTCAGTTTACTTATCTGAAAAAATGATAAGCAATAAATCCCTTCAAGTTCCAGATCTATGATTCTAGAGTGGAAGGAGCATTGGACTTAGTAGTCAAAGAGTTGGGTTCTAGATGTAACTCTTCTATGAGACGAATAACTCTTCTGTAAAGGCGAGTCAGCCCTTATGTGAAACATCTGGGCTGAAGATACCTTAGAGATGACCTCATCTAATGTCTTCATTTTATAGATGAGAAGATTGAAGCCCAGAGGCTTGTCCAGCTTGTTCCGGGTCACAGAGCAAGTTAATGTTAGAATTACAACACATATCTCCCATTTGTCCAGTGTTCTTTCTCCTCCACTTCACTAACTTTTTACTTTCCCCCTCTTTCAAATAGAAATAGTATTTATTGCCCTGCCTGCTTCACAAGTTTTTTGAGAGGATCGAGCAATACTGTATGTGAAAATGCTTTTGTGAAATGTAATGCTTTAATTGGTCTTCATTTCATCCATTAAAAATGTAATTAAAAGCTGATAATAAAGTATTAAGTAATAGTATTTTTTTTTTTTTGATGAGGCAGTTGGGTTAAATGACTTGTACAGGGTCACACAGCTAGTAAGTGTCAAGTGTCTGAGACACCAGATTTGAACTCAGGTCCTCCTGACTTCAGGGCTACACCACCTAGCTGCCCCAACAGTATTTTTTCTGATTGGATAATGGACAACTATGAAATATCCTCTACACAAGGAGCAGGAAATTCAAAATGACATGCACATTTTAATTTTTTTTCTGCTACCTTGAAGGGATTAGTAGTTGTTATGATAACTTAATGGAGGCAGTAACTCCTTCCTTATTTAATACAGTTTAATTTTCTCTGAAAGGCATATTGAAGAATGTTATGAAAAATAAGAGTAATAGTAATAATTAACATTTATATAGTGGTTTATGTTTTTGCAGAATGTTTTACACATAGTATCTCATTTGATCCTTAAAATAACCCTTCGAGGTAGGTGCTGTTGTTATCTCCATTGTATAGATGAGGAAACAAAGTGAGATAGGTTAAATGACTTGCTCAGAGTTCTACACCTCGTAAGTGTCTAAGGCAGAATTTGAACTCAGGTCTCTATGACTCCAACTCTAGCAATCTATCTACTATGCCAAATATGAATATATATGGAACTCATTTATTTTGAATTACGTTTTCATTACAGATATACTTTCTTTTGTTGATGTTGCAGAGGAAAGTGAAGGCTCATTGTCTGAACAGCAGGGACACACTGAAACTGAAGTACCTCTCAGTCCAGATGCTGTCCATTTAAGTAATGAAGAACATGAACTTGGGCAGACAGAACAGTACAACACTGACGAAATAGCTTATGCAACCCCGGGAAATGAAGTGAATGGTGATCATTTAATGTCTGTGATTCCAGGAGAGGCAAAAGACAGGCACATTTCAGACCGCGATACTGACAGTTGTGATGCTGGAGTTGAAGGTTCTAAATGCAATATCCGAGAGAGCCTTTTTTCTCTAATTACCTCTGGAGCAAATATTCCTGATAAGGGAGAAGAATATAATGTGGTTCTTGAAGCTGTGCCCACAGGTTCACTGCCTAAAGAGGACTCTAATAGTACAGAGAGTGTAAAAACCCCAAAGGTGAATTGTGAGGAGAGAAATGTTACTGGCTTAGAAAGTTTCACTTTGCAAATTCTAAATGTTTCACAGGTAAGTAGAATATCATTCTGACATTTGTTTTGCTCCCTCCCTACTCTTTTTACTTGACTTGTACTCATGAAGAATATACTTTATTTTTTACTTCTAAGTGTAGTGAGTATTTGGTAAATGCACCTGTGTACATCTAAAGAAGGAAAGATTGAAACTTCTTGAATTTGAAGCATCTTAATTAAATCTGAATTATAATGGTGGGTAACAGGTAAATGAAGAGAACACACACACATACACGCGCGCACACACACACACACACCCGTTCTCTGAATCTAGTCACTGTAAAGCAAAACATGGTGAGATAGTATTATATCAGGGATAGAGGCCAAGTCTTTTAAAAAAGAGGAAACTGAGGCCTAGAGCGGTTCAGTGACTTGTCCAAGATGACACAGTTAGCAAATGGCAAAGCTGGGATTTGCCTCAATATCCTTGGACATATCTCTTTCACTGTGTCATGATCCATCTGTGCAAAATTACAGACAGGTTGTCAGGGTCAGAATTATATTGGGAATAAGTATACAGTTCTCTTCCAAGCTATTACTCAGAATTTTTTGAAATATTCAGTATTACAAAAAAGCCATAATTATAGCCCCTTCACATTATTAGTAAATGGCTTTCATGAATTGCTGTGTTGAAGTATTAATTATCTGATAGTCAGCCATCTAGTGATGAGCCTTTCTGAATCAACTGTACAGATATATAGTACATCATTGATTCAGTATTTGAAGCATTTTTAGCTTGGTGCAGGATCTGCCAGAGATTGAGTACAGAGAAATTCACCTCCATATCACATCAAGGTATGAGAAAATGTCTTTAGTGAAGGCCTGAGTTCTTTACATTTTTGCAAGGCATCGTTCTGTGAAACTTTTCCCCTGGGGGAATAACATCATCATAACTATGTAAAACTACAAGGACTTTTTTCACTTTTCACAGGGTATCAGAAACAATATTTAGTTCATAGTGGTGGGTAACATTATCTAAGATAATTGTTTGGAACATATTTAAGTTATTGGTGAGGCTAGATATGTGAAAGGTTATATTTCTACAGAAAAAATAAGCTGGTAGTTTATATTATAATTTTGTTATTTTGATGCTTTTAAAAAAGTTAAGAGCTGCATATATTGAAGTAAACTCAAATTCTGAAGGCTGTTTTCTGCTGATGTAAAGGTAAATTGGAAAATGCATTGCTTCTTTTTTTTTTTCACAATGAGGGTCAGTAGTGATATACTCTACCTACTTCATGACAAGGAGAAATTCAGTTTTATTTGCTGACTCTCATGCATAGTGGTCAAGAGAGAATAGTGCAAAGTGGATACTGATGGGCTGTGAGAATTTCATTGTGTCTTACCTGAATGATTACAGGGTTCCTGGACTGGACTAAATGTTCATCAAAAGAATCATTAGTAAGATGATCACCGTCTCCATCCACAACAATTCAGATCAACTGCTAAGACAATATCTTGATTGTGAGAATTGATAAGGTGAACATTAATTATGGTGGTTAGGATGATGTAATTTGAAAGTAGATACATATATGACCATGTCATCTGGAAATAGATTTTGTTGCGTTTATGCAAATTTACAGAATAACTGCATTGGTAAAGGAGAGTGGCAGGAAGGCTTAAAAGGAAGGTATTTGTATCATTTGCCCTCTACAACAGACCCTTCTTACCAAATCCTTAATACATATGTTTTCTCTTGTCACAGGACCTGATGGAATTTTTAAACCCAAACAGTAGTGACTGTACATTAGTCTTATTTTACACCCCTTGGTGTCGCTTTTCTGCCAGTCTGGCTCCACATTTTAATTCTTTACCACGAGCATTTCCATCTCTTCATTTTTTGGCACTGGATGCTTCTCAGCACAGCAGGTACCATTTTATCAAGTGCTTTTTATAGTTGATGAATTAAGTTAATTGTGGGGGCAGTTAGGTGGCACAGTGGATAGAGCACTGGCCCTGGAGTCAGGAGGACCTGAGTTCAAATCCAGCCTCAGACACATAACACTTTAATAGCTATGTGACCCTGGGCAAGTCTCTTAACCTCATTGCCTAGCCAAAAAAAAAAAAAAGAAAGAAAGAAAACAAAAGGAAAAAAAGTTAATTGTGAAAGACTGTCTTAGTGACAGAGAATTGGCTTTGGAGTTAGGAAGACCTGGGCTTAAGTCCTGCCTCCTATACAGACTTACTCTGTGACTCTGAGCAAGCTTTTTCACCTCTCAGTGCCTCAGCAACTTCCAGACTGTCCAACAGTAGTAAAGGGAGTTACAGGTAAGAGATCTCACACATCACTCTTGCACCCCTCTTTCACTCCAAAAATTTGGTTATAATGATTGCATACAGGATATTAACTGGTTAAAGATAGAGAAAGAAGAAATGGATATAAGTTCCAGTGAAGATAAGTTTAATGGGGAATCAGTTTATATTTTTTGGTTTGGGCTTGTGAATTAATTGGTGTAAGGAAACTCCTGGTTGAAGAATACCATATACCAAAGCAGATCAGTAACTTAGGGCCTTAGACAGTTGCCTGGAGCATTGTGAAATTAAAATATTTTCCTAGGGTTCCAGTATTGTCAGAGGTGGGATTTGAACCTAGGTCAAATTGACTCTGAGTTAGGCTGTTCCTCATCTTATTGAATATTGAAGGTTGTTAAATATTGAAATGGTTTATTAAGAGAGGTTAATCTTTTGCTGAGGCCTTTTAAAGCCGTAATTTCTCATTATGTTATCCTCCTAAGTTCCTTCAAGGCCTCAGTTTAAGAAGTAATTACAAATATATCATCTCTTGTATTTGAAAAATTGAAGCTAAAAATATATTTGTTAATATTTGGATACTATAGGTAGAGAGGTATCTAAGAAAATATGTATTTACTTAGTAGATTTTTACATAGATTATCTTTAATTCTGCTCTTTTTTTCCCCCAATGGCATTTCAGCCTTATTTTATATTATTTTGATTTTTCGAAGGATAAAATATTTGAGCTGCTGTAGATATTTGGTGAATTTTTGACTTAATAAAAATACATAACTAATAACCTTGTTCAAAATTTAATGTCTTTTTCCCTAAATTAATGATTTTTTTTTAAACAGCTGTTATTTCATTAGTATAGGGAACTTCCTGATGAGGAAACTTCTTCTACCAAAGAAATCAGCACCTGTTCCATAACTCATTGCCTTCAGACCCTGAGAAGTTAATGACTTATCTAGCTAGGCTTACATAGCCAGGAGATAGCAGAGACAAGCCTTAAATTCAGGTCTTTCTGACTTACAGGCTGGTTTTCCATCCACTATAGTATATTGCCTTTCAAAGGGATGATAACTCACATTTATGTAGCTCTTTAAGTTTTGCAAAGTGCTTTGAAATCCAAATCTTTAAGGTTTGTGATGATAAAGCATTTTGAAAGTACAGTAAAATCTTCCCAATTTGTAATTGTACTATATTAGTTTTAAATGTGTTGTTATTCATCTTGGGCTGTGATTATCTTACATTATGAATGAAGAAGGAGATTCTTAAATTATAGAATAAAACAAAAATGCAGTTTGAATATTTGACTTTAAAAGATGAAAATTTTTGAAAATCTGTTTGCATTGGTTGTTTATATGTACAAATAAATCTTTAACAACGTATTTAACAAACATTAAATGCTTACTGTTTATAGGTTCACTGTTCTAGGATTGGGGGATAAAAAATTTAGATGAGACATATTTCTTACCTTTGTGGATTTCTTTTTCTCATAGGTGGATAAGAAAAGTAGAGGTAACTATAATGCATAGCAATATAGGAGAAATACATGAGATAGAAAACAGAGTGCTTAGTGACGGGGATCAGGGAATATGTCAGAAAATTTGATTTTGAGACTTACAGATGATAGATTTAAGAGTTGGAAGGGACTTAACTGATATCTAGCTCAGAGGTGTCAAACTCTGCATGGCCTGAATTAGATTAAAATATAATTGGGAAATGTTTAACAAAAAATAGAACTACAGTAAAACACAGATAATGTTAATTTATGGTTTCCTGAATATATGGCCTGCAGGGATGTGTTTCTAATTGAGTTTTACAACACTGGTCTAGTCTAATCTCCCCATTTTACAGATGAGGAAATGAAAACATGGAGAAGTTAAGTGATTTGCCCAGGGTCGTAATGTAGGCAATAAGGCACCTAACCTTTCAGTGCCCACTATATCTTAAGACTTGCACAAAGTTTTAGAGAGGTTGTTGATGGTACATTGGTAAAGAAATAATCTGCAGTGATAAAGTTCCTCATTGGGAGCTCCCTAAAAAAATATAAAATCTAGGACCTATACTTGATAATACTTTCGTTTGTAGTTATTTCATGTTACAGTCTGACTAGAAAGTGGAGAAAGTACATTTATTTGAAAATATTCCATAATTAAGATTTTTCACTAATTCATACTAACTTTCTTGCTAATTGGCCTGATTTTTAGTGAGCAAATACCAGGTTGTTGTAAAGGTGAAATGTAATTAACTAATTGCTAATTCTGCAAAAATTGTGAATTAACTGGTTTGTTTCAGTACCTTCAGATTCAGTAACTTCACATCTCTTGTTGACACTTGACTACCTGCCAAACTAATCATTTGACATAAATTGGCATCATGGGTACTTGAGAAAATTACATGTCTAAACTCTAAGACATTATTCCATGAAGAGTTTGGAGTTCCACACTGTTTAGTACATTGCTAATTGCTTGTAGTTTTGAATTCTTAAATAACAAAAGTTTTCTACAAGGGTTAATCCTTGTAAGTGAAGGCATCAGCAGTTAAAATGGTACAACGGTGAATTTGGTGATGAGTATATGTGGGCATGTATATGATACTTAAGTTGTGATAGCTGATGCCTTAAAGAGCCTATAAATTTATAAATTGAATGGAATAAATTTCTTTTGATCAGAGGAAGCTAATGCTGCTTTTTTGGGGAGTGAAGGTGGGTCTAGACCTGTGATTTCATTTTTGTAGGGAGTTCAAGGTGGGGAAGATCTCTCCACCAACAAAGATTGACAGTTAATTTGTAATTTGCTCATAGTCAAGTCAACAAGCATTTATTATGTGACTACTATGTTCTAGGTACCGTGTTAAAGTTAGGTATACAGAGAAAGGAAAAAAAGTTTCTGCCCTCAAGGAGCTTACAATCTAATTGTCATACAACTAATAGGGGTCAGAGACAGGACTTGAACCCAGGTCTTCCTTATGCCAAGAATGACCCTCTATCTACTACTCCAGAGGTGTCAAACATGTGACCCATGGACTACATGTGGCCCACAACACGCCTGAGTGCGGTCTCAGATTGAAATGTAATTGGGAAATACTTAACAAAATAAACGGAAATAAAGTAAAACACAGATTATGTTAATATGTGGTTTTCTAAGTCAGTATGAACCTATAGAAATCCTTATGTAGGCTTTAGTGGCTCCCATTTCTGTTTGAGTTTGATGCCACTGCAGTAAGCCTTTTCTGTTCCCTTTTTATTTCAATCAGATACTTGAGATTGTATTCATAAAGCACGATACTTATTCATGTTTGTGACATACTCCTTTTTTAAAATAGTCTGTCTACCAGATTTGGCACTGTGGCTGTTCCCAACATCCTGTTATTTCAAGGAGCTAAACCAATGGCAAGATTTAATCATACAGATCGGACACTGGAAACTCTAAAAGCCTTCATTTTTAATCAAACGGGTATGTAAGAACAGTATACTCTAGATAAATATCTTTAATGACTTTAATGGTTTCTTCCTCCTTTGCTCAACCATCTTTCCTTTTTTAAAAAAAAAGTTTGTAGCTTTGTTGAATTATTTCTCTTAAACATTTAGTTTTCAAATCCCCTTAAAAAATTAAAGAAAATTTTTTTCAAATCCCTTGTATTTTGGGTATCTCTTATGTCGTCCTTTTACACACAAGCTGCTGGGGATATGGATCTATTAATATAGAGCCCCCATATCCTAGAGCAGTGTTCATTTACTAAACTTCAGTGCCTGTGCATAATCATGATCATCATTTAAAGCAGGTGTCCCAAAAGTTTTAGTTCAGTTTTAAGCTGTTAAAACTTAAAGATGGGGATGGAACCAAAGTGGTGGAATACAGCTGAGCTCTCCTCCATTAAACTCCTTCAAACAAATCTAAAAAATGTACTAGACTACAGCCTGATGGGGAAATTAGGGAGATAGAGAGAGGTTTGTAGTCACTGGTACAGGTTGGATCAGGAGCACTCCGGCACCCAGGCTGTGTCCCAGGGCAGGAGGAGGTCTTAGATCAGGCCTGCACAGCATACGACAGTGGGCTGTTTGCGGCCTGCCAAAGCGCCAGGGCTGATAAGTTGTACAGGCCTGCTTTATGCAAATCCCTCAGCAATCTGACTATGCGAAGTTCCCTGATGGGAAGGCCTGTGCACCATACTGCCCAAGGGCCACTTGCAGCCCACCAAAGGATTTTGGGTGGCTCATGAAAAATGGAGAGGTTGTCAAATAGCCCTGCGTGTTGTGCAGGCTTGTCTTAGGCCCATCCTGTGGCGCAGTACCACCAATACCTGTCCTGAGACATTGCATTGTGGATAGGTGCCAAATGGCAACTTTGTTGCCTACTACCCAGTTCCAGGTCACAGATTCAGGATGAATTGAGAAGGTGACCTGCACACAGGGATATTTTTTCTGAGTAGGGAGGCCCTGGGCTATGTCATGAAAGGAGGGAGTTTGGAAGCGGTCAGCAACAGAGTGTGGTCTCAGTTCCAGCAGCTAGTCCAGCCTGCAGAAGATTAACTGGGTCAGGAATCCCAGGCCAAAGGGCAAGCAACAATTCTATCAGTGAACCAGTGGAGCTTCCCAACTGGCTGATAGAAACTGAGTCCAGCAACAGTTCTAAGGTTGCACAGACTGAAACCCAGATCAGGAACTTGTAGAACTTAGAAAAGAAGAGTGGAGGTAGGGTGGGGGAGGGGAGCAGTCAGATTTTGCTTTGCATCAGACCACTTTTGGAGCACTGAAATCTTGCAGGCCCTCGTACTGTACTTGAGATCTTGTAATAACACAACACACTACCCCAAGAAAGCAACATCAGAACCAACCTGGATCTTCCCTTCAGAAGGGCAGAACCTAGCCCTAACATCAAGTAACATCAGGAGTAGGCTGGAAGAATGAGTGAGCAAAAAAAGAATACTCTGTATAAAGCGCTATTATGGTGCCAGAGTACCTCAAGATACAAACCCAGAAAAAGAGAATTACTCCAAAACATCTACAAGCAAGGTCTCAGAGAAAAACAGCTTGGGTACAAACTCAACCAGAATTCCTGGAAGAGATGACGCAAGAGTTTAAAGAAAGTTAAATTTATTTTTTTTTTAACAAATGGAATGAAAACTTTTAAAGAAAACAATCCAGAGAATATATGACAGCTATGGAAGAAATAATTTGAAAGGGAAATTAACAACTTGGCACAAGAAGTACACAGTCTCACCCAAGCAATAAATTCCTGAAAATTAGAGTGACCTAAATAGAAACCAATGATTCCACGAGACATCATCATATTTCAAGAAATCTTAAAACTATCTAGATTTCTTAAAATCAGAGGGCAAAGTAAAACTATAATCCTCCAATCATTTCCTGAAAGAAACTCCAAAATAAAAACTCCTTGAAAAGTTATAGCCGAAATCCAGAGTTTACAGGTCAAAGAAAAAATTTTGGAATCAGCTAGAAAAAAAGAATTCAAATACTGAAGATCAAACATGATTTAACAGCTTCCACTATAAAGCAATAGAGAACTTGTAATACAATATTCCAGAAGGCAAAGGATATAGGCTTACAGAGAAGAATAACTTAGCAAAACTGAGTATGATGCTACAGGGGAAAAAGTGGATCTTTAGTGACATAGAGAACTTCTAAGCATTCCTGATGAAAAGACCAGAGATATGTAGAAACTTTGCAGTTCCAACACAGACATGAAGAGAAACTTATGGTAAAGATGGTTGAACAATGATAAAGGAGTAAATAAATAAGGATAAACTGATTACCTTCTAATATGGGAAGATGATATATATGTCCCCATTGAATTCTGTCATCATCAGGGGTCATAGAGGGACTCTAATTAGATAAGGTCTGAGATCTCTCAGTTATATCTTGATGATCTTAAGAGTAAGAAGAAAGGGAAGAGTAAGGGGTGAAGGGAAAGGAACATTGGGGGAAATCTGTGCAAGTAGACATCAACACAAGCAAAGAGGAGGGATAGAAGAGAGCAGCTGACATTTCAACCCCATTCTCATCTGAACTGGTCAAAGAAAGGAAGAATACACAAATGCAGTTGGATATAGAAATATATTTTACTCAACAGAGATATTGGAGGGAAAGAGGAGAAAGGAGAGAGGGGAAATAAGAGTGAGGTTATATTAAGGAAGGGATTAGTTCTAAGCAAAACAAACTGAGGCTCTGAGGGGGTGCCCATAAATTGGGGAATGGAAGAACAAGTTATGGTATGGAAATACGATAGAATCCTAATGTGCAGTCAGAAGTGAAGGAGGGGGTTTCATAGAAACCTGGGAAGATTTTTATGAACTAACGCACAGTGAAATGAATAGAACCAGGAGAACAATTTATACAATGACAACATGGTAGAGGGCAACAACTTTGAAAGAATTAAGAACTCTCATCAGTGTAACGATGAGCAACCATCATTCCAAAAGACTAATAATGACATGATGTGCAGCTAAATGACACAGTAGAGTATGGCACCTGGGGTCAAGAAGACTCATCATCCTGAGTTCAAATCTGGCCTCAGAAACTTAGTAGTTATGTGACCCTGGGCAAGTCACTTAACCCTGTTTGCTTCAGTTCCTCGTTTGTAAAATGAACTAGAGAAGAAAATGGCAATCCATTCTGGTATCTAGCCAAGGAAATCCCAAACAGGGTCATGAAGAGTCAGATGCAATTGAAACAACTGAACAACAAAACGTTATTAATTACTATATATGTGTGTGTGTCTGTGTGTGTGTATATATATGTATGTATGTATGTATGTATACAAACACAAATACACAATGCACATGCATGTACTGTCTACCTCCTGATAGAGTTGAAAGACTCAGAGTGCAGAGACAAACTTTTTTTGGACATGGACAATGTGGGAATTTGTTTTGATTGACTCATACATGTTTGTAATATAGTTTTTTTTCCCCCTTTTTTGTTCTCATTTGGGGGGATGGAAGGTTGCAGTAGGAAGGTGAGAAGGCAGATTTTTGCTGTTTGAAACAAATAAAACGTTTTAAAAAACTGCACTAAGACTTTTTGGTATACTCTGTATAGTGCATGTAAGACTTGGAAAATGCTTTATGTATGATACCTCATTTGAGCTTCACGATAACCCTGTGAAGTGGGTGTTGTTTTGTTTTTTTTTATTGTACATGTGAAGAAACTAAGTCTGAGAGAGGTTTAATGACTTGCCCAGGATCATATAGCTAGTAAGCATCTGAGTCAGAATTCAAATTCAGATCTTCCTGTCCTGTTTAAGTCTTCTGGCCACAATACAACATTTGTTCATTTTTAGAGACCAGGGCAATGGGAGAGGATCAGTAATTGACCACTTGTTGGTGACATGGAGATGGTCTGCTCATTTAACCCACATATGGGGAATTTGATTGCCAGTGTCAGCTCGATGATCTTGAAGGCCTCCTACTTGTGGGCAGTGGTGTGGTTGACCTCCTCTTCTTCACCTTGATCTGTAACTTCCAGATAATATCCTGATTTAATCCCCACATTTCCTTATGGGGCTACTGGTGTTTCTTGGTTATTTTTTTTCACCTGGATCCAGTTGTTGTCCCTTGCTCTCAAGAATTCTTAGATGCTGTGCTGGACGGTGATCATATTGCTAGAAGACACACTCCACTTTTGAAGTTCATTTATGTTATACTTTTTCTATGTCCAAAAGACAAACTTACACTTTAACTCAGTTTTCCTCTTTAACCTGCCCCCTGTCGTTAATCCTTGTCAACTTCAGTGTATGTGTTGATGAGTCTTTTAATACTTGATTTTGCATTTCCTCTGCTACAACTCTAATGACTACCACTTTAGTCACTTACTGGCATAACTATAGTTTAGATCTCATTTATCTCTTGGAATTGAACTACATCCTAGATGCTGTACTCTAAAATTCCCACATCGCTTATCCATCTACTTCCCATTCTCTGATACCTGCTGAATCTGCTTTGGCTGAGCATGTATCTCCTTGTTTTATGTCTTCTTTGATGTTAACAATCAGAAGGCTGTTGAACAAAATTATTTAAAAAGAACCTATGCTTTGTATAGATATGGTCTGCTATAAAATATTGTTTTGAAATCCTACCTCTCCCTTTCGTATAACTTCAAGGATGACCTTGATACTTGTGTGGAATGTTTTCTTTTTTTTTTTTTTTTTGCTTAGGCAGTTGGGATTAAGTGACTTGCCCAGGGTCACATAGCTAGTAAGTGTCAAGTGTTTGGTCTGAGGCCGGATTTGAACTCAGGTCCTCCTGACTTCAGGGCGGGTGCTCTATCCATTGCGCCACCTAGCTGCCCCTGTGTAGAATGTTTTCACAAAGATATTGTAGGTAAGGAAAATAGGTATATGAGTTGACTGTTATTATTTTCATCTCTAGCATAGATCTTTACATATACTTGGTTTAGTCTTTGTCTTCCGTAATGCCATTTTTACGTAAGCATGTGACCTTTAGCAAATTGTGATGTGAGAGTACAGTGTTGGTTCACTGTCATCAACAGAGTTCACTATCAACAACAAATTGTATAATTTGCTATACCAAAAATAAAGAATCCTTTATACAAATATTTTCCATTTTTTGGACCTTTATCCAGGTTCATCCTTAAATGACCTTAGGATGATCTGGTTTAATTGACTCCTGCTATAATTTTTGTATTTTATTTTTCTCCAACTGCTTGTTAACTGTTTTAAGAGGTGATAGCATTCATTATCTTCCACCATCTCTTTGTAAAATTTATGTTGTGGTTCAGTCATTTTTAGTCATATTTGACTCTTTGTGACCCCATTTGAGGTTTTCTTGGCAAAGATACTGGAGTGGTTTGCCATTTCCTTCTCTAACTCATTTTACAGATGAGGAAATTGAGGCAAACAGGGTTAAATGACTTGCCCAAGGTCAAACAGCTAGTACGTGTCTGAGCGGGCATATTTGACCTCAGGTCTTCTTGACTTCAGACCTGGCACTCTATCCACAGCACCTCCTACCTGCCAAGTTTAGGTGGGGAACCTGCTGCTCGAGGCCACATGTGGCCTTCTAGGTCCTTGGGTGTGGCCTTTTGACTGAGTCCAAGTTTTACAGAACAAATCTTTTTATTAAGACCGCAGGTTCCTACCCCTGTAAATCTAAATTATTGTTTGTTTTATTCCTCTCCTTGGCGAGGAGATGAAGTGTTGCTGGCCAGGATGGTTTGTGATATCTTAATCTTTGGTTCAGCTTCCCTAAAAGAAGGTTATAGCTTGTATTGCTATCTTTTTTCATTTTCCTTTTTTTTTTGGTAACAACAGACAGCTTGTTATAATAGACCAGGTTTGAGTTGCCTCAGCTCTATGCCCCAGCTTCTTTTCATTTTTATTCTAATTTGGTATTGTGATCTTTGTTCCAACAAGCTGATGGTCCAACATAGTCATGATTCAGAAATGTCTAATAGGGGTAAAATGTCTATAAGGGTAAAGAGTTATTTTGTGTTGATGAAATGTTTCATTTTTTTGTCCTGTTTTGGTACTTGTTCTCTCCAGTGACTACTTCCTTTATTTAATGTTTTATTTTTTTCCCAATTACATATAAAAACAATTTTTAACATTCATTTTTAAAAATTTTTGAGTTCCAAAATTCTTTCCCTGCCTCTTTCCTCTCCTTCATTGAGAAGGCAAGCAATTTGATTTAGGTTTTACATGTACAGTCCTTAAAAACATATTTCCATATTAGTCATGTTGTGAAAGAAAACACAGACCAAAAAAAAGGAAAATAAAGTAAAAAAAAGTATGCTTCTCTCTGCATTCAGACTCTATCAGTTCTTTCTCTGGAGATGGATAGCATTTTTCATCATGAGTCCTTTAGAATTGTCTTAGATCATTGTATTGCTGAGAATAGCTAAGTCATTCATAGTTAATCATCGTACAGTATTGCTGTTAATTGTGTATTCTCTTCTTGAAGAAAATATTCATGATATATAGGTGTGAGGCTTTTAGATCGTTTACAAGCCTTTGGGTACTCATTTTTTTTGAATCACGTACTCTTTTATATACATATACATATACATATACATAAACATATACATATACAAATTTTTTTTTTGCTATCCACTCCTATACTTACCTTTGTATTGAAGTCACCAAATATTAAAGTATATGTTGATTCAGTTTGGGGAATTTTATTGAGGTATTTGTTGAGTTACTCTACCTTTTCATGCTGTACACCAGGGACTGTTTTGTCTTTTGTCTTTTATTCTTATTGCCAAGTACAGTTCTTGGTATGGAGTGAACACTTTAAAATTTGCTTATCAAAAGAGTTATCTTAATGGTGGCCTTTTAGGTTGGAAACCTGATTTTAAATTGTTTCTTTTATTTTTATGGATGCCTTTTGATATTACATCCCAATAATTTCCATTATATCCTCTCCCTGCCGCAAACATACCCTTGTAATAAAGATTAAAAAAAGAAAGAGAAAAAAATAGTTCAGCAGACAGTATATCTGGTATTCCACAGTTGTGGTTCTCTGCCTTTGCAGTGAAGAGAGGGAGGTGTAATTTTTTCTTTTTGGCCCCCTCCCCCAATTTCTTCATTTCATTTTGAACCTAACAAGCACCAAATAAAATGAACATTTTCATATATGTTGTGGAATGGAGGAAGATTGTATTTGAAACTGCAGATCTCTTTTATGTAGAGTTTGCTTTTCTTTTAAATTATAAAATAGCATGTAACTTTCAAAGCTGTACCAGATGTCTATGATCCTTCTGGTCTTATTTTTTTGGAGGAAAGATCCTATTCCTTTCTTTCCCATCCCTATTTAAAGGAAAAAAAAAACCCTTGTAACAAATATGCATAGTTGAGTAAGATGAATTCCCACATTGTCCATATCTAAAAATGTATGTCATATTCTGGATTTTAAATCCAGCATTTGTTAGGATGTGGGTAGCAGAGAATAACATCAGTTTTCTGGAATCATGGTTGGTCATTGCACTGATCACAGTTCTCAAGCCTTTCAGAGGTGTTTGTGTTTATATTGTTGTTATGTAAATAAATTATTTTTCTGGTTCTGCTTACTTCAGTTGTATTAGTTTCATATAGGTTTTCCTAGGTTTCTCTGAAACTCTTTAGTAATTTCTTAAGGCATAATAATATTCCATTATATTCATATACCACAATTTGTTCAGTCATTCCTGAGTTGATGGGTACCCTCTTGGTTTCTAGTTTTCTTGCCACTACAAAAAGAACTACTTTAAATATTTTTTTATGCAAAGGTCTTTTTCCTCTTTCTTTGATCTTTTTGGTGGGGGTTAGGCCCAAGTGGTGCTGCTGGGTCAGAGTGTATGCAGGTTAGTGACTTTTGAGGCATAGTTGCAGATTGCTTTCCAGAATGGCTAGACCAAATCACAGCTCTACCAACAGTGTTCATTAATATCCTTTGTTTCCCTTTCACATCTGTTATTTTTGTCAATCAGATGGGTGAAATGGAACCTTACAGTTGCTTTAATTTGCATTTCTCTATGATTTGCATCATCTTTTCATATATTTGTTGATAGTTTGGGTTTCCTCCTTTGAAAACTTCCTGTTCACATCCTTTGACCATTTATTTGTTGGGGAATAGCTTGTGTGGAAACATGATTATAAGGGTAGAAAACTGAGAGGGTGAGGAGCAAATGGTCAGCAGCAAGTGAGAGAATCATGACATAAGGAACAATGTCACCTAGAGAATATTGTCAGGGTTTTGTGGTGGCCAGAAGATGGAAAATGAACTAATCCAGGATGAAAAGAAGTTTGCTGATAAGATCGTAGCTTTAGATTGAAGAGGAGCCTTAAAGCTTTCATAATTGGCAGATGAAGATTTAAAAATTTCATTGAAAAAAAAAACCTTTTTTTATCAGCCGCAATGTCATAAACCTCCTTATAAGCTTCATTATGATTATGTTTGGCATTTTATCATATGCTTTATATGTATTATACAGGGCCTCATTTTTATACCTGACCTTCAGAGATTTGGCATACAAATTTCAACAATTTTGTCCTTAGGAAAAGTGTCTTGATTCCCTGCCCTCTGCCAAATGAACATTTTAATTCCTCAATTTCCCCCAAAACCCCTAATTCCTAAAAAATGTTTTTATTCAATTATTAAATATTTCTTTCTGCTTCTCCTTTCCCCAGTCTCTTCTTCCCCCAAGGGGTGAAAGAAGGAAAACAAAACCCTTGTAATAAATAAGCACAGTCAAGCAAAACAAATTCCCATATTGACCACGTCCAAAAATGTATATCTCTTTCTGCACATTAGTCTAACACTTCTCTGGAATCATGGTTGATTATTGCATTGATTTCCTTCGATTCTTTCTGAAAAGAATATGTATGTTATATTCTTGTGACTTTGTATGTCTCACTGAAGAATGAAGATCTGAGTTTTGCCTTTTTGGAATTAGAATATTTATTTGTAGGCTTTTTCAATGTTATACCTACTAATACTAGAGCCTGACTTTTGGGCTTAAATGGGAAAAGAAAAACCCATACATGTTGTTCAGAAGTTTGAAAACACTTAGAACACAGATGTGAGATTAAATATTCCGTCAGGGCAGGCAAGCTAGTGTAGCTGAAGCAGCCAGCTACCCTGAGAAGTCAGTATGCCAGCACATCGGACTCTGGCTACCATCTCTACTACCACCTTTCCTTGGATTCCAGTGGGAATAGTCCAAAACCCAAGAACTTTGGAACACTATTCTTGCTTCCAGTCCAGCTCTGATAGCAATCACTGAGGGGACCAGTCTTTGTTAAGAAGGGGCCCACTTTCCTTGCCACCACCAGCACCCACTTCTGACCATTTGGCCAAGAGGCCAGGAATGGCAGCACCTCCAAGACCACTAGTCCTGATTTTCTGGCCCAGCCCCTAAAGCCAGGAAAGCAACTTTAGTGAAGGTATTTGTTGACGAATGCTTTTCTGTGTGTTGCAGTCCCTTCTTAAGCAGCCACAGTTATTGAGGACTTGGAAAATAAAGTTTTTTCAAAGTCCTTGGCACTGTCACATGGTTCAGTATTAGAAACATTATCAGTAGAAATGACATTAATGAACATGCTTTGCCATCTGCTTTTGCTCTACAAAGAATCTTTCTGACTTGTAGCTGAACTCTATGTGTGTTGTTTCCTCCATTAGAATATGAGTTCCTTGTGAGCAGGTACTCTCTTGCTTTTCTCTTATATCCCCAGCACATTGTTTTGTACATAGTAAGTGTTTAATAAATGTTTTTTCATTGATTCATTCATGGGTACCTTAGAGGTCAGATAATTTGACCTTACCCCAATACAGAAATCTTTCCTCAACAATATTTCTGATATTCTTAGTTATGCTTAGGAATACAGATGAAAAATCTGCAGATTCCATAGAAATTTTACTCTCTACTAGCATTGTGATATTACTGAAATGCAATATAAGTAACTTTTCCTGGCCAATTTGCTTTTTAAAAAAGTCTTGTATATTTGCTGAGAAGGAAAAAAAAATTGTATTTTTAGCTGTGAGAAGTTGAATAGATTCATGCATTAGATTCATTCATTAATTATGTGGTAGACAGAAAGGCCAAGTTACTCTAATGGAAGTTTTTAAGAACCACAGAAACAGGAAAGGGAATTCGGTGTGAATTCTGTCCTTTTTTTTTTTTTTAAAGCTAGCCTTCCTTTTTGTGTATCCTATTGAATCTTTGGTAAAATTCAGTTGTGGGCATTTTTTTTATCTGTCAAATACTGACTCATTGATTTTGTTTCCAGGAATAGAAGCCAAGAATGATGTGGTAGTGACTGAAGATGACCAAATAGGCCCTCTTCCCAGCACTTTGGTGAAAAGTGTGGATTGGTTGCTTGTATTTTCCTTATTCTTTTTAGTTAGTTTTATTATGTATGCTACTGTTCGGACTGAAAGTATTCGATGGCTAATTCCAGGACAAGAACATGAGCATCCGGAGTAATAGTAGACTGAAAGATGAAATTAGAAAGATTAATTTAAATCTTTGCTTTCAGAAACTTATGCTGAAATTTCATTGTTTTCCATGTATTATATTTTAACTTAGGTTAAAATAATTTTGCATTTGAGCTACTGAATGTGCAAAAAAAAAGATCACACATTAGTGTTGTATACTAGTGTTTCAATAAACATGAAAATCTTTTCATGTGAGAAAAATTAGTTGTTTTTGTTTTTTAGTGGTTGGACTTAAAATTTCAAAGAACTCGGCTTTAAATGTGAAAAACTTGTGTATACAGAAGCAAATGAGCACAGTAATGTAGTGTTTGACAAACCAAAAGATCCCAACTACTGGGGCAAGAACTTATTATTTGAGAAAAAGTGTTAGGAAAACTGGAAAACAGTCTGGCAAAAACTAAGTATAGAGTAGAGCAACATTTCACACTGAATACCAAAATAAGCTCAAAATGATACATGATTTAGACAGATGCTATCATAAGCAAAATAGTAGAGTGTGGAAGAAATTAGCTGTTGAATCTGTGGATAGGGGAAGCATTCATGACCAAAGAAGAGAGGTTCAAGAAGTTCATAGGAAGTAAAATGGCTAATTTTGGTTACATAAAATCAAATAGATTTTGCACAAACAAAACTAGTGCAGCCAAAGTTAGAAGAAAAGCAGGAAACTGGGGAAAAAGTGTTTGTATCAAGTTTCTTTGGTAAAGGTCTCATTTCTAGAATATTTAGGGAACTGAGCCAAATTTGTATGAATAAGAGCCATTCTCTAGTTGATAAATTATCAAAGGATATGAATAAGCATCATATCAATAGCCATATGAAAAAAATGCTGTAACTCACTAATAGAGAAATGCAAATTAAAACAATTCTGAGGTTACTACCTCACACCCATCAGATTGGCTAAGATGACAGGAAAGGAAAACGAAAAACGTTGGAGGGATGTGGGAAAAGAGATACACAAATGCAGTGTTGGTGGAGCTGTGAACTAGTCTAACTATTCTGGAATGCAATTTGAAAGTATTCCCCAAAAGCTCTTAAACCCCAAATAGACCATAGAAAGAGCAAAAGGACCCATATGTACAAATATATTTATAGTTGCTCCCTTCGTGGTGACAAAGAATTGGATATTCAGGGGATGCCCATCATTTGGAAGATAGCTGAACAAATGATGGTATATGAATGTGATGTAGTATTGTGCTGTAAAAAATGAAGGGAAAGAAGGGAATGATTTCAAAAAAACCCTGAGAGTATTTGTTTAAACTGGTGCAGTCAAGTGAGAAGAGGCTGGAGAACAATTTATACAATGATAGAAATATTGTAAAAATGATCAACTTTGAAAGACTTGGTAGCTCTCATCAACACAGTGATCAACCACAGTTCTAGAGGACTAATGATGAAATACGCTGCCTGCCTCCAGTTAGAGAAGTGGGCTCAGAGCACAGATGGAAGCAAATTCTCTTTTTTTTTTTTGGACGTGGCTAATGTGGAAATTTGTTTTGCATGACAGTACATATTTGTAATGGGTTATATTTTACTTGCCTGTTCAATGGGTAGTGGGGGGAAGGAAGGAAGGAAAAATTGAATAAAAAAAGTTTTTGAAATGAGCTAATGAAAAGATTTCCAGACAATATCTTTCAGAAGCAAAAATCCTATGGCATAGTTTTAGAAAATTTATAATTCCAAGAACTTAGGTTTTCTGTCTGTTGAATTTCTCTTTCAAAACAATTTCACAGTTCATAACTGATCAGCTGTTCTTTTATGGTAAAGTTTTCCAGAAATGAAAACCTATTTGTAACTTCCCAAGTAGCAGCATGTTGTTTCATGTCTTTCCTTCTGGAGCAATAAAGAGTTAAAATAATTAGGTCCTGATTGTGTGCTTTTCCTTTGTGATCATTACTCAAGATCAATTCTTAGTATTTATTTGCAAACAAAACAAAAGTCATGAGATTTTCTCTGGGTAAGGCAAAAGAGTAAACAGATCTGATCTTTATGGCCAGATCATGTTTATTACTGGTTTCCAAACATGATAAAGTAAATTACATTGACAGAATTCATTCTTTATGCTAATACCACGCTAGTAGTTTTTAGTTTCATGATTTAGCTTTGGTACATGGAATCCATGCGTTCATAGGAGTGTACTCTGTCCAACAATTCGAGTTTTATTTTTTTTGCTGCTTCTTACCCTGTGTGACTCTTGTCTTTGCCTTTCAGAGGAGAAGTGCCTAATATTCTGAGGTCTTGCTTTGTTCTTTTGATATCTTTGAGGTATCAAATATTCAGTTCACTCTAGAGGTGACCAAACCAACTTTATTTTTTGACATACATGATTTAGCAACCTAATGAATTTCATTGAAAATGGATAATGTATTTGCTAAAGATGATGAGCCAATAACTTAGGATCATAGATTTAGAACTGGAGGGGACTTTAGGGGCTATCTAGCCCTACCTCCTCATTTTACAGATGAGCAAACTGAGGACAAGAGGTTCACTAACTTGCCCAAGGTCACAAAGTGTAAGTGATAGAAATCAGATTTGAACCCAGATCCTTTGATCAGATTCAGCATACTTTCTACTGCCTTCCACGTTGCCTCTTTTAGCTCATCCCTGCATATCTTATTTATGTCACTTATAACTAACCACAGTTTGCAAAGCAAGCAATTATAGAGATCAAAAAATATTAAACTGGGGTTAGAAAAAAAGGCAAAAACAGTCCTGCCCTTAAGGGACTCCTGTTATATTAGAGGAGACAGTATGTAAGTAACTAGATATATACAAGTTTATATACAAGTAGATGGGAGGTAACCTCAGGGAGGAAAGCATGATAGTAATTGGCAATTCCCCAGGTTTTCTTGCCACAACCATCTAGTATGACTAAAGCTATTTAAGTCTTTGAGGTATAATAAATACTCGAGGTCAGCAACATTGACCATAGCCTATATAAAATAATTTCCTATGGTTTTCTTTTGAGTGCATGGCAAAACCAGTGATTTGAAATAATTCTGGAGTATGTCAGTGTAGTGAAAAATCTTAATTACAGGATATTTTGAGAGAAGCATCTTTATTTCCTTCAAGTATACATAGGAAATGTCATGAACTGCTAACCCTTTCATATTAGATGGTCAACCTCATTCATCACCTAAATATTTATTGTGTACTTAGTCTATTAGTACAAATAGCTTGGCCAGGCATTGCAGATGAACTAGGCCCAGAATTAAGTAGTAGGGAAGATTACATTTGGAAAGCTGCATAAAGCTTCTAGTGATTACAAGCTGCTCCTTGACATACAATACCCATCTTTTGAACACCAATATTCTGGTTATATGGCTTTGAATCATGGAACACCACAATTCCTGTCAAAATAAGTAAACCAAAGGAAAATGGAGAGATGTGATAGGTTTAAGTAGGAATGATGGCTCATGTAAGAAGTAGTGTAATAGTTAAGAAAAAGTGAAACAATACAAAATTCAAATCTATAAAATATTGTAGATTTGTATTACCCCAAAAGGAAATAAGCTGGCTGTGTAGTAAGTCAAGTGATAACAGATGGAGAGCCAATATCGCCTAGTGTCCATGAGATATTAAAAGAACCAGTGGAAAGTGTTCTGGGTTTGTGGGGCAATAATTACAAGTGTTAGAGAGGTGATTGGCATCTTCCCCCAACACTCAGCATCAAATGCTTTCTAAGTGGATGGTTATGTGGCAAGACTTAACCTCAGTTCCATTTGGAGGTGAAAATAAAACTGAATGCACAGCTCATTCCAGTGGAATGTATTGAAGGATTTTAGTTACAGCTTATTAGATTTCTTATGAAAAGCAAGTGAAGAGACTCTGATTGCACCTTGGGTATGTGCCAGGACTGCTAGGTACTGGGAATACCAAAAAAGGGGCAAAAACCAGTCCCTGCTCTGAAGGAATTCACAGTCTTAATAGGGGAGACAACATGCAGTATAAACAAGATATATAAAGGGTAAATTGAGATAGTGCCAAAGGGAAGGCATTAAGGTTAAGGAGAACTACGAAAGGTTTCTTACAGAAGATGGGACTTTAGCTAAGACTTAAAGTAAGTTAGGAGGCAGAGATGAGGAGACAAAAGTTCTAGCCACAAGGGGCAGCCAGTGAAAATGCATGGAGTTGGTGCAGCCAAGATGGCAGAGCAGTAGGAAGAAATGGTGCACTCCCACCTCCCACCAAACTCCTCCAAACAGATCTAGAAAACATCATTCTATATATTAATGGGGAAATCTAAGAAAGTCAATGAGTCAATTTCCCCAACCATGGTTGGCACAGGGAGGCAGAAAGTTTTGTTTGTGAACAGTGGGGGACAGGACTTGGCCGGGAGTGCATTATGAGGAGCATTCCAGGTGCAGAGAGAGGCTGTGCACCCTGGCAAGAAGGGCTCCAGATTCACCACAGTGGGGCTAAACCCTATATAGAATACAGGAACAGGATGCCAAACCCAGTGCAAGGTCACAGATCAGGGCTGATGGAGGGGATCTTTGTCTAGGGATGGCTTTCCTGGATGAGGAATAGCATACCCTGTGTACTAAGAAAAAAATCAAGTTTAGAAGCAAGTAGCATCTTTGTGGTTTGGATCCCAAGTGCAGTCTCAGTTTTAGTTTGTAGCCCAGCCTAAAGCCTTCAGTAGAATAACCAGGGCAGGAATCCCAGACCACCTGTAATTCTAAACCTTTAGAGCTTTGCAGATGACTGACAGGGACAGCAGTTTTCTGTTGATCAGATCCAAACCTAGGTCAGAACTTGCAGAGCTCAGACCCAGGGGGCAGTGATCAGATTTTGCCTTAGATCCCACCACTCAAAACTTTCAAGTCCCCAGCTGAGCTGGCCAATTCAATTTTGCTGTTAGAATGACCCTGTTAAATAGAATTTTGAATTAAAACTAAGGAATTTAAACTGTCAGGTAGAATGTCTTTTTAATAAGCAGAATTCTGCCAAATTTCATACCACATAAAAAGTATAAATTCTATATATACACAGAATAAATGAAAGAGAATAAATACAAGTATTCAGAATATCATTATCTTTCTATCAGCATATGTGGTATATGATATAAGCATATAATTCTATATAAGTATATATTTTATGGAAGCATGTCTATATGTAAGTATATATAGTATATCATATATGTATAAATTCTATAAAAGCATATATAGGATAAATATAAAGAGAAAAAATAATATATATAACTAAAGTAGTTTATTGGACTTTGAGTAACTCTCCATTCACCTTTTTGGCGAGACCCCTAGATAATATGAATGAGCCCAAACCGAATCCTTAGCAATTTTTCTAGGGCCGAGGGGGGGGGGGGGGGGGGGGGCAGGTAAGAGAAGCGGGTGATTAGAGGCTGCCCGGGGACTGCGCAAGCGCGGCGGGAGGGCCTGGCGAGCGGCGCTTCGGGCTTGCGGCGCTCGTTCAGGGCCGGCGATGGACGCTGTCCCCGCCGCAGCTGCGGGGAGACCTTGCTCCTGGAGAGCCGGTGCTTCCTCCGCTGTCAATAAAGTTATTTCCACGCATGGTCCCAGCCCCCGAAGGGTCCTTCTTTAGCTCTCCCGCCGCCAGGCCCGCCGCCCGCCGGAGCTTGTGGGCCTGAGCAGCCCAGGCCGCCACGGCTCAGTTCGGGCGGACGCTGCGGCGGCGGCGGCGACAGAGCCGCCGGGGCTCGGGGCGCGGGGGCTGCCGGGCCGGGCGTAGCGCAGGGGCCCCGGCCGCGGGCGCCGCGGCTCAGGCAGCTCCGCGGGCGCCTCGGGGCGGGGCTGCGCCGCACTGCACGGGCCCATGTCGGCGGCGGCGCTGGGACTCCGGGGCCGGCTTCTCCCCGCGCTCCTTCGGTCGCCGTGGTTCGCTCCGGGCTGCCGCCGGAGCCTCTCAGCCATGGTGCGTGAGTGAGGCAGCGAGGGCGGGCGGGCGGCCCCGGGCTCCGGGGGAGCCGCTCGGGGCGCGGGACGCGGGCGCGGGCAGGCCGGGGCGTGCGGAGGGCCGGCCCCGGCTGCCCAGGAACCTTCCAGGAGTGAAGGCCGGGTTCCCTTCCTGCCGCGGGCCCGCGTGTCGGCCGCGTGGTTCTGCCCCCGTTGGCCGGGACTGACGTCTGACTGCGGGGTCGGACTCGGGGGCTTGGGCCCCGGGTGTGAATCCTACCCGCCCCCCTAGAGCTGAGGGGCTGCTTAAACCGAATGTCACCGTCTGTTTAAAAAGTCAGGTCAGGCCAGAGATGATTCATCCGGAGAAACTGAACCCTGCCGGCCTCCATCTGCACAAGCAAACTCAAGGAGCTTTGTAAGGGATTCATTTTAGGTACCGGTGTGTCGGAGCTCTTGCTATGAAATCGTTTCTGAAACATAATTAAGCTTTTTCATCAATTTTGCTTCTCTTGATATATAACGTTACGAATTAGAAAGTTCTATGTGAAGATCTGTACCATATAAAAGCAGTCACTTTCTAATGAGACCATCTTCGTGTTTGACATTAATGATTATTCAATGCGGTTCAGTTCACTTGTGTATTTTTTTTTTAGCATCATTTGAGGGTTAAGTGATATATATTTATATACACATATGCTTACATGTATACACACATTTATATGTATATGTAAATCCATCCATCCATCCATCCATCCATTTATCTTTTACCTTCCTGTCAATGTCCTTTCAGCTATCCAAAGCTGTTTTAAAATTTTTCCTTTTAGTCAAAACAATTGTTCCCCAAACCAGACTTTAACTTATACCACCACCTAGTGGTGAAAAATAACTTAGACGTCGCAGATCTTGTGCTGTTTCACAAACAGTATTCAACAAACTATATTTTTACACAGCTGACAGACAGGTAGAGAGTGCAATATACCATCGTGCTTGTTGATTATACAAAAAAAGCATTAAACACCAATATGCCTCATACGTGTTTGACATGTTTCATGTATGTTAAAATTATACAGGATTCCTTAAAACATGTTAAAACAGTGAGAACTTTGATGACTCTTTGATTTTTCATTTCATTTGAGGAGTAAAATAGGGACACAAATGCTTTCTACTGTCATACAGGTTGTCCTGTACAGATTCTACATGGAGGAGCAATTCTCTAGAATTATTATTATTATTATTAGGTATTAGAGATGCTCCTGTTCTAAGATATTGTGCTGTTTATATCAAGCACCAGAATATTGCAAAATTTCATGATTGATATCCATAATGTCTCAAGAGAGTTTGGCATAACTGTCTTAGGAAAAAACAAGTATGTGAAGAATTCCTTTTTTCTAGACTATGATATAAAATTAAATAGACACTAGATGAATAATGAATCGGGCCTAGAATTGAGGAGAAGGCGAGTTCTTTTTTAAAAAAATAGATTTTTTGTTGATATCTTGTTTTACATTGCCTAGATGCTCTTCAGTGTCCTTATTCTTACTTCCTCAGTCAGTCAACAGATTTATTAAGTGCCTACTGTGTGCCAGGCACTGTGCTAAGTAGGCTCTGAAGATACAAAGAACAGCAAATGATAGTTCTTGCTCCCTAGTAACTCATAGTCATTAGACATACAGGGGAGGAAACATGCAAACAGATCAATACATTAAAAAAAAATTGGCATTATATGTAAGGTTTCTCACCTGTTGATCCCACCTCTACAAAGGAGTGGGGAGATTCTTTTCTTTGGGGATCAAACTTGTCTTTTTAATTTTGCAATTAATTTTTGATTATTTTATGGTTATTCTTTCCATTTTCATTATTGTAATCATTATGTATATTATTTTCCTGGCTCTGCTTACTTCACTTTGCATCAATGTTCATGTAAGTCTTTCCATACTTCTATATTAATTGTTTCTCATAGGATAGTAATATTCCATTACATTTCATGTACCAGTTTATTTAGCCATTCCACAATCAGAGGAATATCTACTTTGTTTCCAGTTGTACAGTTGCTTTTAGAAAATTTAAAATACCTACATTTCATAATATAGTCCTCTCCTGTCCTCCTCCTAGAGAACTCTCTCTTATAGGAAAAAATTAAAAAGAGAAAAAGAACCTAGTTCAGCAAAACTAAGGGACATATCAACCAACTCTTACATTTTATGCAGTGTTCTGCACCAATAGCCCCCCGCCTTACATAATGCTTTAATGACTTTAAGCTTGCTTTTGAAACAGAGGCTCATTTTTTCTCTATCAGTGTTCTTCTGTGAGGGGCAGTTAGGTAGGGCAGTGGATAGAGCTCTGGCCCTGGAGACAGAAAGACTCATCTTCTTGAGTTCAAATCCTGCCTCAGACATTTACTAGCTATGTGACCCTGTGCAGGTCACTTAGCCCTGTTTGCATCAGTTTTTTCATCTGCAAAATGGACTGGAGAAGGAAATAGCAAACCACTCCAGTATGTTTGCCATGACTGAAATGACTAAACAATAAAAATTATTCTGTGAATACTTTATGACAGCTAGTCATGGAATGCCACAGTCTACAACTAACTTAAATTGTAAGCCATCTAAATTGTAATGAAGATGGGTATGGTAGGGGAGAAAAGGCTTCAATATATCAACAGAGGTTATTTGTAAAGGATGTCATGGCAGAGATGTATAACCAGAAAAGGAGGTGGCTCAGTCATGTACCTACACTAAAGCAAAGGATAACTGATAAACAATTCTCATACTTCATTGGTATTCATGCAATTATAAGAGTGGGTGGGCCCCTTCTAGAGAGTTTGCAGGTGGACATAAGAGTCAGATAGAATGAAAAGACCTAGGTGAGCTGTGTTGTAAAAAGGAAAAGAACAGACCCATCACAATATGTCACTTAAGGGTACTATAACTGAAACATCTCAGGCAAGAACCCATCTATTGTTTTCTGTTTTAATTTTTTTTCTAGGTGACATTGTTAAAGTATTTACAGTTATATTGTTTATCTTCTCTGATGTGTCATCAGGACATGGAGGGGACACTGGAAACTCAAAGGCTATTCTAGTGTAGTACAAGCTCTAACATTTAAAAAAACTCAAGTTGGAAAGGCTCTGAGTATGCTTTTATGGATTCACTTTGTTATTTTTGTCTAAGGACTAGGTTAGCTAAGCCCAGAGATGGTCATACTTGGTGGCTGGCCAGTGAGTGATGAATTGTTTTGGCCATAGCAAGTCATAAAGATCATCTAGTAAATCTTTGCAGGATGCTTCAGTGGGAGGGAAACGCACTGCAGGAAATCACAGATACTTCGCGTGTTGTGCAAGATGATGAGCATGGAATAGGCCAACTTGTGCTACATACCATTTGTTTGTAATGCCGTGGCTTGTTAGCTGTGATGAAAACAAAAGGTCTGCGAATTCAGAACTTGGTGTTATTACTACTTTCTTGTAAGAAGAAGTTAAGTAATTACTTAAATTCCTTTTCTGACAGTAAATCAGAGACAGGACTTGAGACTGCTTGATGGCTGGTCCTCTTCACTCTGCCATGACTGCCTCTCATATTCTCTAATAAAAATAATTGCTAAAGATTTGGAAGAGCATCAGGTTTGTTGCCATGCATACTACTGCTGCTGTGGTTATGTTTGCATGTGACCCTTTTAGCTTTTGATGGGGAAAAACTGTCAGTCATTCAGCTAGCATTTATTAAATGATTACTGCATGGCAGGTATTGAACTGAGTTCTGGGGATTCAGATAATGGCAAAAATACAATCACTGCTTTCAGGGAACTCACATTCTAATGGGGGAGACAATACATGAACAATTATGTGCATAAAACATACATGCAGTGAAGATGGAAGGTAATCTCAGAGGGAAGGCACTAGCGGTGGATGGGACAGGGTGACTGGGAAAGACCTCTTGCACAAAGTGGGGTTCGAGCTGATTGTAAAAGAAAGTCAGAGAATCCAGGCATGAGACACAAGGCGAAATGGTGTCAAGATGGGGGATTGAGCGTAGTGTACAAGGAACATCCGTGTAACAGGATTGTAGATTGCGTGGAGAGGAGTAAAGTATAAGATAACTGGAAAGAGATGAAGGGTCGAGGTTGTTATGGACTTTCAAAGCTAAATAAAGGATGCTATATTTAATCCCTGAGGAAATTGGAAGCCACTAGTATTTATTGAGTAACGGAGTGACATAGTGAGACCTGTGCTTTAGGAAGGTCACTTTGGTAGTTGAGTGAAGGATGGACAGGAGTTGGGAGAGACTTGAGGCAGGGAAACCAACCAGTGAGCTTATTGTAGTAGTTCAGGTCTGAGTTGATAAGGGCCTGCACCAGGGAGGTGGCAGTATGAGTGGGAAGAAGGAGACCTTAATAAGAGGTGTTGTGGTGGTAGAAAAGACAATACTTTTCAATAGATTGTATTCGTGGGATACGTTTTCTAATAGAGGGGATGAGGATGACACAGAGGCTGTGAGCCGGAATCAGCGGGGTCAAAACTAAAATAGAAACAGGGACCACTGACCTATACTTAAGGATCCCCGAAGGCTGTATTTACTCAGAAAACCACATATTTATATCATCCATGTTCTATTATATTTTTATCTTACGATTTTCCAATTACATTTTAATCTGATTGGGGCATGTTTAATACTGCTGGCCTGGGTGAATCATGGTGCTCTGGGTGGGAAAAGGAAACTGGAAAGAGGGAAGGGCTTCTGAGGATAGATCATAAATTCTGTTTTAACCTGTTGATTTTGAGACGTCTATAAGATATCCAGTTTGAGAGAGGGATCTCTGATTCTTGGTCACAGGGGATATCCCTAAATTGAGTAGTGTCTACAAAGTACATGCTACTGCTAGCAGGAGGCAAGGGACTATGGAATACATTCATCCCCACTCTGGGAAAAACAATTTAGTATGTATTTTGATGAGAAAGGATAGTAAGCATCATATTATACTAAGGATAACATTGTTATAAAGGAAACAGGTGACTTCTGAAAGACCTTGATTTAGGTTTTAGCCTCTTCCTACTTGCATCTTTTTTTGTAGTATTTTTCAGTACCTTTAAAATAAAAAAAAATAGATTTTTATTGATAATTTTTGTTTTTACATCACTTATATTTTCCCCTTATTCCCTCCTTTCTCTCCTCTTAGAGAGTGAGTCCTTATAACAGAATTTTTTAAAGAGAAGAGAAAACAAAATTCAACAGAAGCAGTCAACACATCACAAAAATTTCACTTTGTATTGGTATGTTATATGTTCTGCATCTGTGGACTCCCATCTCTGCACAAGCTCAGAGGGCAAGGAGAAATACCTTAGCAGAACTCTTCTTTGAGGCCAAGCCTGTTTTTTATAATTTTGTGATGTTCAGTTTTGTTGTGGTTGTTCTTTCCAGTTACAGCATTGTAGTCATCATGTACATTGTTTCCCTAGTTCTGCGTATTCATTTTGTATCTTTTTATGTGTCTTTCCATACTTTTATGTATTCATTGTGTTTGTCATTTCATACAGCCCAGGAATGTTCTGTTTCATTCTTGTACCGCAATTTATTTAGCTTTTCCCCAATTGAAGAACATTTACTTTGTTTCTAGTCCTTTGCTACTACAAAAAGCAGCGTCTTTAACATCAAATCAAATAGTGGAAATTTATGTCCTTAATGTCATATTGTTTTTATTGATAAACCTCCTTCTGTCTCACCTTGTAGAACGTGTGTGTGTGTGTGTGTGTGTGTGTGTGTGTGTGTGCGTGCTTATTTCCCTTGTCCACCTGCTTTGAAGAAAGAATAGGAAAAATTCATTCTTGCTGAGGTATGAATGAGTAATAACAATTTAGCAGATCTGAATTTGAAGGAAGAGACTCAATTGAATATCACTCATCAATGAGTAGGTAGAAGAGGAATTTTTTTGAGTAGGAAGGTGTTTTGTAGTATCCTTGAAATTGCATCCTATCATGGAATGCTTAGTGTGCATGTATGAAAGATATGAAATCACATATAAACTTATCTTATTTTTGGCCCATGTACTTTTTGAGTAGTGCTGAATGCTTGTGAAAGAGTAAATTACTAAGAATTATTTTCATGCATCAGAGTACTCATATATTAGAGGATACTATTATTTTTCTTTTTTAAAATTTTTATTCATTTTGAATTTAAATACAGTAAGACAAAAAAGAACATTTCCATATACACAGCACAACATAAAAAGAGGATTCAATAAAAAACCATGAATTTCACACTGTTTATTTTTTTTGAAAAACTATGTAATAAATACTATACATCATTTTCAAAGCCACCATGCTTTTCTGTGCTTCCTTCTAAGTTTTCTTTTGTTCTGTGCTGTATACTTAAAATTTTTTTTCTCCCTCCCCCTTCTCCCTGCCCTAGAGAAGGCTACCATTAGACACAGATATGTATGTATATGTGAAACCATACTATATATAATTTTTTGTTTATCAGTTCTTTCTCTAGATGTGGATAGCATCTTCCTTCATAGATCCTTTGAAGTTGGTTTAAATATAATAGTCAAAATGACTTGGTCCTTCAAAGTTGTTCTTAGAACAATATTGCTGTTGCTGTGTACAACATTCTCTTGGTTCTGCTCATTTCACTCTTCGTTATTTCTTGCAAGTCTTTCCATGTTTTTCTAAAATCAAGCAGTTCATCATTTCTTACAGCACAGTAATATTCCATCACAATCATATACCACAACTTGTTCAGCTATTCCCCAGTTGATGGGCATCCCTGTAATTTCCATTTCTTTGCCACCACAGGGAGCTGCTGTAAATATTTTAGAACATATAAGTTCTTTTTCTTTTTCCCTAATCACTTTGGGAAACAGATGTAACAGTGATAGTACTGCTGTGTCAAAGAGTGTACACAGTTTTATAACTCTGGGCACAATTCCAGATTGCTTCCCAAAATGGTCAGTCCACTTCACAGTTCCACCAGCAGGGAATTAGGGTCCCAATTTTTCCACATCCCCTCCAACATTTGTTGCTCTCCCATTCTATCATTTTAGCTAATCTGATAGGTGTAAAATGATATCTCAAAGTCATTTTAATTTTCATTTCTCTAATCAATAGTGATTTAGAACATTTTTCCATGTGACTATGTATAGTTTGATTTCTTCATTGAAAAACTGTCCATATCCTTTGACCATTTATCAATTTGGGAATGACTCTTATTTGATAGTATTATTATTATTATTATTATTTTTTTGCTTTTTGGTGAGGCAGTTGGGGTTAAGTGACTTGCCCAAGATCACACAGCTAGTAAGTGTCAAGTGTCTGAGGCCAGATTTGAACTCAGGTCCTCCTGACTCTAAGGCTGGAGCTTTAGGATCCACTGTGTTATGTAGCTGCCCCCGATACTATTATTTTTAAAGCTTCTTAACTTGACTGGACATGAATCTTAAAAAAAAAACAAACTTCAATACAAAATGCTGTAAATTTGACTAGTAAATTAAAGATATGTCCAAATTCTCATTTGATTATATTTATTCTCTCTTATTAGTCTGCAGAATCTCATTGGTTAACAGCAGAAGAAAGGAACCAAGTTATACATGACCTCAAAGCTTCAGGATGGTCAGAATTAAACGAAAGAGATGCTATATATAAAGAATTCTGTTTCAAAAATTTTAATCAGGTAAGTGTTGGTGTTATATTTTTGTCATCTTCCACTGGAAATGTTTCAGATGCTGTTGCTCTTCACTACATGTGTTGATGGGGATAAAATTGAGAAATCTGGAGAAAGAGTCAGTATTGATCTTTAAGTCAGTATGAAGTCAAAAGCTGTGCAGAGTCACTTCTCTTGAGCATTCCATCCAGGGCACCAAGCCTAGTAGGAAATAAGGAACAGCAATAGATAGTCAAGTTGGGGATTCAGATCACAAGGAGTGTGGAAGAGCTGATTCTGATTTAACCTAATTCCCAAAGTTTTGGTCTTTTTTGGAGTCTGTGTTCCTTCCTTAATCTCATGCTTCACTGACTTGTTGACATTTTTGTAGTCTGAAAACATTGTATTCCTTCTTGACTCATTCATTTACTAAGCATTTATTAAATGTGCCAGCCAGTATGCTAAGTATTGGATACATAAAGATAAAAACAAAACCATTGCTGTCCACAAGGAGGTTGTATTCTATTAGAGGCAATACATATACATAGATAAATAAATGTAAAATATATACAGAATAAATGCAAATAGCTGATTAGTTAGGCTTTGGGCTCAGTTGACTGGCCTCCCATGTTCTCTGTCCAGAGTCAAGATCTCTCCTTCAAAACTCTATGCTCAACTCATCTGAGTTCTCTACTTACATTGTTTCTTATTACCCATCCTGTAATCTACTTTTCCTGTTTGCTCAAATTTCCCTTCATACAATTGTTCCTTTACCGTCTCTTAATTTTCTTCCAGGTTTTAAAAGTTCCCGTGTCATTCCAAGCTTAAAAACTATACCTTGAGCAGTTCTTTAACTCTTTCATCTTTTGTTTGGCAGTTAAGTGGTACGGGATATAAGGACTGGGCTTCGAGTCAGGAAGACCTGAATTCAAAATCAATTCAGACTATCTGTGTAACCCTGGACAAATCACTTAACCTCTGTTTGCACCTGTAAAATGGGAATAATAATAGCATCTGCCTCCTATCAAATGAAATACTGTACTTAGCACAGTGCCTGGCACATAGGTATATACATACACACACACATATTTACATATATATCTATCTTTCTGTATAAATGTAAGCTACTACTACTATTATTATTGTAATTTTGAGACAATTTTTGCTTTTTTCCTCTTTGGATCTGTAGCGCTTATGACTTACCCTTCTCTCAGCCCACAAAACAGAGTATAGATATTGTTATGAACCCTATTCCATATTTGTTCAGTTATTTTTATGTCTCTTTATGTCTTTATGTCTCTTTAACACAAAACAAAGAAGTTACTTGAGGCCAAGGACTTCATTCATTTCAGTCACTTAATATAATTCCTAATGCCACCAAGTGAAAATAGGAAAGAAAAAATGTTCTCGTTGAGGATAGTATTTAATGATACCTGCTTTAAAGGTGTACTGTTACTGTATTCTGCGTGTCTCCCCTTCCTTTCTCTCCCCCCATCTCATCTTCTTGATTATTACGTGCTGTGTGGATAAGCTACAGAGCAGATATTAACTGTGTCTTACTCTTAGCTTTTTGGTATGAGACTTAGCCCTTGAAGAGCAGATTGTTACTACTGATTCATGTTATCAGGAATGTTTGGCAATGTCATGGAACTTGGTATCATGGTGTGCAATCCCTCAGCAGTAAATTGGGAGTTGGGTGTTGTGTTTTCAAAGTTTTTTGGCATTTGCATGTACTTGCACCATCATGAGTTTTGAATGAACTTGAATATGTGACAGTGCATTTTGAGGGTTGTGGCCCAAGGTGTCTGATGGTAAGTTACTGCTTTTGCACAGTTTTTCAGCTTGTGCTAAGCTTTAAAAAAACAAACAAAACAAAAACAACAAAAACAAAAACAAAAGCCATAACCCTGAAAGAAAAAAGAAAAATAGAACTTCATTTAACCAGAATCCAAGGAAATGGAACACTTTAATCAGCCAAAATTTTTTTCTTCATTGGACTTTTAGGAAAAAGAGGCAAATTCCAAGAATATAAATCAAGATCAGAGGTTTAGTAAAGAAGCTAACTTTAACAGTAAACCAACTTAAAAGGTACATCTTCGGTTTAGCAGCTCAGTCCTACACTTTGTGCACATATGGGATTCTGCAATGGTAATTGACGTTCAGAATATTGACCTCAGGGCTTTGCAAAGAATGACTGTTATGTAGCGTATATTGGCCATAAGGCAGAAAACTGGGTGAATATATTTTAGAAACTTTTTCAGCGACAAAACTTTTTCTTTCCGGTTAATAAGGAAACACCAAGCTCATGTACCTTAAGCATTTTTGATACTTAAATTTTTAAATGGATATGTATTATTTTCCTATACCATTAAGATAAATGGGTTACAAAATAAAATTGCGTTTAGTTTCAATTTTTTGGATCATTTTTAAAAATAAAATTTTATTGATGTCTTTTTTTTATATTGCATAAATTTCCCCCTCTACTTCTCCTGCCTGCTCCCAAAAAGCTATCCCTTATAATAAGTATTTTTTTTAAGAAAAGAAAGAGGAAAAAGAGAAAAAATCAGCAAAGCTAATCAGTTAATTGAAAAAATTGAAAAAAATTGGACAGCATTTTCAGTGTTCATATATTGTGAGCCTCCCACCTCTACAAAGGATAGGAGATGATATCTTTTCTTATCACTTCCCTGGAGCCAAATTTATTATTTTAATCTTTCATTTTGACTATTTTGTCGTAGTTTTTCTCTTCATTTACATTATTGTAATCATTGTGTATATTGTCTTCTCACCTCTGCTCACTTCACTCTGCATTAGTTCGTGTTATATTTGTTATTTCTTGTAGCACAGTAATATTCCAATTCATTCATGTTCCACAATCATTCCCCAATCAATAAATGTCTGTTTTGTTCTTTGCTACCATAAAGAGTTCTGCTATAAATATTTCAGTGTACAGTAAATGGAGCTTTTCTTTTTATCAGTTTCCTGCTTGGGGTAATTTTTGGGGGTATCTTTTAGTCAAATGGTATAGACATTTTAGCTACTTTATTTGCGTAATTTCAGCTTATTTTACAAATGGTTGTACTATTTCACAGCCCTATCAGCAATGCATTATGTGGGTGACTTTCCACTACCCCTGCAACATTGCTTATTTCCATCTTTTGTCATCTTTGCCAGTTTGTTGGGAGTGGTGAAACTTTAGGATTATTTTGATTTGCATTTCTCTTATTATTAGTGTCTTGGAGAATTATTTTTTTAAATAAATTTTTCTTGATTTCTTTTGTTTTTTCATATCATTGTAATTTCCCCTAGTGCCTTTCCCCTTTCTAGAGAGCTATCTCGTATAACAAATACTTTTTAAAGACTAAAAAAAAGGAATAGGAAAAAAAGTCAGCATAACTGATCAATACATAGAAAAAGTCTGCAAATGTGTATAATTGCACAACACGTGTGGACCTTCTCCCTCTGCAGAGGAATGGGGTGAAGTTGTCTTCTCATATTTCTTCATTCGAATTATGGTTATTCTTTGTGATTTTGCAACACTCACTTCTGATTTTTATTTTTTGTAGTGGTTCTTTCTATTTACATTGTTGTAGTTACTACATATATTTTTATTCGTGGCTCTGCTTATTTCACTCAGCATTAGTTCTTATAGATGTTTCTATGCTTCTCTGTATTTATCACATTCTTCATTTCTTATAGCACAAAGGTAATTCCATTGCATTCATGTGCCACAATTTGTTCAACCATTCCCTAGTCAACAGGTGTCTGTTTTGTTTCCAGTTCTTTGATATTACGATGTTACAAAAAGTGCTTCTGAAAATATTTTTGCATGAACAAGAACTTTGTTTTTATCAATCGCTTCCTTGGGGTATATACCTAGTCATGGAATCTCTGGGTCAAAAGGTATGGGAATTTTATTTGCAGTGTATTTGCATATTTTCAAATTGTTTTCCAAAATGGTTGTACTGATTCACAGCCCCACCAACAAGGCAGTAGTGGGCCTGACGTTAACTATTCCCAATCTATTGTAATTTTTGCCAGTTTGCTGAATGTGAAGTGAAGCTTCAGAGCTGTTTTCCTTTGAATTCCTGTTTTATTAGTGATTTGGAGCATTCTTTAATATTGTTGCTAATAGTTTGTAATTCTTTTAAAAACTTTTTTAGATAATTTTTGATAGTTTATAAGGATTTGGTTTTCTGTCTGAGAGTTTTGGTCTCTGATGTGATTATTTTTAAAGGCTCTATGTTCATTTTGAAGATCAGATGAGAACAAATACCTGTAAATCTATAAATTGAAACCTGGATATATATGCCAATTATAGGTGTGTTGAGTAGTCATTATACTTTAAGCAGCTACTCTTAGCTCTTGCTGGTAGTACTAGAGCAATGAGTTGTGCAAAATTATACTGTTTTTTGAGAACAGTAAAGAGTATAGTATACCATAATAAAAATAAAACATTGTGATCTGGTGACATGGTAACTAGCGATTGAAATGCTTAGAATGCCTGGTCCCAAAGGTGCTTGGCATTTGTAAATGAGTTTGGATTTTCTGGTCATCTAGATATATATAAAGGGTAAAGCCCTGTGAGTTGTCATATAAATCTGCTTTTAGGTGATTGGCACCTGCAGGGAGTATATATTGGAAAAATTTTAGTGGACATGGACTTAAAAAGATTGAAGGTGGCTAGCTTTTCACAGCAACACTTTGAGAAACTAATACTGTAAGAGGCTGGTAATTAATATCTTAAAGGTTGGTAGTCTTTAAGCACTGAAACAGTTATCAGAATTGATTTGTTGTTTATGTTTTGTTTTTTCACATGTGTAAAATCTCTCTTTGATATTAGAAACCATATATAGAATATGTATGACATTCTAATAGAAACTGAAAAATGCAAAAAAGGACTGGTAAGACATTGGGCCATGAATGATCTAGGAACACCAACCACATGCCTTGTAAAGCATTATTTTGCATATTATGTAGTTTAGCGTATCTGTGTGTACCAAACAAAATAAATATTTGTGCTTTGGCAGATCCTGTTATCTTACTGTTTTTTCCCCCTAGGAAACTGTTGTGGAATATGACACTACCTACTGTATTAGTGAAAAGGTAGATTTTTATTATTGTTTTAGTGTATATGTTAAATTTTTTCATTTAGTCCACATAACCAAAATGTGATAGGTGTATAGAACATGTGAGAGACATTACCTGTAACTTCCATAAGTTTGGGAAGTAATATAATTTTAGCCAGAATTTAAGAGAAGTCCCATCACTTCCCTCCACTCCTCCACATTCCCTCTAGGACCTCATGGTAAAAATTTAGGCTGGTGGATACATTGGTGAACTATTATTCTCTGAGGCTCCAGTGGGACTGTTAGATACTGCAGGACCCATCTGGAGCTCAGCAGCTGGAGTTTGGTGTATCAGTGTCTGTGTCCTCGAGGGAATGGTAGTATTCCGGAAGAAATGAAGGCTAAAAGCATTATCATTTTTATTCATTTTACTCTACCTTGTTTATATACTACTCAAGATGTAGATCTGACGTGTACTTTCAAAAACATATGCATTGGATAGACTTTGGGAAATGTAAAACAGGTGCCAGAAATGCAAATATGAAACTAAATTGCAGTGTGAAATTGTTGTGGTCATTATACTGTTCTTTAATAAAAATGGACTTTTAACTGCATCATTTTTTCTTAGTTGTGTTGTAAATCTTCTGTTTACAGGATTTAGTCTGAGTATTTAGTAGAAGTCTAGCAGTCATGAAGTATAATTTCCTCAGTGGTCTTTGTCTTGCCCTTTTACAGATGGTGTAAAATCAGGTGTGTAAAAAATAAAAAGCAGTTGAGTTGACGTGAAAGATATTTCAGATTTATGCATTACAGATGATATCGTGTGATTAATGCATTCATTGCTTTTTATTGCTTTTTACAGATAATGCACTTGATGCATGGAAAATTATGTGAGTTAAATCTGTGCCAGGTTTTAGAGACTATGAATATCAACAGATGTTATCATACAAGTACCATAATTATTATAAGATCAAGAAATGTTTATGAAATACATAGACATAAATTTCATTTATGTAAATTGCTATCTTTAATAAGAAACTTTAGCGTGAATGGTTTAAATTGTAAGAAATTGTAGAGGAGATTAGCTTGGTATAATGCAGTCACAAATTAGTTACCTTAAATTTAAGTGACAAGAAAAGTAGTACTTGAGTTATATTGCTCAGGCACTCATTGCTGGTGCTACATAAGTATGTTTAATGTGAATTAATAATGTTGCCCTATTATTTGCAGAAAACAATCTATTTATAGAGAACTTAAATAAAATTAATTTCCTCCTTGCTCTTTTCAGTTCCATTTCAAATTTTTTCTGTTGCACTAGCTCCCCTGCTTTAGCAGAGCTGTAACTAACACTTCCGTCTTATACAGTAGGAGTTTTCCAAAAGGTTTAAGTAAGTTTGAATCCAGTTATTTGCTCTTTGTCTATTTCAAAACACTGTCATAAATAACAGGTGATTCAGCAGGATCATCAGTGGTGAAAGACATCATCATTGTTTTTTCTTAACAGACCAAAGGGTTGCATTCTTTTCTCTGCTCTAAAGCAGACTAGAACTCTCAATGTTAAGTTCTTTGTTAGTAGAGATTGTTTCATTCTTGGTATTTGTATCCCTATAGCTTAGTAGAGCGCCTAAGTGCTTAATAAATGCTTGTTAATTGATTGATTTCATTGCTTATCTTTAACCATGTAGCTTTCTGCACTCAGAAGAGACCCCACTAAAAACAACGTGACAGAGTATGAGTACATTTGTTTCTTCTAGCCCTTAGATATATATGATTGCCTTTGCTTTTCTTGTTCTCCAATAAAAATAAATTACTAGCATTTTCTCTCTTCCCTTCTAGGAAATAATGTTTTGTAAATAGTTTGTTCTTACTGTGCCTTCCTGGGGTAGGTCAGATAGACAAATATTAATCAGGTAGTAAATAAACATTTGTTAAATGACTACTGTATACCAAGCACTGAGCTAAACACTGGAAATACAAAAAGAGGCAAAAGACAAACCCTGCCCCCAAGGAGTTCACAATCTAATGGGGGAGACAACAAGCAAACAAGTAAGTGCAAACAAGCTGTATAGAGGGTAAATAGGAAATAATTAAAAGAGGAAAGGCAATAGAATTAAAGAGGGTTGGGAAATGCTTCTTGTAGAAGATGGGACTTTAGTTGGAACATAAAAAAAAGCCAGGGAAGCGCGTAGGCAGAAATAAAGAAAGAGAGCATTCTAGGCACCAAAGAAAATGCCCACAGGTGAGAGATGGAATGTCTTGTTCATGTAACAGTAAGGAGTCCAGTGTCACTGGATTGAGCAGTACATGGCAGGAAGCAAGATGTAAGAAGACCGGAGGAGGTCAGTTTATGAAGGACTTTGAATGCCAAACAGAGAATTTTGTATTTGATCCTAGAAGTTCACTGGAGTTTATCGAGTAAGGGTGTGTGTGACGTGATATAAATTGCACTTGAGGAAAATCACTGTGGTAGCAAAATGGAGGATGGTTTGAAGTGGGGAGAGACTTGAGGTAGGTGGACCCATCGGCAGGCAGGTGTACTATAGCAGTCAATAATTTTTAGAAATAGAGAAACTGAGATAGGGAAAGAAAGCCCAGGATTTCTTGGTACCCACAATAACTCTTATACTATGTTACAGTGAAACCTCTTTAAAAGATATACTGTGTCCATATTGGACACATATTGGAGCACTTTTCCATGAGTGATCTGCAAAAATAAACCAGGCTATATTGATTGTAGAGTTACTCATGCACTGCTTTGGAGTAATCACCTATCCTTTACCTGTATTGTTATATTTCATGGTTTTTTTTTTTTTGTTTGCTTTTTGATGAGGCAGTTGGGGTTAAGTGACTTAGCCAGGGTCACACAGGTAGTAAGTGTTATGTGTCTGAGGCCAGATTTGAACTCAGGTCCTCCTGACTCCAAGGCTGGAGCTCTATCCACTGTGCTACGTAGCTGCCCCCTTTACCTGTTTTTAAACCAGTCCTATCTAATCAGCAAACATTGCTAATGAATCCCCATTTTGTGGCCGTACTGACAGCCAGCAGAGTATATGTAACTGAGCCACCTCCCCATAGTATTTTCAATCTGACTATGCAAATAAATGCTTCCTAAGTAAACTAGGAACGTAGACATGCACCATATGCCTCGACCCAATCCATTTAACCCTGGATCCAAAAGCAACATATTCTTATCACCGTGATCCCTCGTGCTGCCGTTAATGTTATAACTAGTGCTGGTGTTGAAGATGTAAAGGAGTCACATTCACTGTTTTATCTCTTACAAGGCAGTGCAGATACTTATATCACCTTTAACAGATGAGGAAACTTAGGCACAAAAATGTGAAATGACTTAGAATGAGGATTTGAACCAGGGTCTTCTGATATCAGGCTCAGCATTCAAATGCAAAACCAAATGAAGTTGTGGTTTCTATACTTGTTGACTTGACTTGATGGACGTGAACTGAGTTTCCCACAATGTTCTATTTAGTGACTCTTGCTTGGATATGTAAAAGCTCCCTACTCTAAAGACTATATAGTTGGGGAGACAAGACATGGGAGAGACTTGATAATCAAACACCGAGGTAAAATCAGATACCAAAAAAGCATTATACATAGAATTGTATCCTAAGGATTCTCAGCATTTCTAAAATCGAGTCCTTTCCGTTTCTAATCCAAACTGGTCTCTTCCTGTTCTTCCTGTTTTCATCAGTGGGCCACTGTTTTGAAACCTCAGAATCCCATTGTATTTCCTTGTTTAGTTATCAAGTCTGTTCTTATACTATCAATTATTCCTTATGAGGAGTTGTGAACTGGTGGGATTCTGGGGGTGCAGGTGGGGATGTGAGTGGGAGATCTGAGAGATTGGGGTGAGGATCTGAGGGGGATGGGGGCAGGGATCTGTGGGGGTGAGGATGAAGGCAGGAGGATCTGGGGTGTGGATCGATGAGATGATGGATCTGTTAAAGTTCTTAAGTGAAACATCTTCTCCAACCCCCACTTCTGTTACCCTAGTCCAGACCCATATTGCCCAATCTTTCCCTGACTCTCATCCTATGCTTATTACTAAGTTAATCTCCTTATAGAATGTTTTCATAGTGTCATTCCCCTGCTTAGAATCCCTCAATGGCTCCTTGGTTTTTAGGAGAAAGTCCAGGCTTCTTAACCTTGCATTCGAGGCCCTTCACCTTTTGACCTCAGCCTATATTTTCAGCGTTATTTCTTATTCATACGAACCCTCTTTTTGATCTAGTTTTACTTATTGTCTCCTGTATATATCTTTGTACACATTGTTTCTACTCTTTCCTGTTCAGCCTGCACAAGTTACAGTCATATTTCTATCTTCTGAACTTACTAGCACCTATTGTTGGCAACATTCATTTGTAGCTTAATAACACTGCTTCATGTTGTCGTTTGTATTATTGTTGTTACATTATAATTTACTTTGTTGAGCTTCTTGAAGAAAGGAATCACACACACACACACACACACACACACACACGCACACACACACTGTTTCTTCCCACAGCATCCAGCATTATACATAGAGTCAGCTGGTAAGCTGCCACCTAAATATTTGTAAGACTGTTGAATGCCATAGGTAATCCCTATCAATGCCTTTCAGAGTAACGCTTTTGTTTTTCATACTTCTGTTTTCAGCAAATTATATAAAGATCTTTCCTCTTCCATTGGTTTCCACCTTCCCATTTCTTAGAGCAGGGATTTTTAACATGCAGTTTGTGGCTGGTTTTCACGGTTTGAATTTGGATAGGGAAAAATTACATATTTATTTCAATGTACTTTATTTCCTTTATAATCTATATATTTTATTTTATGCATTTAAAATTATTATTCTGAGAAGGGGTCCATGACACAAAAAAAGGCTAGACCCTTTTCTACTAGGTAAAATTAAACAGTCCATGTCTGTTGTGTACTTCTGATGACGTGACGTTGGGAGTAGAATTTTTAATTGTTAGTACCATAAGTGCAAGACTTAGAACAAGTTCATTGATTATACTTAAGAAGGAAGCCATCAGTCTTGGTGCAGCTCTAGTATGCTATTTAGTAGAAGGCTGTAGGACTCTCCAGCTATTTTTCTAATGGCATTTAACCTGTACAAAGTAAAATACTTTGTAAGTCTTATTGCCAGGAAGACCTCTTAGTGAAGTCCTATAACTCTTACAAAGGTGTCATGCTTAGGAGCCTATTCCAGTTAAGTACAAACTCTTATCTTTAGATTCTATTAATTGTGGTTATTTTACTCTGCTTCCTTTTTCTGTTAATGTAGCATCATAGAAGTTCCGTTATGACCCTGCCATCCTTTGGCTGATTTCTTTGATATTTGTTTATCTGAGTGTACAGATTAAATAAGTATCTGATGCATTTTAGTGGAATTATAACAAGCTTAAAGAAGTATTGCTTTAAAATCATTCTATATACAGAACCTGGTTCAGTAAGAGGTTCACTTGAGTTGAAGCACATCTGTATGGAATTGAAGGTTAAGACTTGCAATTTTGTGATTAGATGTTGAGAATGATAAGGTTTTTGAATTGATCAAATTTACTCCGTCCAGGGCATAGAGGTAGAGTAAATTCAAGATGTTGATTATATTATTGGAGTGGGACAGACACTTCATTGTCAGCTTTTGGATGATTTTCTCCTTTTTCTTCCAGATAAGGAGAAGACAACAACAATAGTTACGGAAAGTTTGATAGCTCCCAAATCTATTTCTGTGTGAAATGTAGAACCTAAATGAGAGCTTTTCAGCACAAATCTCATTTTACCCAAGAGAAGTGCTGTTTGAAATCTAGTCCTAAGTTATTTTTACACCTTTAAAAAAAAAAGAGGAGGCTTTAAAAAGGATTTAAGAAAGCCTGTGTATTCTCTGGAGGTTTTTTATGAAACTATCAACAGGACATATAGTCTCACAGGACATGAGGAGATGCCATTCAGTAAACTAAAACAAAAAAAAATAGTAAACAATTCCTTTGTGGCCTGAAAGAGTTAATGTTAAGCTCTTAAGTGTTTCCTCCACTTACTAAATACTTTATAGGTTTGTTTGGCAGCTTAGAAATAGGTGGCTTTGAAAGAGCTTGTTAGCCTCTGAATATGAGGAACCAGATATAAAGAGATACTGCATAGTATAGCATCCATGTTAAATTGAATGTGTCAGTGAATAAGAGACTCTATTGCATAAACTGTACTATCTCAACCCTTTGTTCCTCTTTTTTTTTTTAAAGTTGCATGTTTTCACTAAGTTTAACTTTTGTAAGTTTGCTGACATGTTGCAGGGATCAGTCAGGTCTCTCAACAACAGCACCACCAACAACAATAATAATAATCATACCATTACATTTGTATGTCTTTTACTTTTCAATATTCATTTGATCATTTTTTTTCATTAACTTATTAAAGACCTAGAGTAAACACCACTCTTAGTTCAGAACCACAGAGTTATCTTCATGGCCATGTAGAATAGATGAAGTTCTAATTTTTATAGTGTTATTTGAAAGTTTAAAAGAGAACTTTGTAGAATGGAATTTACCTAAGAAAAATGGAGGGGCTGTATTGATCCTAGTAAATCAAGCTCTTTAAATTATCCAAGGAGGCAAGGAAAAAAAGTAAGTGTGATTAGGCAGCACTAAGATCTAAGAACAGTAACAATAATATGAGAACATTTTCAAGAAATTTATCTTAGATAAAGATTTTTCAATTTAGTAAGAGTTTTTTCATAGTAAATTCAATATTTGTAAAACCTCCATCACAGTTCCATATTTGCCCAGTTCTTTCCCTCTTTTGGCATATTCTAGTAGGACAGGAACTGTGACTTAAAACTAAGATTTCTATCTGTTCTAGGTGTATCTTTTTTTATTAACTTGGGCAGGTTAGAACATGTTATTTTTTCCAGTTCATTATTATTTTTAATAACAGTAACAAGTGGTTTTCACTGGATATAAAATTTAAATAGTGATAATATGCTGTAATCTCTTTTAAGATATTTGTCTGGTGAGAATCATTTAATGTAAGGTTTCTTTAGGAAATTTTGCCATGATGAATGATCCCAAAGAGCTTTAAAAACATGACTAATGACACTAAGCTGAGTTGTGGAAAAACTGCTTCTCATTAATGAATTTGTGCTGTATCATTCTCAGTAATTGTTGTGTCTTGGTTCAGAGCACAGTACAGTATCTAATATCGTGGCATGCTTATGAATCCCCACAAATGCTTTCTTTTCAAGTCCTAGTACATCACTTTTTTCCCTGCATTGATCAAAGGTTGGAAAACTTGTTTTATATGTGTAGCCAGGGTATTTCATAGCTGTCTTACATTCTTAATCTTTTGGCTATTTGGTTGAAATATATCCGCGCCTCTTAAATATTGAAAACATAATATCCTTTAAACTACAACTGCAGAGTTAAAATGAATTTTATGTGAAATATTCAGTTGTGGACCACATCTTCAGCTTTTATATGCCACAGTGGTCTTGTTTTTTCCTTTCCATTGTCTGATAGTGAGGTCATTTTCAGTCCTCTGAGAAATTCTATTCCCAGCCAGATGCGGCCCATATATTAAAAATAGCACCTGTGGCTAATATCACAGCAGCTTACCATAAATTTACATGGTAACTAGGATTATATCTGTCATGACTGCTAAAAAATGTCTAGATTTAATTTGATTTCCAGTATTGTAGAAGCTATCCAACATTTTGCTTCATAACTATATTTTAAAAGTTAAAAATCACTCCATTGTTAAGTTTTATAGCACTCCTAGTGCCCATTAAGTTGATTTGTTCAATGGAGGTCAGAGTAAAGCAACTTGGCTACATTAAGATCGGAAACCAACCCATTTGTGACAAATTTAGTCCTTGAGTGTGAATCTTCTCAACGTCTCTGCACTGATTGGATTCAGGTGTAGCTTATGTCAGTAGCATTTAACCTCAAAAGAATGAGCAACATGATTTGCTTGTTATAAATTATAAAGTATTTTGCATTTGCTTGTTTTAATGTAACTGTTGACTATGTTGACCTGTGCTTGACTGCTATACTCTGCCTGAAAGAACTGATTTTGAAGTCTAGGCTAGGCTGGTAGGTGCTCCCCCCCCTCCCCATTTATATGGTCCTTACAAAAATTGCTTCATTTCCCATTATCCTTTGAGTCATCTCCCACATGTTATGATTTGTGCACCTGCATAGTTATAAAATTATTTTGGGGTGTCATTTTATCATGTTATTCACTAACTTCCTAGCATTTATGAATATAATAAGTGATTCACTGTAAATCAAAATAATTTAACAGGGGTTGGATTATGAATTCCTACAGTATCTACCAGTTTGACATGTGTTGTTGCTAGAAGCTGGTAGTAAATTTCCATGCCATGAGAAAATTAATTCAGAATCCAGAAGTGAATTTGAAGTGCTAGCTCAAATACCTGGAAATTTAACATTTTTTTCAACATACATTATCGATTAACATGTTCTTTAATTTGTACTTTTAATTGACTTAACAACAATCTTATTTCTGAGTTAGGAAGTTGTAAGGTCAAGTTTTGGCATAGCAGTCAGGACATATTACAGCTGCCTCGAACTAGATCTATTAAGTGTGTGTTACCTTCTTTTTAGGTAGGTACACAAAAAGGGAGGCAAGTTCTTTCCTGTTGATTTTTCAAATGGAAGTTTAAAAGATCCTTTTAACATCCCTAAGGAAGAATAATAATAGCAAAAACACAAGGGGATATGTGTCCATTAGTACATACACTTAATGGTGGTAACAGTGGTCATAATGATTTGAAATGGAAGAAATATTAAATTGATATTGTAGATTCTGTGTATCTAGTATTGTCAGATAATAATGAACCTCATACTATTGGAAGTTAAAGAATATTGTTAATGACAAATTCAAAGTCTAATAAAACAATACTGTCTTATACTTTAACATAAAGATCTTATACTATTGACCAGTAATGAATTTAGCTATTTCTATCTCTACTTGCTTACTAGTGATATAAGAACTAGGTGAGTGAGATGTATGTTGAGCTTCTTGAAGGAAATGCACACAGGGGATACTAGATATCCTTTGATTTCAGTAACTTCTTGGAGGTCTTTGATGGAGAATGATGTATAATATATCTCTGGACTCTAGTCTTGCAACAGCATCAAGAGATACAATGTTGGGGGAATTTAAGCTCTCTGAAAAATATTTGAGTCCTTTGATTTCTCTATAAGAAAAATGGTCAAACTTCTTTAACAGGTTTCCTTTGAAAGTTAAACATGGTTAGGACTTTCCTGAAAATGGTATAACAGTGTTTTTCTCTAAATTTCCCAGTGTAGTTACAGACAAATGAAGAATCGTGGATTCAAGGAAATACTTTCAAAAAGGAAAAGGAATTATGTGGTTGCTTCTGTTCTTCACTACATAGATTTATTCTGGATCTAAGTTAGATTACAAAAAGGCCCAGAATTGATCTCTTGTGAAGTCAGCATTTGTAAATACAACTATTAGAGTGATGCATTTGTCAATATGTAACTATAACTTGTCTTAGAAAATCTGTTAGTTTTCAGAGAGTGGCAGAGTTTTCTGTATTTCTCTTCAGCTCAGAACTGAAATGCTTAAATAATACTTGGAGTGAAACACAAAACAGATTGCTATTTTGAACTACTAATGGTATATTAACTTGAGTTTTATATATGTATATATAGACAAGGTTATATGATTTGGGCCTTTTGGAATAACATCATCCTATCTAAAGGAAAGCAAAAAACATTAGACCTTATTTTAAATTATTGAATTAGTCAACTTGATTTGAACTTGGGATAATTATTTTTCCATTTTTAATGTTTGAGTGAATTTCAACCTTTTAAAGCATCTAGGCCTATATTATGAGGAAGAATAAAACTATTCATCTGCAGATTTTGGTTGCCATGTTTCTTAGATTCACTTTTGGATGAGCATGATATGCCAATTTCAAAAGAATTGTGACTCTTTTTTCTAAAATAATAGGTACATGACTTTCTCTTTATCTGGTTGGATGAATAAATAATTTTAAAGGTAAATTGCTTTGAAAAAGAATAAAAAACCCCACACAATTGCCTTCTAATAATTTTTTTCACAGCAACAAAACTATGTCCTAAATATTTTTCTGATATGATATTTTATGTCTATAATTAAGAATGGACTGCCTGGTAAAAGTTGGGAGAAAGAAAAGGAAAAGATTACAATGGACCTATTTAAAAATTAACCATTACTTGCCAAAAGCCCATCAGAGCCATATAGCGGACATCCGTTAATCCAGTGGTTAGCTGTTTCAGGCTTTAATGCACACTGTTTTACACGTTAACGGGTTTGAAGTTCCAGGCCAGAGCTGACCTTTCACATCTGCTCCTTTCACAGTAGGAATCTCCACTTACTGCATCCTGTCAGAATGGATTAGAGTGACAAAGCACAGGACTCACTTTGGCTGCAATTTAGTTTTTGATCAGAATTATTTCTTTCACAAACAATCACATTTGCTAAAATGTTACATCTGCTATGAAAACCACTGGCAGTTCCTCAGTTTATCAGTATGATGTGAGTATAATTTTTCATTTGTTTTTCATAAAATGGCAAACCAGCTTATGTTTTTTTGTGATGTATGTGTGTATACGTGTATGTTGGTTTCTGCCTTTCATTTTTTGAGCTTGGAAGGAAATTTGCTTATATCTTTAAATTAACATGAAGCTGACTGAAGACTTTTGGAGATTTGAGTGAAATTGTTTTTGTTGTAGAACACAATTGTTCATTTGGGAGCCAAGACTCTAATATTATTTCCAAAAATTATTAGTGGTGGTTCAATGTTTTCTAACACAAGGAAATGTTTTTGCTTTCTGGGTGTGTGTATAGTTTTCATTTGGTGAACTGGAATCTTTGTATTTCCATTTTACCCCACTGTCCTGTCTAATGATGTAAACATCTCTCTCTTTATCCTGTTGCACATCACCAGAGCCATTGCTATGTCTTGAGATATTTGGGTTATAGAAAGCTTTGGAAGCTTAGTCTCTTACTTCCTTTGAAAAGGAATTGCTCTATCAAATGGCAACAGAAGATAGAAATTTATTGAAATATCTCTTTAGTGAGAAACTGTAATATGGCATACTGGATAGAAGGCTGGCCTTTGATGCATGCTGGCTGAGTGACTATGGACACTTTCTTTAACCGTAGGCAACTCTTTAAGTTGATAAGTTAGAGGTACATAGATAACCAGCATTTGTATAGGCAGTTTCTACTCTGAGAGTTCCATATACTGATGGACTCATAGACTATGTCTCCTTAGGGGCAGGTAAGTGGCACAGTGCATAGAGAGCCAGGCCTGGAGCCAGGAAAACCTGAGTTCAAATCTGGCCTCAGACACTTACTAGCTGTGTGACCCTGGGCAAGTCACTTAACCCTGTTTGCCTCTGTTTCCTCATATGTAAAATGAGCTGGAGAAGGAAATGGCAAACCATTCCAGTATCTTTGTCAAGAAAAACCCCAAATGAGGTCACAGAGAGTCAGATATGATTGAGAAAACTGAGAGCAACAACATCTCCTTAGCATACAGAATACATTTTATTTCCTGGTCCGTAAGCAAAGACTGGATTACTATTTGTCAGGCATAATGGTCAAAGGGATTCTTTTTCAAGAAACAGTTGTACTTGATGGATATTGAGGTCCCTTTCAACTATAGAATACCTTCTATAATCATTCTTCCTCCATTCATGGCATAGAGTCTGTGCTGGGTGCTCAGAGGCTGTGCCCACAAAAAGTGAGCTCTGACAGGAGAGGGTGAGTAACCCTCAGTTTGAAGAGACTTGTTCATCTCTAATGGATTGGCCGTCAGGGGTACATTTTTTCTGTCTTTCAGATAGATAAACTAGCAGAATTAGAATCAGGCCTAGAAAATGTCTTGCCCAAAGTCATACAAAATATTTATCCTTTCTAAGAAAAGACATTGTGAGACATGCCATAAATTTGGTCAACCCCAGGGAAATTGTACCATACTAGAGACTGAGTATATGTTCTGTTCCTAATGCTAAACAAATTAAGTTTGCTCTTTACTATTGACAGAATATTCCAGGTTCAGGTCAGTACTGAGGTCATTCTGAATGAACTAAATCATCATTGCTGCTACCCTAGAGCATGTACCTACGAGATTTTAAGCTGTATCTACACAAGGTGGATTTTGCCAGGGGGGGATATAGGTTTTGTATAAGATTTTGATAGCATCTCCATGTCATTCCATAAGATTTAGCGTCCTACACAAAATTCCCCAGAGCTGCTATAGAATCTGGATACATCTGAATCTGCAGTATAATAGAAAGAGAAAGAGAAACATTTTGTTAGTGAAGCCTCTCCTTGGGATCGGTACCTTGTAGTAGAGCTTTGCCATGGTAGAATCTCAGGCGGGCAGGGCTAAGAAATAAGAAGAAAACCCCAGAAGATGTTTGAATTGATTTGTGCTTTGAAATACTTGTGATAGCACCTTACATTGCAGAGAGTGACTAGATCTTTCACAGTCATGTAAAAGAGGTAGGCTAGACGGGTGGTATGTTCTGTGACAGCAAGGTAGGAAAACTGAAGTACAGAGAGGGTAAATGATTGGCTTGTGGTTACGTTCCCAGATGTTGGCATAGCCAGGACTAGAAAGAAACTGAGTCTTGATTTTCTAGTTCAGTGAATGTCCCATTGCACTATGTTGCTAGTCCTATACATGTAAGCATGCTCTTTGAGGCTTTTATTACAGTATTTCTAATGTTTTTCTTTGGTGGCTAGAACATTTATTTTAACTGGTCCAATTATCATTGTTCTTTGCACAGCAGAGTTTATTATTTTAAGTGACTGATTGCTTTAACAGGTGCTCAACAAGTGAGGGCTTCGTTGTATTATTTAATGTTTTGGTTGGATGAAAAAATGCATTAAAAAAAATAAAACCAGGATTTTTGTTTGATGCAGCACTTCTAAGTTACACCATTTTCATTGCCGTTTTTATCCATGAAACTCTTTACTAGAATGTGTTGGGTTAAAGTAATCAGAGTGCTGTAAGAGGGAAAACCTTCCATTCTTACAAATTTTTTGTTCTTTTGCTTAATTGAACAATCACGTAAAAGCTACTGAAACAGAAATAAGAGTTTTGGATGGTTCATTACCTTTTAGAAGAAGAAAGCCAATGATAAGATTACAGTTCTATATTAGGAATTATTGCCATTTTAAAAAATTCCCTGGGTTTTTCCTAGGCATATAACCTTCTGCTCATCTAGTAGATGAGAATTGATGTTCAGAATGAAAACCTTGAGGTACTGTATAATTCTCAATCAGTAAAGTAAGTTATTTCATTTGAACAATGAAGGAAAGATTTTTGTTGATGGATTTTTAGAAAGATTTCCAGTGATAAAGTTTGAAACAGAGTTATTTAATCCTCAGTTAACCAGAATATTTAGTTAACTAGGACTGCCTTAGTCTTAGGGCATTTCACTTCACTGAGATTTTACTGAACTTACTTTCTTCTTTGGGGGACTATATATCATGATTGAAAAAGTACAGGGTATTATTTAGAAATGAAGGTAATATGAAAAACAAAAGATAGTAATACATATTTAAAGGAAAAAGTATAGGGTAGATACATGGTAACTCAAAAACATGTATTAGTAGAACAGGCATCTTTCCCTTCATTTAAAAAGAAAAAAAAGTTTTCTTGTCGATTGATATAGTTTGTCTACCAAGGGAGCTAGATATTTATTTCATAATAATCTTTTGATGAATTCTTTTGTAAAGTGAATGACAACAAACTAATTCCTTTTTTTGGTAGGTCTTAAGTTTTTATATCTTAGGTTTGCTGAAGGTAGGATATTCCTCTTGTGTGATCCAAGTTAATAAATCAGATGAAGTTGAATGATTCAGAGAAGGTCAATGCTTAGTGACAAATACTTGACAGATGATGTTGCTATTTAATGGAAAAAGGTGTGTCGTTAGATGGCTCTACCCATGATGCTTAGTGTAACATATGATGATGTAAGCTCTCTTGACTTTAAAGCAGCATAAGTTGATTTTGATTTTGGTTCTAGAAATCTGAGAACTTGTTTGAGGTGGATAGAATGTATTGAAATAAATTTGCAACTTAGGTCTCGCTCTGAACAGAAAAGATTTTTAGGAAAAAGAGTACTCCACCCCAATCCCAAACTTATTCACATTAACAGTTTGGAAATTCACTAGATTTTATTGCAGATTCTTATAGGATTTCAGCATGAGTCTTTTACTTAGGGATAATATATTATTGAGTATAAACTTCAAAATCTTATTTTTATGTTAGTTCCCTGCTTTTTGAAAAAAGATGCTTCATAATGCATTTTTATACAATTCAATTTCTAAAATTAAAAAAAAAACCTATCAGCTTGTGACAGAAATATGAACATTTACTTCTGAGATTCCTGTGCAGATCCCTTGTAAGAGACAGAAGGACTGCTGGTAATGTTGACCTTGGTTTTGCTCATTCAGGAAGAGTCATTGGAGCTGTGTGAGGATATTGCAGTAGACTTCAAAGTGGACAGTCCTGGGTAACAGATGTCTCTTGTTGGAGATCTGTGCCAGGTACCCCCTCACATTCATTAAGTTGTGATTTAGTAATCCTGCTCTTTTCAGGGTAGAAATCTTACTTATTTTACACAGGTCTTTATGGGTAAAATAATTAGATATATTTGCCTGTGTAAGCAAACTGATAAATATGTAATAAAGTGTATCAGACCATTTACTTGGCAGGGACAGAACAGCTTGTGAAAGCAAAGCAGTTTCCAATGGAGCATGCAGAGCTTTGAAAATTCTCAGCCATAGCAGAAAGTAGTATTTCAAATCACCCTTAAACAATTGTTTGTTTTCTTGTTCCCAACCAAGTTTATAAAAATTTAGTCAGACAAGCATTTTGTTTTGATTTGGAATGTTTTTAGTGAATTGTTATCTGCTGAATGAACATATGGTCCTAAGCTTTCTTCTTACTATGATTTATTTATTTATTTGAAAGCTGGATCCTGGAAGTACAGGGGCTTCTCACAGACCCAGTCCCGTTATTGGTTTGCACAGGAAGAGTTACTTGCTCTGTTTCTGACCTGTGCTTGTTTGCCCCTCCTTAGGTGGTCAGGTGGCCCACCTCCTCCTCCTGGGGGCTCACTCTGTTGATGCCAAACTTGGTGTGGCCTTGCGATCCCCGTGGTCCTCTGCAGTTCAGACCTCCTGAGCTTGAGAGCCTTGCCAGTGTCAGCCTCCCTGCAGCTGGGGTTACAGGTGTGGGCCACCACTGGCAGGCAGACACTCTTGTAACTTTAAAACCTTCTCTTAGTTCCCCTTAAAAGGCCCTGGCCCCCCTCCTTCCCCCCATGTTTTCTGTATTTGAATAGGATAAAGAGATTTAGTACAGAAGCTTAAGTGCCTACTGTGTGCAAGGCACTGGGAATAATAAAAGGACAACGGTCTATCTGGAGCAACACTGCATGTAGGCAAGGAAGTAGATACAAAGTAATTTCAAGAGGCTAAGGGTGCTAATAACTGTGAGGTAGAAGATGGTTAGGAAAGTCCTGCAGTAGGAGGTGAGTCTTGAGCTGAGTTTTGCAGGGAAGCCAGATATTCTACCAAGGGAAGGTGAGGAGGGAGGGCATTTCAGGTGTTCAGAACCACTTGGGCGAAGGCACAGAGGGTGGAGATTACATATCAGTTGGGGGAGGAGGAAGAGAAGGGAGAGCCACCATAGGAAATGGGCTTCAAAATGAGAATGCCAACCACTTGCCTACGAACTCTCCACTTCCAATTCATGCTGTTTCATTTTGAGCATTTGGCTTGGTTAATCAGATCATTACGGATATTGAGGGCACGGTTGCCTCCTTCCTTACGAACGTGAAAACGCACATGACTGAGACATTTCAAAATTTGGCTCATGGAGTGTAAGGCTCTATAATTTGTTTTAAAGAATTACTTTTTTAGCGACATCAAAAAATGTGTAGTTTATGAAAACTGCACCTGGTCCCTATTGTCTGGGATGAGTCCATATTTGCTTCACTGCAAATGATTTTGAAGATGGAATTCATGGGTTGTTTTCTGTCTCCTGGAGCCCTTGACATTGTACCGCTACCTGTGTGTGCAAACTTCCTGACATTAGAAAGGCTCTGCCTTCAACTGAAATGTAAGTTGGCTGCATTTATTTTTCATGTTCCTAAAATTAGGAAATGATATGACAATAAACAGAAATGCCCTCAGTGAAGAGAGAAGGGAAACTGCTGTTTATCTGGTCAGGTGGTTTAGATTAGCAGTGATGCTGTTCTGTATTATGTTACTTTAAATCATTGTGTCCCAACAGGACATAAATTATGAAGATTGTTACAGTATGTTTCATCCTATGTAAGATCAACAAATTGGAATAATTTTTATAGGAAAATCACAGTGCTTTTGGCAAGGTTATTGAAGAATTTGTTTTTACTTGAGTGCCTCATGTTATTTCTTAATATTTAAAATACTATTTGTATTATAAAATATAAACTTTTAAAAAAGCAGTAATTCTTTTCAGCAATTACTTTAAGTGGCAAAGTACTTCAAATATATCAATGTTTGTGTGCTTTTTCTGTCAAAATGTTTTAGATAGAGCTAGTCCTGTTCGTTTCCTTGCTGATAGAACTGTAAACAAGCATTGCATTTCTTGTTTGAAGAGATGTAGTCTAGTTTCATCAAGTAGATTTTCTAATAGATATAACCTATACTAATGAATTTATTACTCCAGTATGGATACTAATAGAAGTTTATTTTAGGTAATAAGGAGATAAAGAAAAGCAGAACTTTTCGAATTTGCATAAATTTAGTTTGTTGTTTTGATATTCTCAATGAGCTATTTTAAATTATGATAATACTAGATTAACATCCGCAATTCAAGTGATTTTTGTATTTTGCGATTTAGACCAGGCGTGTTATGTTGTTTTGGGAAAAAGTGTTTGTTCCCATGAATGTATGTTATCGTTAAATCCTCTTCATTTCATTGCAATTTTCCCAGTGGTCAATAACATAGTTTATGTATTTTCAGCACATAGATATATAAATTGTCATTCACAATCAGTTGATGACTAATTTTATTCTATGACTACATAAAATAGATTGTAGAGATTTTCAGAAACATTAAATCAGTTAACTGTTAATCATTTGGAGGATGGATGCAAGTTGGAAACCAGTTGATTCTGTTAAAATATAATGCCATCTGGGAGCTGCCTCTACAAAGCATTTTACAAGTTCTAATGAATTTTGAAGACAATAGGTAGTAGTTTCTTAGGCTGACAAGTGAAATAATTGAGATGAGAGATGCTCAGTGACTTGGCCAAGGCCATAGAGTCAGAAATCATAGAACTTTGAAGTTCTTGGTTTATTACAGCTTGATGCCCCATTAGTAGGGGCTTTTAGTTTTAAGACTAAAGTAAAGCCATTGATACTGAAGCCGGTGACTGGGTCAATGTGTGGTACACTTCTAAAGTTTTCTACTAGTCCAGAGTCCTGAGATTGTTCTTTTGTTAATATTGTTTAAAATAAAAATCTGTTTTCCATGGAGGTAAAGATAAGTTTTTCCTTAAATCTCATGACAGGTTTGGGATAAATACTTAATGTATTTGTAATTTGCTTCAATTGAATCTGAGAATGCTTTAATAGGACCAGGGATCTTTCTAAGTTTATAACATGGGCACTTTGAAACACATAAATAAAAAAAGATTTTTTAAATTGCTGAGAGGGGGGCGGGGGATACGGGACTAGGAGCATCTTTTAAGTAGTATAATGTCAGACCATTTTGTACTAGAGATGCATTGAAGTTCTATTACCTGAATCTCTCATTAGGTTTGCTTTGGTGTTGTATTGCTTATCAAGATAATATTGGAATATGAATAAAAAATTATCTTTAGAAATGATTAAAAGAGGGGCAGCTAGGTGGTGCAGTGCATAGAATACCGGCCCTGGATTCAGGAGGACCTGAGTTCAAATCCGGCCTCAGACACATAACACTTAATAGCTGTGTGACCTTGGGCAAGTCACCTAACCCCATTGCCTAGCCAAAAAAAAAATGATTAAGAGAAGAAATAGGTCCCAATTTAAGGTATGAGAGAAGGATTAGTTGAAATTAGTTGAAAAAATTGTCTAGACCTATTAAATCCATTTCCTAGTTTGTATTGTGAATAGATAGAATTTATAGAATTTACCAGAAATCTACATACATGCTATGAATTCAGATTTGGTATTGGTAGTTTGGGGGCAGATACTTACTACTTAATTTCCTTGACCATTTTTTTTTACCCAAATGTCTTTTTTATGATGAAACCGAGGGGGATATAGTATCTTTTCTTTCACTTTAATGCTGACCCAATCTGAGAATAAGGCTCTCAGTATTACATTTTTGGAGTAAGCAGTTATACTCAAACCTTGAATTTTTCTGCAATAGGGCATGTCAGAAACAATTCATATCTGTATGACTATATTTGTAACTTATATGTTGGGGTATCCCTCATTATAAAGCCAATTCACTATCCCCTTGTTTTTCTTTTTTTGTTGTTTTCTGGTAAACATCTCTATGAACAATGTTTTTCTTAATTTTAATGACCTCAGATTCAGTTTAGTCAAACTATGACAGCAGAGGCTGCATGGAGTGGTAGATAGAGATCTGGCTTTAACTAAGAAGTCCTAGGCTCAGGAACCATCTCTGACACCTATTCTCTGTATGAACCAAGGTGAGTCATTTAGCTTTTTAATACTCTAGGCCAGTGGCAACATACTGAAAAAAAAAAAAAAGATCCCTGCTGGCATATTGACTTAGAAAACCACAAATTAGCATTATCTGTGTTATATTATATTTTTGTTTAATTTGTCAAACATTTTCCCAGTTTCATTTTAATTTGGTACTTGGCAAGCTTATGTTTGACACTTTTGCTCTCGACAGTTCTCCAAGACTGTAAGTTGCAGAAAAGGTGATGACTTATATTGGTAGAGGGAGTTTATTCATCCAGGAATTTTGGGTATGAATGAAATCATGGGTCTAGTCCCGGTACCTACGATAGCACAAAACTGGAACAATTTTGTCCCATATGTAACTTACTAAAAAGTACAATAACTATTTCAGAGTAAACTGTCATTATTAGAAGAACACAAGGTTTGCTGGTAATTGTGTATGTTAATAAGTGTAAAGTCTTAATCATTATATGAAGGACTCTGATGGGCATCCTCACTATTCTTTGTGTATTACTACCCCACTGTGAGGTGGAGAAAGAGTATGTGCTATTAATAAAACCAGGATCAAGAGAGTCACAAAAGACGATTTAAACTATCTGATGGCAAATACCAATGTACGGTGTTAGTCCTTTTAGCTTTGGCCAATTTTATTTGTGGAAAGGGATGGAAACGTGTACAGTTCTGAGAACACCTCTGAGAAAACAGTCCCCCAAAGAAAAGTCCTTGGGGAGAAATATAGTTCTAAGAGGACCTGAGAGAAAACAGTCTTCAGAGAAAGGTAGTTACTGAAGTTAAAGATGTCCAAAGTTTTTTGCTTCCCAGAAGCTACTTTGCATGTGACTATTATGAGGACTTTAAGGTTGATAGCTGGGAAACTCTGATTACCATAGTTTTGGTGACTATAGGATAATTGTATATTGCCTGTTTATGGCATTGTTGAAAAAATATGAATTTAGGTTTCTCACTCTAAGGTAGAAGTGAGTCACTTTCTGTAGATATGTGCTCCTTCAAGGCAAGAGACAGTCAGTGATTGAAGAAGCAGAGAGAGACAGAAGCAGGGTAGAGACAAGGGGAGTGGAGACTGTTTCCTGCTGCTTGAAAGGAACTGAGTCCACCAGAGTCCAGCTGAACATATGACTCATAGAAAAGCAGCTGAACCGAGAGCTTGGAGAAGAGCTTAGAGCCTGCATTGTTCCATGGATGAACTGACTGGATTATTGTTATTATTATATTAGATGGTAAGCTTCTAGAGAGCAGGGACTGTTTTTTACTTTTCTTTGTATTCCCAGTCCTTAGCTCAGTACCTGATATGTAGTACGCATTTAACAAATATTTATTGACTGATTGAGGACAGGCTTTGCTTCTGCTGTTGGGAGCTGAGCCAATTCCAGGAAAAACTTTGCTATTAGGAACTTACTGAAGGAAAAAAAAAATACTCTGTTTCTTAACAGAGTTGATTGGGGAAAAGAAAGACTTACTTGCCTTGTCTTTTAATACCACATAGTGCTTGACAGAGGAAGACCCCTCAAAGTTCAGCCAAGAGAGCAGACCTGAATAGCTCTGCAGATCCCAGGCTTAGGGGAAAAAAGCTTATTACTACCTTGCAGCCCAGCCAAATAGCAATTTGAATAGAGCAGTGTGCAAAGAAGAGGCTTATACTCAGCAGGTGACTATACCTACCCCAAGCAGACCAAAGACATCAAGGCCTGCAATAGAGAATAGTATGTTGTCCTGGGCACACGGGTTTCCTTACTCATGTACTCCCTGTTAGAATTTTTTAAGTTTGTGTCCACTCTTTTCCATGGACACTGTGTGCATTGGTGGGAGAGGGTGACCTGGGTTTATAGGTGGACTGTTATGATTATTCTTGTTTTGCATGTTTTAATAATGTTTGATGAATGAATTAATGTTATCATTTTAGCTTATTTGAATAAGAAGCATAGGGGTGCAGGAGCTGTGATGAATAGTAGACTTATCGCTGCCCCTGACCAGTGTTACGTCTGGGATCCTTAGAGTGAGTTGTAGCAGTGTTGCCATGCTCCTCTGAGAAACCCTAACCTGGAAGCATGAGTGCAGATTGATGTGAGTGAGCAAGCCTAGAGAGATAAAAGAGATGAATGGTGGTTGTGCTCATCAGCAAATGGATTCATGCGTAAGGATCTGTAATAGTGAAAGCTAGTCAATTCCCTCTGGGATGTCTATTTTAACAGTTTTTTAAATGTTATTTGGAGCAGAAAGTGGATAGTAAGCTAGTGAAATTTTATTGATACTGAGCCTAGCATAAACTGAAGACTCTGAATAACTCAAGGCTATAATCAGGCTGAAGGATGGGGCTATCAACTAGTGGCTGATGATGCAAATGAAGAAATGTAATAGAGGATTTGTTACTGCAGGAGAATTTAGAGATAAACAGTACCTTCTTAGGAAAAAGACAATTTCAACTCTTACTTTCAGCCTCAACGTCTGCTCAGTATACAGATGTTAAATGCTAATTTATAGCAAAATGAGGAAGCCTTATGTTAAATTGTATCAGTACATGACTATTTTTTATTCAGACTGTGCTTCAGGAAAAAAAACACAAAATATTATCAGTGGTAATGTACTGTTATGGTAAATTACACTGAGATTTTATTGCTTGGGGAAAGAATAGAAGAGGAATTGGTAAAGTAATGAAAACATTCTCCCACAAGGGGAAAGCATTTACTTTGTAAAACTTAAGTAAAATTTTATAAAAATTCTGATGAGAGTTATCATATTCACCAATGCTGCCAAAAAATAAATTTAACATCTTTTTTTAAAAAGGAAGAATATTCCAAGAGTCGGGGGGAGGGGCAGAATTTTAAAGTAGTGTTTCCAATTTTGGAAGCTTGTATATTTATGACCTTAGCAGAGGCGGGAGAGTTAATCTAGAATGGAAGGGAAGAACGGAAGGTAACAAGCATTTATTAAGTGCCTCTTATGTGCTGGGCGCTGTGCCGAATATTTTATAAATATTACCTCATTTGATTCTCACCACAACATTGAGAGATAGGGGCTATTATGATCCCCATTCTACAGTTGAGGAAACTGAGGCACACCAGACAGAAGTTGTTACTTACCCAGGGTCCCACAGCTAGTAAGTATGAGATCAAATTCGAACTTAGGTCTTCCTGACTCCAGATCAGCATTCTTATCTAGTATACCACCTACCTGCATAGAAGAGCCTTCTGTGTAGACTAGGCAACTTTCTTTCTTTTTTCCTTTGGCATTGGTTTTCCAGCCAATATTGAAGGTTCTTCCAGAGCTAAATATCCTCCATCTACAACACTTGAGATTTTGAACCCAGTTAGAGGTCAAGCAAGGATAGGATGTATTAGGGCCAAGTATTTGGTTAGGGATATACTCTCTTGTTTCTGTTACTCTTCTGTTTCTGTAAACCTCTAACATTTACATCTAACATTTACCTCTTAAGCTTGTCTCAGGCTTTCATCTGATGTATAGTTAAGATGATCACAGGTAAAAGACTCAATTCTTTAGAGGATTTGTACCTTCAAGATGCACATTTAGAAAAAACAAGGTTACAAGTTGTCAAATACTTTTTGGCTGAACCTTCCAAAAGTGAATTTCAATGGTTTTCAAACTGGTTAGCTATAAGAGTTGGGAAGGAATTGCTGTTGTCGGCCATAGAACTAGCATTGAATTATTGCTGTTTTGAGTCATGATGAAAAAAATTCATGATAGAGTGAATGAGACCTAGGTTTGACCTGTCCCTAACAATTCCCATGTTCCTAGCTGTTCTGAATTTTGTGGCATTGTTTACAAATTAAGATCTTTTATGATGTTGTAGCTGTGAACAAAGAGTGTATCTGTGTAAAGGCCATAGTGTGATATGTAATTTTGTTCTGGCTCAAACATTTTGCTGACTCTTGGTGTATAAAGAATGTTTATATATTGGTAAGCCACTAGTAGTACCAAGTAAAGATCCTGTCATATGACACACATGTGCTTGGCAATGATCTTGCCCTGCAGACTGCTTAATAATTTTCATTATTTTTAATTAAAGTTGAAGAAGTGCAGACTCTAGCTGAAATTAAGGTAGGTTGTGTTGCCGGAATCTGGTAATTACTTTAATTGATCACAAGATAGTTTCCTTGATCACCAATTAGACCAAATTGCCGATCATGTTTCAAGACGTGAAGAAATGCCCAGGCTGATTTATGTAATAGTGTTTTCATTTCTAATCAGACATAAATATCATTTCCTTCCATAGCAATTGTATTTTATAAAAGTAGGGTTATGGACCCTCAAACACAAAGGTGATTCATAAACAATAGAGTTCTAATTCATCGAATTAGTAAAGGAAGTATTTAGAGGCTTAATGGAGATTGCATTGGGGAAATGACTTTGGAGTCGTTGGTGCTCATTTTCTTAGAGGGAGATGTTCTTTTTTAGTACATAATTAAAATAGTCTATAATCAAAATGTGAAAGACAGCAGCAGATTTAAAGAACTTATATCAAAGCAAATTGCTTTGCACATAATTTAAGATTGCAAACATTGTGCAAGAAGTTAAGTCTTAGAAATCTTCAGTGGTATTGCATTTTTATATTCAGGGTGCTGGTAAGTATTTTTCAGATTTATACAGGCCTTTTTCTTTGGTTCTCTTTTTGTGATAGTTTCATAGTTTTGTGGTATAATTATTCACATTGACAAAAATAAATCAAAAGGAATTTGAAAAAGAATGAAAGCTCCAGAGAAGAGTTGATTTGAGGTTCATGGAAAAACTTTTTAATTGCTGATGGTTTGGAGATTTCCAAATGACAAACTTCATTGGTCTGATTTACCATGATTGTAACACTAACATTCCTCAGAATAGCCATATGACTTAAAAAGTCATACTTCATCATGCATTCATTGATTTGTTCTTAAAATGTTTGTAATTTTCCACTGAGGAAAGACTGAAGCTATTATCAACCATTATATGTTCTTTGTTGACCATATGTGTGTTTGAAATGACTGGGGGCGGTAATAGATCAGGGAGCATATACAAACTGTGCTTCAAACTGGTACTAAAAATCCACCTCAACAGGTAGGCATATGTCAAGAAGTTACCATGAGCCAAAATATTTTAATATGAACCAGGTTACATGCATTGTGAGCTATGCAGAATCATTTTACAGTGGAGACTTCATTTGCATGTATTGTTCAATTCATGGATTCAGGGCACTCTTTTACTTCTAAGATAATGTACAATTGCTTTTTTCAGGAATTTGATACTTTAATTTTGGCTACTCTTAAGTAGCCCTCAGAACTTGTTTTTTTTCTCTTCCCATTTATAGTTTTTCCTCTTGAGTAGCAAGTTTGCTTCATTATATAATTTTTTACCAGTCCTTGTGTACATTCAGATTGCAATTGTAGTTCTCTTCAGCAAGAACATTTTTTCCCTTTTGCTGAACTTGATATTTGAACATCTGCTGCTCCATTCCTGACCCCTGCAGTCTCTTCAGGGCAGTCAGAAGTCTGACCGCTAAGATTCCTGCTACTTCATTTTCACTCATCTAAGTCCTGTAAAAGTTGTTTTATTTTAATTTGAAATCTGTGTATTGTTGAGGGTGCTTTTCATTTGAGAATTGTTTATATTTCCATGATTGGTTTGCGCTGCTTGAAGCAGAAGGTGGCCCATAGGTATCTTTTTGTTACCACCATAGGTTAATTGTTCTTTTATGAAGAAAGTGTTAGGAGTAAATTCTGTTTCAATCACTGAAACTTTTGTGATCGCTGCTCAAGTGAAAATATTAAGTGAATGTTGAAGAAGAAGCTTTTTTTTTTTTTTGCTGGGTAATGAGGTTAAGTAACTTGCCCAGGGTCACACAGCTAGTAAGTGTCAAATGTCTGAGGCCGATTTGAACTCATGTCCTCCTGACTCCAGGGCTGGTGCTCTGTCTACTGAGGCACCTAGCTGCTCTGAAGAAGAATCTTTTAAACTACGGAAAAGCCCAAATTTGGGATCCCTCATAGTACCTTCATTTTTTTTTATGTTGCATTTGTATTGACTGGTGTGTGTGTGTGTGTGTGTGTGTGTGTGTGTGTGTGTGTGTGTGTGTGCACTAACTGTTCTGTATCATTGTGTCATGGAATGGGCTGCTGAGCAAAGTCTTGCTTACATTCTTTCCCTACCTGTGCTACCTTTGGCAAGACATTTCCCTTCCATTGGCCTTAGTTTGCTCATCTGTAAAATCAGGGGATTAGACTAGATGACCTCTAAGTTCCTTCTAGCTCTAAACCCATGATCCAGAAAGTTCAGGGAAAAAAAACACGACCTGTGTAGGGAGTATATTTCATATGTATTTTCCTTTGAAATACCTGATTTTACTTAAATTAATTGCTAATGAAATTGTTCTTAGTGACCAATGTCTGTCTGCATGTCTATTGATGCTAATAGCATAAGGGGGAGAAAAAGGTTCTAGGAACTGATCAAGAGCCGTGTTAGACTCTACACTCCTTGGAGGTCAAAGACAATATCTATCATATTGACCTTTTTACAGCTTCTTGTACAGATAAGCTTTTGCTAAATTCTTTTGACATTGAATTTATGATTAGATTGAAAGCTGAACAGAGCTTAGTCTTTCAAATGATATGAATATAGAGTTCTAAATATTTTAAATTGTTGCAACTTCAAGCAACCAAATGTGGTCTTCACATTTGATTTCATTCTTTCTCCTGGTAAATGTTCTTCTCCTTCCTTCTTCAGTAAAATTCAATTAAATCATGTTTTGGGGGCAGCTAGGTGGCGCAGTGGATAGAGCACCGGCCCTGGATTCAGGAGGACCTGAGTTCAAATCCAGCCTCAGACATGTAACACTTACTAGCTGTGTGACCTTGGGCAAGTCACTTAGCCCCATTGTCTAGTCAAAAAAACAACAAACAAACAAAACAAAACAAAAAACAAATTATATTATAAAATAGTGGAGAGGATGTGAGTTTCTTCCACTTGGATGTAACTTATTAAATGTATGTAGTCAAAATTTCCTCTTTACCTCACGTGGAAAACTTTTGGAGCTTAAGCTTAATGAATTTAATGATAAGGCTTTTTTTTTTTTTTTTGAGATACTCTGTCTTTCCAAATGACATGGAATAGGTATGAAACTGTCATCTTTCTTACTTGTCATCATTAATAGGTATGTTTGCTGATATAAATGCGTGCAGTTCAGTAACAAAATGAATGTGTTTTTTTCTTCATGGATTAAATGAGGTGAAATATTCATTTATATGGATGTAGGAAGTACTACTATGGGAATTCCACTCTAATGTACCATCATATTCAAGTCTTACCAAATCTGTCTGGCTTTCAGACATAGCAAGGGCAAACTTCACTATTGTTTATGTAACTCTCTTAACATTTTAAAGCAAACCTTTTCTTTCAAGCCAAATTTATTTTCTCCTTAGCAAACATAGTTTATTTATGTTTTTCACATGATGCTGAGGCAAAATCAGCTGCTTCTTTCTCTTTGTGTCCTCTGTGATGAAATCTATGGTTTTAGAAGTCCAACTCTCATCTGCTTGAATTTCTTCTGTACAAAGATCCTATTACTTTAAGTAACAGCAGCCATACATTGGCAGGAAGGCCTCAATTAGGCAGTTAAGTGTTTTGAGCTAAGCAAATGCCTTTGTTTATGCATAGTTAAAATGTATTGGGGAGGGGGAATGGGAAAAGTTCCTTTACCTTTTTCTTAAAGTAAATTTTTACTGATATCTTTTTAATATTAACTACATTTCCCAAAGTAATTCCTCCATCTCTTTCTAGAGACCATTCCCTTATAACAGAATAATAAAGAGGGAAAAACACAGATCAGTAAAGCTAACTAACGTATTGAAAAAAATCTGACATTATATGAAAAGTATTACACCCAAAGTACACACCTTTTTAAAGAAGCAGGGAGAGGTACTTTCTCATATCTCTTCTTTGGGGCCAAGATTGGTCATATTTCTTTTGCAGTCCTCAGTTTCTTTTTTATTATTACTGTTCTTTACATATACATTGTTGTATATCTAGCTCTTAGTACAGTGCCTATCACATAGAGGGTGCTTAATAGATAGTTATTATCTGAATATAGTCATTATGTCTATTGTTTTTCTGATTGGGCTTACTTTATTTTAAATCAGTTCATATGAATCTTCCCATGCTTCCCTGTAGTCGTTAGCCTGGCACATGACAAGCCCTTGGTAAATGCTTGTTGATTGATCATTCAGTGTTTCTTAAGGGGCAGTAATATTTTATTACATTCATGTACCACATCTTGTTTAGCCATTCCCCAGTAGATGGTCTTCTGTTTTGTTTCCAATTTTTTGCTGTCACAAAAAGTGCTGCTATAAAAATTTTGGTGTATATGGGGCCTCTTTGTCATTGATCTCTTTGTGGGGCATACATCGATTAGTGCAGTGTCTATGTCAAAGGGTATGTGGAGACTTTAGTTACTTTCTTTGCATAATTCCACATTAATTTCCTAACTGGTTGGGCAAATTACACAGCTCTACCACATTATTTTATTCACCTTTCTTTCATTATTTCTAACTTGTCATCTCTACTGGATGTGAAGTGAAACCTCAGAATTGTTTGGATTTTTATTTCTCTTATTTCTCTTTCTTTATTTCTGTAATTTGTAGTATTCTTTCATATTTTATTGATGGTTTGTAATTTTTCTTTTGAGAACTTTGTGGAAAAATTTTAGTAATTGCTTTATCAGTGATTTGACATGAATTTTTTCTCCAGTCAGTTGCTTTCCTCAGAAATTTTAAAAATGGATTTATTTTGTCTTTACATTACTTAAATATCCCCCTGTAATCCCTCCCCCCATCTCCTATCAAAGAGCCATCCTTTGTGACAAAGAATTTTTTCCTTTCTTATTCTTGTGGCATTAATTTTGTTCATGCAGAAGCCTTCCAGTTTCATAAAATCAAAATCATCTATTTTATCTTTGTAATTGTCTCTTTCCCTTATATAGCAAAGAATTTACCCTCTATCCATAGCTGGACTAGTTTTGTTCTAATCTTTTTTTTTTTTTTTTTTTTTTTTGGTGAGGCAGTTGGGATTAAGTGACTTTCCTAGAGTCACACAGCTAGTGTTATGTGTCTGAGACTGGATTTGAACTCAGGTCCTCCTGACTCCAGGGCCGATGCTTTGTCAACTGCGCCATTCTAATCTTTTTATCTTTAGTATCCAGGTCACATATCCATTTTGAGTTTGTCTTACTGTATGGTATAAGGTGTGGCTTTTTAAATTTAATTTCTGCCAGACTGTTTTTCATTTTACCTAGCAAATTCTTGTGTTGTAGAGTTCTTTCCTTAATAATTTGCTTTTTGTTTTATTGAACTTAAGGCTTTTGAGTCAGTTATATTTATTTTATTTTGAACTTATGAAATAAAACAACTATTTCATAACAGTAGAATAAAAAAAGATGATTGAACATGAAACTGCAAATCTATTATGTACAACTTGCTATTCCTTTTAAATATATAATGAAGTTATCTTGTAACTTTTTTCCCCGTTTTTTGGTTCCCTTCCCACTCCTCCCTTAGAGATGGCTACCATTAGACACAAATATGTATATACATGTAAAATCATTCTATACATCTATTTGTTAGTTCTTTCTCTGGATGCTGACAGTGTTTTTCTTCATAGTTTCTTTGTAGTTAATTTGGATATTTGTGATAGTCAAAAAGACTTATTTGCTCAAAGTCGTTCTTAAAACAATATTGCTGTTACTGTATATGATATTCTCTTAGTTCTGCTCATTTTGCTCTTCATTATTTCGTGCAAGTCTTTCCATGTTTTTCTAAAACCAATGAGCTCATCATGTCTTAGAGCACAGTAGTATTCTTTCACAATCATATGCAACAACTTGTTCAGTCATTCCCCAATTGGTGGACATCCCTGCAGTTTCCTGTTCTTTGCCACCACAAAGAGAATTGCTATAAATATTTTAGAACATGTAAGTTATTTTTATATTTCCCTAATCATCTTTGGAAATAGACCTAGTGGTATTGCTGGGTCAGAGGATGTAGGTAGTTTGATAATTCTTTGGGCGTAATCCAAATTGATTAGATCAGTTAGTTCACAGTTTCACCAACAGTGAATGAGTGTCTCAGTTTTTCTACATCTTCTTCAACATTTGTCATTTCTCCTTTGATCATTTAGATAGGTGTAAGATAATCTACTTTTCTAAATTTTAACTAGTACCAAATAGTTTTGGTAATTAGTGCCTTATAATATAGTCTGATTTCTGGAAGTGCTTTCCCACTTTTATGCCTAGTTTTTTCATAATTTCTCTTTATATTGCAGAGCTTTGGTTCCTCCAAATGAAGTTTTAATTTATTGTTTAGCCTTCGACAGTTTGGTTTAGCACTAAGTCTGTAAATTGACTTCAGCAGTATTATCATTTTTTATTAAATTGGCCATATCCAATCAGGAGAACTTAACTATTCCTCCAGTTATTTACCTTGTTCTTTATTTCTTTAAGGAGCATTTTGTAATTATATCAATGCAGGTATTGAGTATGCTTTGGTTGTTTAACTTCCAAATGTTTTATGCATTTTGTAGATATTTTGAATGGATTTTATTATTCCTTTATAGAAATGCTATCAATTTTTATGGGTTTACTTTGCTACCTACTCTGTTGAAGATATTAATCATCTCATTTAATTTCTTTGCTGATTCCCTAGGATTTTCTCAGTAAATTATCATGCAATCCACTAACAGGAATAGTTTTTTTTTTTTAATAATATTTTTTCTTCTCAATTACATGTAAAAAACAATTTTTAACATTCTTTTTTTAGAATTTTGAGTTCCAAATTTTCTCCCTCCGTAGGCTCCTCCCTTCCTGAGATGGTAAGTAATTTCATAAAGGTTATACATGTGCAATCATGCAAAGCATTTACATATTAGTCTTGTTGTAAAAGAAAACAGACCCAAAAAAATGCCACAAAAAAATAAAGTGAAAAATAGTATGCTTCCGTCTGCATTCAAACTCCATTAGTTCTTTCTCTGGAGGTGGATAGCATTTTGCATCATGAATCCTTTGGAATTGGCTTGGATCATTGTATTGATGAAAATAGCTAAATAATTCAGTTGAGCATCATACAGTATTGCTATTATTATGTACTGTGTTCTCTTGTTTCTGCTCACTTCACTTTGCATCAGTTCATGTAAATCTTTCCAGGTTTTTTCTGAAATCATCCTGCTCATTATTTCTTATAGCACAGTAGTATTCCGTTATAATCATATGCCACAACTTGTTCAGCCATTCCTAATGGGAATAGTTTTGTCTTTTCTTTGCCTGTCTTTATACTTTTGTTTTCTTTTTCTTGTGCTATTGCTACTGCTAGCATTTCTAGAAATATGTCGAATAATAGTGGGAAAGGGGTGCCTTCCTGTTTTTATTTTACTGTTTTCTATTGCTTTTAATGTGAACGTGGTTTTAGATAAATACCTTTTCTCATCATATTTTAGAAGATCCTTCTATGCCTGTGCTTTGTAGGGTTTTCAGCATAAATGAGTATTATATTTTCTCAAAGGCTTTTTCTTTATTTTTTGATACATTCAATACTACTTTCTGCTGATTCACCTCCTGTCTCTCTGACTTTTCAGTCTTTTCAGTCTTTTCTTACTGGCCCCTTAATTTTGTGTTTCCTAAGACTTTATCCTGGGCCTCTTCTGTTCTCCCTGTGTACTTTCTCTTGGTAACCTCATTGATGGGCTTCCATGGATTTAACTCATCTCTCTGTTGATGACTACTAGATCTCTCCCTTGAGCTTCAGTTGGATATCCTGGAGACATCTTAAACTCATCATGTCTAAACACACTCCCCTCTTCCAAACTTCCTTATTTCTGTTGAAAGCACTACCTTCCTTCCAGTGTCTCAGTTTCATGATTTGTCATTATCCTAAACTCTTCACTTTCCCTCACCCCAAATATCCAGTCAGTTGCTAAACCTTACTATTTCTACCTTCACAACAATTGTTCACATTTGGCACCTTCTCTACAGTCATACAATTACTAATTTAATTCAAGTTCTCATCATCTCTCACCTAGATTATTGCAGCAACCTCCTAATTTGTTTGCCATGCCTTAAATCTCTCCCTTTTCCTGTCCATCCTGTATGCTGCTGACAAAATAATTTTTCTTAAGCACAAATCTGACAATATGATTCCCCTACTTAACTAATTTCAGTGGTTTCTTATTGTCTCTATGATAAAACACAAACTTCCTTGTTTAGTTTTTAGAGTCCTATATACCTTGGCCCTAAACTACCTTTCCAGCCTTATAGTATATTACTCTCCCTCTTGTACTCCTTGCAGTCTAGCCAAAGTGGCTTTCTCATTGTTCCTCTAGGTGACAATCTGTCTTCCATCTTCACGCCTTTGCAGTGATTCTCTCTCATGCCTGGGATCTTTGCCTCAGAGTTCCTCTTCTTTTTTTTTTAAGCTGTAACTCAGACATAATCTTCCGTGTGAAACCTTTTCTGTTTGCCATTTTTTCTTTAGTTTTGTGTTATTTAAAGTATTGATTTTCTTTTCTTTTCTTTTATCTATTTCTTCCCCTCTTTTGTCTCTTTCTTTCCCTCTCAGTTAAGTGGGTAGTTCAAATTCTTATCTTTCCCCCTCTCTACTTCTTATGTTAGTTAATATTCTTTCTTTTTTTTTTTCAACTTTGTCTTTTTCTAAGAAGTTTTTCTTTGTGTTGTTCTCTTCCTTAATTTTCTCCTAGTCAATACTAAAATTTTATTCTCTGATTTATGGACTATATTTTATTTCATGGAATTTATTTCATGGAATCATAGAATTCTGGGATCCTAAATGGATAAGTGAAAAAGTATTTACTAATTGCTTACCATTTGTTAAGAACTGGGGATACAAAAAAAAAATTGAGATGAGGCAAGTAATATGGTGTAGAGGCACCACCATGTTGTAGAATTTATCCTATATCTTAAATTGTGGGGCCCAATTCTACCTTCTTTTTTCCCCATGATTGTTCTCCTCAGTGGTTATGCCATGTCATCCTTGCTCTGGATCCATGATATTTGAATTATTTCTTTCTGGTTGCCTGCAGTGATTTTTCCTTGATTTGGGAGCTCTGGAATTTGGCCATAATATTCCTGGGAGTTTTCATTTTGAGATCTCTTTGAAGAAGTGATTGGTAGATTCTTTCAATTTCTCTTTTACCCTATGGTTCTAGAATATTAGGGCAATTTTCCTTGATAATTTCTTTTTTTTTTTCTTTTTTGGTGAGGCATTTGGGGTTAAGTGACTTGCCCAGGGTCACACAGCTAGTAAGTGTCAAGTGTCTGAGGCTGGATTTGAACTCAGGTCCTCCTGACTCCAAGGTCAGAGCTCTATCCACTGTGCCACCTAGCTACCCTGATAATTTCTTGAAAGATAATGTCTAGGTTGTTTTTTTGATCATGACTTTCATGTTGTCTAGAAGTTCTTAAATTATCTCTCCTGGGTTTCCTGATTTAGTTGCCCCAAGGCCTTGATGAGGCGTTGCATGTGGTAGACTGTGCTCTGCTCCACTCTCACCCTGTGTGATAGACCTTTCCTGCTGACCTTCTTGGTTGTCTTGGCCTGGAAAATTGTTTCACCCCATCCTTTTGTGGGTTTTGCTGCCCCAGAATTTATTTTGAGGTGTTATTTTAAAGTTGTTTGGAGGGGAATTTGGGTGAGGTCAGTCTAGTCATTGGCTTTTCTCTGCCATCTTGGCTTTACCCCTGAGAGCTTAAATTCTAATGGGAGAAGACAACACATAAAAGGAAGCTGAAAATGTGGTCAAGGGGGAGGTATCCCCATGGGGACATAATAGATAAAACAGAGTTAGAAGTGGAGCCATGAGAGGAATGAAAACATGGCTGGTTTTGGTGTTTTCCTTAAAATGGAGGTTCTTGAAGAAAACAGCCAATCAGAGGAAGAGGCCGCTGGGACAAAGTATGCTTCCAGTGTGAGAAGTCCAGGGGAAGAATGGACTTCCAGGGTGAAGAGGGCTCTGTGGCATAGCAGAGGAAGTCCAGAGAATCAGAAGGGGAACGTGGGGAAGAGTGATGATGGAATGAAGAGGAATAAATCTTATTAATTGAAAAACAATTTTAAAAATGGTAAAAAAAGGAAGTTCTGCTTATATCTTCTTGTATACCTTTTTTAACCCTTTTAAAAAAAATCCCATGGGTCAGCCTTTCTCTTGAAAAATGTAACTTCTAAATATGGGATAATTCATTTCATTCTTTTTTCCATATTACTTGTAGTTATTATTTTTTTTCTTATGCTTCTGTTTGGGGTGTTTTCAAGTTGAATATTCTGCTCATGCCTCCCCCTTATCCTCTTCTGCATTGCCTTAAATGGCTGTCTTTTGTTGAATGTCTCTGTCTCTGTCTCTCTCTCTCTTTTTTGGTGAGGCAATCAGGGGTTAAGTGACTTGCAACCAGGGTCATACAGCTAGTGAGTATCGTGTATCTGAGGCCAGATTTGAATTCAGGTCCTTTTGATACCAGGGCCGGTGCTCTACCCACTGTGCCACCTAGCTGCCCCAGAATGTCTCTCTTTTATTGTTGATGCCTAAACTCAAGTTTTCTGAGTATTCCATTTTGAGGTGCACTTAAATTCCTTTGCCTTTCAGATTATACTCTTTCATTTTGTTCTGCAATTTCTCTTTACTGAGAAATAGTCTTGTGTTATTCAAATTTCTTTTCCATTATATCTGAAAATCTTTCTTCTACCTGCTTGCAGATTTTGTGGTCACTGAGATTTTTAACTACTTCATGTCTTAGATTTTAAAATAATGCATTTAGGGCTCTAAGGTGTGAGCTACATTAATTTCTAGTTTTTATTATAGATTTAATTTCTCTTTTGAAACACTCTGAAATTTTTTGTTCTTGTTCTGTACTTTGATAACAGTTCAAAAAGTTCTGTATTTCATCAGACATTGGATCATTTTTATTTGTCCTAAAATATTTGTTAAGAGAGTACTAGAAACTTTCTGAAGATTTAGTACTCATCCTTGTTTTTTGATTCTTAATTTATTTGTTTGTTCTCTGGGCTTTTCTTAGGGGTTTTCCTCCTGAAATCTTTAGTGTTTTACACTTTTTTTTTCTTACATTCATCTATACTTTTCTGACTCCTTCCTCTTTGTTGATTGTATTTTCCCAAGGTTAAGCCACAGACTTATCTTAACCCCCTCACAGGTTGAAGGATAAAGAGTTTGATGGTCTAGGTCCCTAGCCTTAAGGGGTCTTTGAGGGGATAGGACTGGCATTATCTGGGTTTAAGTCTCTTTTCATTTAGGCCCAGGGTAGCTATGCATGCTGATTTCCCACACCAATTCCTCCCGTGACTCTCCCCCTTTTTCCTTTTCATGACACAGCTGAAATGTTATCTGCCATTTTTGCAGGGTGTAACAAGGGTGTTTGGGTACAGAGTGCCTGTAGCCTTATGAGTCTCAAAGCTAGGTCAAAGCCTTCTGCAGAAGACAGCATATTTTCATTGCTCTCCTTCTTTCTCCAGTGGTTGGGTAGTATTGATGTCTGCTTCTTGTTGCCAGGTGAAAGTATTCTGGAAGAGTGTGGATCAGTGAGAATCCCAAGGAGGGCTCCAGGATGCAGGACCTAGATGATGGTGGGGAAGGGTGCTGATTGAGCAGTCACTTGAAGGATTTTAATTCTCCCCTTTTGGGGTGCTCTCTTCTTTGTCCTGAGAATTCAGCTGTAATTACTTTATGTATGGTGCATAATTCTTTTTTTGGAGGGTTTGAGGGTGAAAGGGGCCGACAGAACATGCCATTTTACTGGTCACATTGTTAAAATGATTAAAGGAAAACTTTTCATCCTGTCACAACAATATTATTAAGAGAGGTTGTAGGTAGATGGGAAATATTCACTTTCACAACTGACATTTTGTTTTCAGGTCTACTGGAAGGGCTTAATGGTTTGTCTAGTTTAATAATTGATAAGTGAAAAAAAATACCCATATATACAGTAAAATAGTTCCTTTTAGTTCTGACTAGAAAGTAAGCCTCCACCTGTTATAGATTTAAGGCACAGTTGGATTCTGCTTGCTGTTGGGAGAGTTGCAGATACGTTATTTTTGAGTACCTCATTCTATAGGCAGTTAAAATGTCCAGATAGCTCATTGAGTAAGAATATAGTTTTCTGGTTTGTAACTTTCATCTGTTAAAATCCCTCTTTGTCATTGTAGATGCCATACCACCATAGCCCTGAGGAGATAACTTGTTTTGTGTGTGTGTGTGTGTTCAGGTTTTTGTGAGGATTCTAGTAATCTTTTATCGAGTTAAATTTCTTTTACACAGCTGATTCTGTGCTAGAGAAAATATGAATAGTTACTCATTTTTGTCTCTTCTTAGGCTTTTGGATTTATGTCCCGAGTGGCACTACAAGCAGAAAAGATGAATCACCACCCTGAATGGTTCAATGTGTATAACAAGGTCAGTTCACTGGTTTATTTTTTGGTGATTGTAAGTACATATTTGAAGCAATCAACTTCTCTTGCATTCCTTTATTTTACCTTACATGGAGCAGTAGATCCAGTACCTTAGAAGGCGTTTTCTGTTTTGTTTCTTTTTTAAATTGTGTTATTATATAAGACTTTAAAAGGAGAGATATCTATCTATAGATAGATATGGATAAATGTATATATAATAAATATGCATGTATAGATATTTGTGTGTATACATACTTGCATGCACAAACAATAAAGATGAAATTATTTCTAAGAATCCAAATTCTGTTAGGTCCTTTGTCAATAGGAATATATACTTTTTTTATACGTATTATCGATGGTAAGGAGATGACTCGATGGACAGAATGTTATAACTCAAGTCAGGAAGACCTGAATGCAAATGCCTTGGACAAGTCATTTAACTTGTCTCAGTTTCCTCAACTGTAAAATGGGGATAATAATTGTGCCTACCTCCCAGGGTTGTTGTGAAGATAAAAATAATATTTGTAAAATGCTTAACACGGTGCCTATCACGTAGTAGTCACTATGTAAATACTAGCTCTTCTCCTTTGCTGCTGCTCCTGTCTCCTTCTCTTCCTTTTTCTCCATCTCTTTCTTCAAAGTTTGTAGTTCATGTGTATTATTTCAATTTAGTAACATTTGTACTTGTTCCTTTATTCTATGTTTTTCTTCTACTGGAATTAATTTAAGTCAAGTGTAGTCAAATTAGGTCCCACTGTTAAATGTGAATGTTTGATTTGCAGGCGTCTTTCTTAATCTATATTGTTTCTTGTAAGGCTAAATTCCTGAATAAGGGAGAAATTACATGATGCAGTTGATTTTAATTACCACATAGAAGATGCCTTGCATTAAGTGACACTCAGGATTATGATTAAAAGCAATTAAACCAAAAACTATTTCCCTTCATTTTAGGTGATATCAGCTGCAAAGTCTCATCTTTTAAGATTTCCAAGGTGTTTTGTTTCCCCTTTGGTAAAGATCTTTGTAAAATGAGAGAAAATTTTGCATATAGGTGGATTGTATAGAACATGCACATATATTCCCTAAGAGGCACAGTAGATAGAGCACTGGGCCTGGAGTCGGGAAGACCCAAGTTCATATCTGGCCTCGGATACTTACTATCATAGGGCTTTATTTAATCTCTGTTTCCCTCAGTTTCCTCAACTGTAAAATGGAGATCATAGTAGCACCCACCTCCCAGGGTTGTTGAAACAAATCAGATAATATTTATAAAGCACTTAGCAAAATGCCTAGGCATATGATAAATCTTTTCCCTTCCCTATTCTCTTCCCTTCTCCCTGGGTCAGAATGTGCTGAGGACAGTTCACTCCTTTGGGAAGAGCAGTTGTGGTGGGGAGGGTCCACAGCTATTGGACTTTTGCAGGACAGAGTTGGAGACCAAGTAATGGAAAGGCGGTGATGTTCATTTTTCTTGACCCTAGAATGCATCAAGAACTAATTAGAGGGTGAGGTAGGGAGTGGAGGAAGGCTGTAACTTAGGGTCTCTCTGTCCCAGTAAGTCTGGCTTCTTACCCATTTAATATTTGAGAATCAGTTGAGATCATTTGGATCCCTAGACCTCTAATCTTTCACTTTACAAAATGAAAGGTAGCTGGAGCAGTTAGGAGAGACACATAGTATGGCAGCACATAAGGCTGGGGTGACTTTGTATAGGTGCCAGCCTTTGTGGAACTTCTGAAAATCAACTAAGAGACTCCCTTCCTTCCTCTGTCCTCATCAGCAACAGAAGGGTAGTACCCACTATGCTAAGGGAAACTAGAAGTAACGAGCTAATAGATGATTCTATTAGTCTTTCACCTCTATGCCTATGTCACACTACAGATTTACATGACAGAACCACTACAGATTTCTACTAGTTTCCTTTATTCAGATAGATTTTACCATCTTTCTGGTCTTAATTTCTCACCACCTCTCCATCCTGTGTCTCCTATTAGTCCTTTTGGGAAGAAGCCAGTCCTTGGGATCCCATCTTACTTTCACAGACCCATTGGTGGGTTTTGTGCAAGTCTCTGACCCCTACTTGTTTTAGATTCTATGGTCCATGCTTGAAGAGTGGTTAGATGGGGGTGCTGATATTATTGCTTTACTCAGGCATCCCTTAGGCATGGTATGGTTGTGTTTGTGTGTATGTGGGGGAGGGAGATAGCAGGGAAGGAATTTCTCCTAACTGTGGCCCGCTACAACCTCTTTGGGCCCCTGGCTACCACTCCTCTAGTACATCTGCTTTCCTGATTCTGGGGATTCTCCAATCATATTGAGCTGCTGAATTTGGGGATCATTCAGGCATCAGACTGAAGTGTCAGCACTGGGTACCAGAAGTAACCAGGAAGTTTGTCATCTCCCAAGGACCCAAGAGCTAGGTCACACATATGGTTACCTGGAAGTAGGCAAGGAATGATGTGCTCATGAGCTGTACAACCCATATTATACTAGTATATGTATTTTGTTGGAGTCACTCATAACAGTTGGGGTAGATTGTTCTCCTAGCTGCCTCTGCTAATGGATAAAATTCTATTTCATTTATCAACTAGTTTATGAAGAAGTAGCTCCTTTTTCTTGTCCCCCCCTTTTTTAGAGATGTACTTTTAAAGATAAAAATAATTAAGATGAACTCCCCTCAGTGGCCTAATTAAACTTAGAGGTCTGAAACCCTACTTAAGTAATTACTAATTTTTTTTAAAGAGGAAAGGTTGAGATTATGGCAACTAAACTGACTTTACAAGTGAAAAAGGTTTTTGTCCCAAGTCAGCTGTTTTGTAGGCATCACATTATGATGTAATTTTTTTATTTGGTTTTGTTGTGTTTAGGAACTATAGATATTTTCATATAAAGCACTTTTTAAAAAGCTGCTTTGTTCTTTAAATTGTCATGTGAATGTTTAACATTAGATCAACAATCTGTCCTGCTGAAAGATAATAAAGAATTCGATTTTTTTTTTCTTTAATAACTTGTTTTCTTTTCTTTAGGTCCAGATAACTCTTATTTCGCATGACTGTGGTGGACTAACCAAGAGAGATATAAAACTGGCTCAGTTTATTGATAAAGCTGCTGCCTCTGTTTAACATCTTGCAAATCACATACAAATAATACGAAAATTTCAACTACAGAATATGTTCAAGGCAATTTACATGACCAATTAATTTTGAAATTTCTGATTTACCTTGTACTAAGATAAAGATGTTTTACAATAAGGTCTTAAATATTAAAATGATTTGAACTTTTGTCTGGATCAATTTTTTATACAGGTAAACCAACTAACTTCAGTACCTAATAATGAAAAGGTGAAAACTATTCTCTCGAATATCAGAAATAATTTTTGGAATGATCAAATACTGTATCTGGCAAATTGAGCATTAAAAACTCAAGCTAGGTGGCACAGTGGATAGAGCACCAGCCCTGGAGTCAGGAAGACCTGAGTTCAAATCCAGCCTCGGACATTTGACACTTACTAGCAGTATGACCCTGGGCAAGTCATTTAACCCCATTGCCTAGCAAAAACCAAAACCAAAAACAAAAACAAAAACTCAAGCCAGAAATTTGACTTTTGCACATACATTGGTATACTGGAGAATATTATGTAAAATTTGAAAAGATTTATGAACTCTTTAAGGATATTACTGTTACATCATAATTTTAATAAAATTGAAGATCTACTTTGAATGGAAATTATTCCCATCTAAATAACTAATGATATTTTTGATCATATTTGAGAATTTCTTTATTAATCCTTTTATTGATGCTGTCACTGAGATAACCTTTTAAAAATATCACTGCCAATACTTGAATTTGTGTAAAGAACCACAAAATCCTACATGATAATTTTGAATTACCTTAGTATTGCCTTAGACATGGATTTGTGGTTATAAAACCAAGAAGATGTGGTTTCAGGTCTCACCTTTAACATATACTGTCTGTGTAACCCTGGGCAAGTTCCTAAACCTCTCAGTGCTCTAGCCAGAGGTGTCAAACTCTGGCCTGCAACACTCCCATGGGCAGGGACAAGATTAAAATATAATTGGGAAATGTTTAACAAAATAAAGATATAGTACAAGCTAGATTGTGTTAATTTGTGGTTTTCTCAGTCATGATGTGACCAGCAGAAATCTGTTTCTATTGGAATTTGACACCACTACTCTAGGCAACCTTCTAAGACTATATAAGAAAGTGCCAACCTCCATTGGTGGAGGTTTCCTCACTTGAAATCATAGATCCAATCCCAATTCTATCTTGGTATTGTCATATCTTCTTTTACAGAAAGTGGATTGTGGTGTAAATGGACTTGTCGGTAGGCACATAAGCTTGAAATAACAGGATTAGTAGTCACAGCAGCTGATTTCCTGGCTCCCTAGTTGGCTTACTGAGTTAAGTTTGAACTATAATATGTTGGATTTATTTGTCATTTGAATGTTGTGGTTCACAAACCAAAATATTACACATATACCAAAATATTAGTCATAGATGTGGCCATAGATTCCAAATCAAAAGCTAGATCACACCCTTTTTGCCAGTGATCAAATGCACTTCTTGTTTACTTCCTCAATGGAAACAGTAAAAAGGACTTTCCAAATATCTACAATAATTTAGAAAAAGGATATTGCAATGACAGTATTCTATGCAGCAAATCAGGGGCACTTACACTAAAAACCCATAAATTAGGTCATGTCTCTAAAGCACAATAGCTGTTCATAGATTTCAGAATGGTTATAATAAAATAAGGATCACGTTTTTACTATTGTATCCTTCTTAAGATGGTATAACATCTAAACACAGTATCAGAGACCATCCTTTAAAAACAAAAACCAGAAGAATTACTGGAAGACCATATTCCAGCTTTTTCATTTTGCATGTTGGAAAACTGAAACCCAAAGAGGGAAGGCCATTCTCATAGCTAGTTAGTGCTCCAGGTTCAGTGCTTTATGCTACACTACACTTCCTCTTAGAATGTAGCAAATGAGGAAAGAAAGACACTTCAATTAACAGATTCTGAGTCCTAGAGGGAATAATAGGCAATCTGAATGGTTCCTGGAGATTTCTGAGCTATGGGGAGCTTGGTGCCTCTCAAAGAGTCAGGAATGAGAAACTTGTGAAGGCATGAGTAGGTCAAGCAATAAAGAAGATCCATAGCAGTGATCCTTTAGTAAAGGGAGATGGCAAGGAACTTATAGCGAATCTTGTAAGTTATTGGAATTCTTTGTAATCTTTATTACAAAAACTCTATCCCTCTAATTCAGTTTGAAGTCCTCTTTTACTAACCTTTTAAAGGTATGAGAAGATTTGTGTTTGCTTATGTCCAACAGTGGAGCTTTGAGAGGCAGCAGTCAAGTGGTTGGGCTGCCAGACTTGGCCTATCACTGACAGGACTGTGTGATTGAGCAAGTCACTTACCCACACAGTTTCTCCAGGCAGTGTCCCCTAAGACTCAGGTGTAGTTGAGTTACTGATCACTATTGGTGGAAGGGATTTCCATACCAGTCAATTTCCCACACTGATCAAATCATAGGTCAAAATAGCCCTCCCCCCAAACAAAACACAAAAAAACCAGTGGAGCTAAGTGAATGTTTCACATAGTTATAGTGACAAGGACTTGATAATTAATAGTTAATGACTTACTATGACAATTCAGTGTGGATTTTATGTAAGATTCATGTTTAAATGATATATCTTTGTGAACCCTTGTACTCGGTGTACTATAGAGAAATCGGAGGTCCCATATCCAGTATACCTACTCCATGTAGGTACTTTTGACTTTGAATCTTCAAACTTTGCTTCACATTAGTTGAAGTTAAAACTTAGAAGACACATGCTCGAAGTTGGATACCTCTGAGATCCATTCTTTTTTGAACTGGTCTGGTCTCTTTTACGGAGAAAGATTTTTCCCAATATTTTTCCAAAGGATGGGTTCTCCTCTCATCCTTTCCCCTCCCCACTCTTATTTCTTTTTAAATGATTTCTGGATCAGAGAAGAGGTAAACAAAAGTGAACTGTGGCCTCTTATATGACCTAGCAGGTAAACAAATCAAGGGCAGCATGTTTGACAGTGTCTAGTTTTTAAATAGAATTGAGAAGGGATTCTGGAAAGATGGCAGAGTGGGTCAAAAATTTCTAGGCTCTCCCAACTTCCTTCATAAAGAGACAGAAAATCTCCACGTAATGAACATAGAGCGGCAAAAATAAAGGGGTAAAGCAGTTGTCCTTCTAAGACAACTTGAGAGGACCTCAGAAGAGATAGAGTCTCTAGGGGCTGAGGTTTGGCCTGGGTGAAGTGTAGACTCCTCCAGGCCGACTCTGCTGGGTCAGCAAACAGCAGGCCCTGGAGCAGCTCTGTCAGGAAGCGGACGAGGCCTCAAGAAATTTCACCTCACAGACTTTCACCCCACAACCTCAGGGACTTTCACCTTGTGAACTTCTACCTCACAAACTTTCATCTAAGGAAAAGCAGACAGATGGGTGGGTGGAAGATTGAGGGACCCCCTGCTGTTTCTGGAAGGCAGGTCCGGTAGTGCTGACCAGAAGTGATCCTGGGCTGTGACTGTGGCCAAGGAGGAGTGAGCACACGCCCGGTGAGTGGTACCCAAGGGGGCTGGGATATGTTTGGGACAGTTAGGCAGCAAGGCCAGGGGCCCTAATTGTGGCTTAGAGGAGGAAAGGAGGGCCTGAGGTTGAGCCCTTGGACAGAATTCAGAAAATAACAGTAAGGAGGACCTGAGGCCTAGAGCAACATTACCCACAGCTTGGAATTAGAACTTGATTATTATAATAATTATTACTATAATAGTAAGTTGCTAAAAATAAAAATGAGTAAGCCAAGGAAAAAGAACCCGACCATAGATAGCTACTTTGGTGTAAAAGAAGATCTGGGTTCATATTCAGAGGAAGATAGTGAGGTGAAATAAGCCACTCCTTCCCCAATGAGTGACATCAAATGGTCACAAGCCCAAAAAGAGTTCTTGGAAGAACTTAAAAGGGAATTAAAAAATCACGTAAGAGAGATTGAGGAAAAAATAGGAAAAAAAACCCAATCCCAGATAGTTTTGAAAAGAAAGTTAACCAATTAGAAAAAGACAAAATCTTAAGAAAATAATTCCTTGAAAACTAGAATTGAACAGGAAGTATTGAATGATGTTATGAGACATAAGATATCACAAGAAATAATAAAACTAGAAAAAATGGAAGAGATTCTGAAACATCTCATTAGAAAAAGAATTGATCTGGAGATCAGAAGTGATCTGGAGAACAGATCAAGTGCAGACAATATAAGAATTGTTGGACCACCTGAAAGTTATGATCAAAAAAAGAATCTGGATACCATATTACAAGAAATTATTAAGGAAAATTGCCCTAAAGTTCTAGAACAAGAAGGTAAAGTAGAAATTTAAAAAAAAAAATATATATATATATATATATATATATATATATTCTACTGTTCACCCCCTGAAAGAAATCCCAGGAGGAAAACTTGCAGGAATGTCATAGACAAGTTTCAAAACTCTTACGTTAAGGAGAAAATATTGTAAGCAACAACAACAACACAATTTAAATATTGCAGAGATACGTTCAGAATTTCACAAGACCTAGCAGCTTCTAAACTAAAAGACTGTAGGTCTTGGAACATTATATTTTGAACAACAAAAGAGCTGGGGTTATGACCAAGAATAACTTACCCAGCAAAATTGAGTATAATCCTGAATGGAAAAAAAATGGACATTTATTTCACTGAAAGACTTTCAGGTATTTGTGACAAAAAGAGCAGAACTCATTGGAAAATTAGATACAAAAGATCCAGAAGAAATATAAGGAAAACATTAAGGACTCATTAAGGTTAAACTATTTACTTCTTACATATGAAAATGTTATCAGTATTTTTAAAATTATCAGAGTAGTTTGAAAGAAAGGTTGGGGCTGAGTTATGTATGATGGGCTGATTCTAAAAAACAAAAGTGGGTAGGAAGAGGTAAAAAGGAGCAATTATCTCATAAAAATGGGGTGTGAAAGGAAGAACTGATAGAGAGGAAGCAGGCGGGGGTGGGGGGCTGGTAATGTTAGAACGTTACTCATCTGGGTTGAAGAGAAAACAGCATATACATCTGGAAGGGTGTAGAAGCCCTCTGAACATGTAGAGAGGTGAGAAAACTTGGGGACAGGGTGGGAGAGGGACTTTTAGAGGGGTATGTAGATTGAGATTTGGGAGAGTGGGGAGGACTCTGGGAAGAGTGGGTGGGATGGGAAATGGGAGCGTGGGGGGAGAATATAAGGTAATAGGGATAGGGTAAAAAGGTTGAGAAAGAAATAGTAAAAATAAGATGGAGGGAAATTCAGAAATGGTTATTATAACTTTCAATGTGAATGGGATGTTCATAGCAGCTCTGTTTGTGGTGGCAAAGAAGTAGAAATTGTATGGATCCCCATCAACTGGGGAATGACTGAACAAGTGATGGTGTATGGTTATGATGGAATACTACTGTTCTGTAAGAAGTGATGAGCTCGATGATCTTAGAAAGACATGGAAAGACTTACATGAAATGGTGAAGAGTGAAGTGAGCAGAACCAAGAGAACATTATATAGAGTAACAGCAGTATTGTTTTAAGACCAACTTTGAGCACCTAAGTAATTTTGATTATTATAAATACACAAATTAAAAATAAAAGACATATGAAGAAAGACACTATCTGTATCCAGAGAAAGAACTGATAAATACAAGTATGTATGGAATAATCATGTATATATATATATTTATGTATATATAATTATGTATATATTTATATCTATTTGTATCTAATGGTAGCCATCTCTAGGGTGGGGCAGACGGAGGGAGGGAAGAAAAAAAGGAAAAAAAATTCACATTTAAAAGGAATAATAAGTTGTACATAATAGATTTACAGTTTCATATGCAATCATCTTTTTATTATACTGTGTTATGGAAATGCTTGCTTTATTCCATAAATTAAAAACTAAATAAATTTTGAAAAGTAGAATTGAACAAGAGAACTCTGGAGACAAGGTTATTTCCTAAAAATGTTCAGCTTTAGGAAAACTTTGAGTAAGTTCAATAAACAATTCTTTGTAATTTATATTTTTCTTTAATATTTTCCATTTGTTTAACTAATATTTTAAAAATTAAATACCCAACTATCATCACATCACAATTGATTCCTTCTGAATAATCATATAATATATGATAAAAAACTTAGAATGTATATACAAAGTCCACATTTGTCTATGACATAAAAACAATATTTACAATAAACCTGTTCTGCTCACTTTATTTTGCATCAGTTCATGTAAGTCTTTCCAGGTTTTTCTGAGAAGCATCCTGCTCATCATTTCTTATAGCACAATAGTATTCCATCACAATCATATACCACAACTTGTTCAGCCATTTTGCTGTTGATGGGCATCCCCTCAATTTCCAATTCTTTGCTACCACAAAAAGAGCTGCTATAAATATTTTTATACATGTATGGATCCTTTTTTTTTTTTTAATCTCTTTGGGATATAGACCGAGTAGTAGTATTGTTGAGTGAAACAAAAGGTATGCACAGTTTCATAGCCCTTTGGGCATAGTTCCAAATTGCTCTCCAGAATGGTTGGATCAGTTCATGACTCTACCAGCAGTGCTTTCGTGTCTCAGCTTTTCCACTTCCCTTCCAACATTTGTCATTTTCCTTTTCTGTCATACTAGCCTGTCTCATAGGTTTGGGTAATCAATAGTAATTTAGAGCATTTTTTCATATGACTATAGATAGCTTTGATTTATCTGAAAATTGCCTGTTTATATCCTTTGACCATTTATCAACTGGAGAATGACTTTTATTGTAAATTTCACTTATTTCTCTGTATGTTTGAGAAAGGAGGCCTTTATCAGAGAAACTTGCTGTAAATTTTTTCTACAGTTATGAGTACAGTATTATTTCCTTCTATCCTGTTTTTTCCCTGTTTATCCTTTCACTCTGTCCCTCCTCAAAAATATTTTGCCAGCACCTTCCCCAATCTGTCCTCCTTTCTATCAGCAACCCCTCCCTTTCTCTCATCTCCTTCCCCTCCTACTTCTTTGTAGGGTAAGATAGATTTTTGTGCCCAGCTAAGGGTGTATGTTATTCCGTCATTGAGCCAATTCTGATGAAAGGAAAGCTCAAGTGTTGTCTTTCCCCCTAACCCCCTCCCCGGCCATCTTTCCCTCCACTGTTAAAGCTGTTTTGCACCTCTTTCATGTGAGATAATTTATGCCATTCTACCTCCCCTTTCCCCCTTCTCCCAGTGTATCCTTGGGTTATCTTAGAGAAAATTTAATTCTTCAAAAGATGGAGGAAATGTGAAAGGGAACTGCTATACTGAACCTGATTCTGACTAAGAAGAAGAAACTAGTTGCTCATGTAGAAAAGTTAGCAACCTTATGAGGAAATGACCACTTAATCTTAGAATTTGTGATAAAGATCCAAGCTGGGCATAGTCTGATATAGACTCTATATTTTAAAAAGACAGATTCTAAAGAATTCAGAGAAAGGCTACTCATAATCTCATGGTCTAAGCTTATGCAGGAAATACAGGAAGAGAAATACAGGAATACTGATTGAAATTATAATGACAAAAAATTTCAGGTAGTAAGAAAAGGAGGATCTGTCTGAAGAGACCAATGTGGTTGCACAGGAAATTCAGTGATCAACTTAGATTAAAAAAAAAAGGTAGATTACAATTTTATTTTTTTGTTAAGGGTCTTGATGGACAGATAGCTTTTTTATGGGTGTTGAAGGGGGTCTTGGGGTAGACCCTAATAGCCTGAAGGGAGATAGGGAAGCCAATCTTTTCATTCCTTATGGGACCGATTTCTTACTACTTTACTATGAATCATGTATCTCACTACCTTACTATGAGTCATGCACCTCACACAGTAATGTAGTTTCATGCACAGCTTGGGCAGTACACAGGAATTAAGATGTTTGCTTTGGAGATTTCCCTGGTGGCTGTAGCTTCCATGATGCTATGAATGGCAAACTTTTTGCTTTCTTTGTCCTTGGGCACACAGCGGGTGCATTTGGCACATTGGATGGGCTGCATGTGGCCATGGCCCTTCTTGGCATCATTTCTCCTCTTCTTGGTCATTTTGTAAGTGAGGAGCCAAAAGAGCATTGGCTTAGGTTTTTTAAAAAGACATGTGTCGATGACTCCTGGCTTGAACAGAAGCAGGCTGCCTAGCTTCTGTATGCCTACTCTGCAAAAAGAGTGAAACTCCTACCAGACTAAATAATTAATGATCAAAGAATCTAATGAGAAACTTTTGTAAGTGACTTTTTTTTTTTAACTACAGAAAAGTCAACACAGGAAGCTGCACAGAAAATCAACTAGCCAGCCACAGAAAATAGGAGCTGACAGTAAATCCAGGACCAGCACAGGCAAACAAACTTATAGCCTTACAGCATGTCCAGAGAAAGTATGGAGATATGTAGCCTTGAAGGGCAAGAGTGGAGGACTTTGAGGAAAACCCCTTAACACATACACAGGGACCCTTGGAACCCTTGGGATGCAGCAGTGAACAGTGTAGACATTGTAGGACTCCGAGGCCCATAGCACCCACCTGAGACACCATAAAGAGCTCTGAAGATCCAGTATTCTGAACTCAAAAGATCCAGAAAGGCCTAATCCTGGGAAGAAGAGGTCAGGGAACCCAGATGATCTTGAGTAAGATCAAACAGTGTGGAACTCTGAAAAGCACAACAAAGAATGGAACTTGGCTGTGGCACATAGCTCTAATTCAGGAACTAAAGCTGGAGAGGTCAGTAAATCAAAGAGATGAGGACTACTAACAAAAATTATTAAAAAATCTAGAGCTCTGCCAAAAGAAGGAGAGGGGAACTACCTAACTACAAGCGAAGAGAGACTCAAAGAAAAAAAAGGATTTTCCACAGGGACTACATGAATATTTAGAAGAAAGGAAGCAGGTGATTAAAAAATGGAATGAAAGCTCTGGAGAAAGAAAATTAAAAAGTAAGTAAATAGCTTAGAAGAAGTGGCAAACCTTGCCCAAGAAATAGCTACAAGAAAACTAGGATAGGAACAAGAGGCAAGATAGCAGAGAAAAGGCAGGGACTCACCTAAGCCTTCCCCAAACCCCCTTGGAACACCTTTAAATAATGCCCTAAAATAAATTCTGGAGCCATAGAACCGACAAAAGGATGGGGTGAAATAATTTTCCAGCTCAAGACAGCTTAGAAGGTTGGCAGGAAAGGTCTGTCTCACCAGGGTGAGAGTAAAGTGCAATACAATGCAGGTCACACCAGCACAGAGTGGGCCCCAGCAGATCAGGAACAGGCTTTGGGAGTGACTGAATCAGCTTTGGTTGCAGCTGCTTCTGGAGCTTTCAGCCCACAGTTGGGAAGGCGGTCAAACAACTGGTCAGAAGGAGATGGCAGGAGTCTCTTTGCTGACAGTGGGAGCAAGACTCTGTTGCTTTGTCCATACTCAGATGAGGTCACAGTTCTGGGTGGCAGTCCCAGGGCCAGGAGGAGCACTAACATACCAGAGCTTGTGGCTGCACTGGAGCAGGGACCCTCCTCACATTTCTTTGAGAGCTTGTGATCACTCACAGACCAAAGCACAGGCCAGGAGAGTAGTAAATAAACCAATCCTTACATCATACCACCTTGGAAACTTACAGGACTCTAAAAGTATCTCTGAAAACAGCTACACAAAACCCTTGAATCCTGGGACAAGGTGCCTTCCACCTTAGAAACAGGAGGTTTCTAAGTTTCTAAAAACTCTTTAGCAAAGAGTTAAGAGTAAAAAATAGGCTGGAAAAATGAGCAAACAGAAAAAAATTCTGACCATAGAAAGTTACTATGGTGATAAGATCAAATACACACTCAGCTCCTACACACACAAAGCTCCTACATCCAAGGCCTCTAAGAAAGATATGAATTGATCTTAGACCATGGAAGAGCTCAAAAAAAGAATTTGAAAATCAAGTTAAAAAGGTAGAGGAAAAATTGGGAAGATAAATGAGAGTGATGCAAGAAAATCATGAAAAGAGTCAACAGCTTGGTAAAGGAGGCACAAAAAATACTGAAGAAAATAACACCTTAAAAAACAGAGTAGGCCAAATGGTAAAAGAGGTACAAAAATCCAACAAGGAGAAAGGTGCCTTGAAAAACAGAATTGGTCAAATGGAAAAAGATATACAAAAGTTCATTGAATAGAACAGAATTAGCTAGATGGGAAAAGAGGCACAAAAATTCACTGAAGGAAAAAACTCCTTAAAAAATAGAATCAGTTAAATGGAAAAGGAAAGTGATAAATGGTGGAGACGATGTGGGAAAATTGGAACACTAATGCACTGTTGGTGGAGTCATGAAATGATCCAACCATTTTGGAGAGCAATTTGGAACTATGCCCAAAAGGCTATAAAAATGTGCATACCCTTTTTACCCAGCAATAGCTGGGCTTTTAGGGCTATATCCCAAAGAGATCATACAAATGGGAAAAGGACCCACATGTACAAAAATATTTATAGCAGCTCTTTTTGTGGTGGCAAAGAATTGGAAATTGAGAGTATGCCCATCAGTTGGAGAATGACTGAACAAGTTATGGTATATGAATGTAATGGAATACTATTGTGCTATAAGAAATGATGAGCAGGATGCTTCTCAAAAAAACCTGGAATGACTTACATGAACTGATGTAAAGTGAAATGAGTAGAACCAGGAATACATTGTACATAATAACAGCAAGATTGAATGACTTAGCTATTCTCAGCAATACAATAATCCAAGACAACTCTGAAGGACTTATGATGAAAAATACTATCCATCCCAAGGGAAAAAGTTGATGGTGCCTGAATACAGGTAAAGCATAGTTTTTAAACTTTCTTTATTTTTCTTTATTTTTTGGTCTATGTTTTCTTTTACAATATGACCAATATGAAAATATGTTTTGCATGACTGCACATGTGTAACCTATATCAAATTGCTTGCTTTCTCAATGAATGGGGTGGGGAGGGAGAAAGGGTGAGAATTTGGAACTCAAAACTTTAAAAACGAATGTTAACAATTATTTTTACATGTGATTGGGGAAAAATAAAATAATAAATAATTTTAAAAAGAAAACTAGAATACACCAAACAGATGTTAGTGACTCTATCAGACAGCAAGAAATAGAACAGAAACAAAAGATTAAAAAAAAAAAAGAAAATGTAAGATAATATAAAAATAATAAAAAAAAAGAAAATGTAAGATAATATAAAAAAATAAATAAAACAGGTCAAGGAGAGAGAATTTTTACGAACCATATTCTTTGTGAACTGAGTCAAATTTATAAGACCTATTCTTCAATTGACAAAAAGTCAAAGGATAGGAATAGGCCATTTTCAGAAGAAGAAATGAAAACCATCAATAGCTATATGAAAAAAATGCTCTAAATCACCAGTATTGAGAAAAATGCAAATTAAAACAACTCTAAGTTACGTCATATTCATCAGATTGGCTAATATGACAAAAATGGAAAATGATGAATGTTGGAGGGGATATGAGAAAATCGAGACATTAATGCACTGTTGGTGGAGATGTGAATTGGTCCAACCATTTTGGAAAACAATTTGGAACCATTCCCCCAAATCTATTGAACTGTGTATGACCTTTGACTTAGTAATACTGCTACAGGACTACACCTGAAAGAGATCAGAGAAAGAGGAAAAGGACCTATATGTCCAAAAATATAACCATTCTTTCTGTAGTAGCAAAGAATTGGAAACTGAGGGGATGCTCATCAGTTGGGGGATGGCCAGATGAATTATATAAATGTGATGAAATGCTATTATGTTGAAAGAAATGATGAAGGGATGGTTTCAGAAAAACCTAAGAAGACTTGTATGAACTGATTCAAAGTTAAGTGAACAGAACCAGGAGAACACTTTATACAGTAACAATATTGTAAAGAGAATCAATTTGGAAAAACTTAGGAATTCTGATCAAAACAGTGATCCATCACAATTGCAGATGGAGAGTTGATGGGCTCAGAGTTCAGATTGAAGCATATTTTCTTTCTTCTCTCCTCTTTTTTTTTTTTTTAACACATGGCTAATTCAGAAATTTGTTTTGCATGACTATATATAATTGTAATGGGCTTTGTTTTTCTTGCCTTCTCAATGGGTGGAGGAGAGGAAGGAAGAAAGGAGAGAATTTGTGACTTAAGAGTAAAATTTAAAAAATCAGATTCATCCCAAAAACATGATTTTGTCTCCCTTCTTCACCCCAAATTAATCCTGGACACTGTATTTCAAGAGGTCATAAATGAAAGCTTCCCTATCTATTAGAACCAGAGGGTAAAATGAAAATAGAAAGAATTCACAGATCATTTCCTGAAGGCAAGACCAAAAAGCAGTGTCAAATAAAGCAGTTTAAGTACCAAACAGCCAGTCATTATCACACAAGACTTGGCAATCTGTACTATAATCTTGGGATCTTGGGATGCAACTTTGTAACATAATATTCTAAAAGGCAAAAAAGAAATAGGCTTATGACCAGTAATAATCTTACAAAATTGAGCATAATCTTATAAGGGGAAAAGTGCACCTTAAATAAAAGGAGATTTTCAAGCAGTTTTGATGAAAAGATCAAATGTTAAGTAAGAACTTTGAGATGCAAACACAAGTCAAGTGAAACTTAAGTAAATTTATTTCAACAATTGGAAAGGGCTATATGTTGTTATAGTGTAAACATTCTAATAGGGAGAGAAGAAACAACTGGCCCTTCAGAATGTCAACAGGAAATCACAACTACATGAAACATGTGAAAACTATGTTTATTACAGGAGAAAGAAACATGCATGGGGAACCCTAAGCCAGGGCAAAGAGTTAACAATCCAAACAGAAACTTGAATATTTATGGAACTGTTGCAAAGAAAGGAGAAGAAACAGAAATATCTGCCTATTTGGGAGTGGTAGGGGAAGAGAAATCATGAATAATTAAAATGACAAAAGCCACATTCTTTTCCCTTGAGAACTGCTTGACTATGATAATATGATGGTCTGCTTATCTACAAGAGTCCCAGCTACACAAGCTGTTTCCCAGTCTAGTGCACCTGTCTTGACTCCCAAGGACACACAGGGAGTCCAGCTGTGGGATGCAAACAGCAAATAATATCAGCCTAAGCAGGGCTTCATCCTTATCATGTTCAGGGCCTCCTGCACACTCCAGGTCCAGTGTTTCTGGAAAATATGGCAATTCAAAAAGACAAATTCAGGGGACCCCTTAACATTCCTTAACAAGAACTTTAATGTCTTCAGAGGGTGTTAAAGAAGTTAAATAAGAAAACTGAAGAACCTGGAGAGCAGTAGATTTGTTCTGTTCTGAGGGTTTTAAGAGGGGAAGAAAAAGGAAGGTAAATGGAGGAATAGATTAGTGTGGGAAGGTAAATAAGGTGGTAGAACTTATTTCTCATAATTGGGGTATGTGAGAATACAGAGGCATGGAAAAAGGAGTGGGAGGAGTGAGAGTCAGATGAACCTCACTCATATGAAATGGGCAAAGAAGGATTGAGCATAGATACAAACAGATTGGTGCAGAAATGCATCAGCCTCAAAAAGGGAACAATCAGGTATGACTAGAAGAGCTGAGGATAATATTGTAGAGGGAATAGTTACAAGCAAAACAAGCTTCCCAATTTAAAGGGGGGAAATAAAGACAACCAGAATTTAATGGGGGGGGATACCCATCAATTGGGGAATAGCTGAAAAAATTATGGCATATGTATGTAATGAAATAATCCTGGTAATATGAACTGATGCAGAATGAATGGAACAGGACTCATTTTAGGAATCAAATTCTTTGTGAACTGAGTCAAATTTTAAGCCTATTTGACAGAAAGTCAAAGGATATGAATGGCAGTTTTCAGAAGGAAAACTTTTATATATTCTTCACAATATCACATATTAGATTACATGGGGCTTTAGAGTTCACCAAATCCAACCTCCTAATTTTATATATGAGGTTACAGAGAGGTTAAATGATTTGCTCGGGGTCACATAGCTCATAAGTGTGTAAGGCAGGATTAAAATTTAGATCTTCTTGATTCCAAAGCCAATACTCTACCCACTTTATCACCTTTATTGGCATCATAAGGGCAGGACAAACATATGTGTCTGTGGAATCAAAGTAACTGAATTTGAGCTAGTCTGAATATCACTGTGGAGAAATTGATAGGATTCTAGGTTGAAATGTTGGCATCTTCATTTCTCAGTTCACAGTGCCTCCTATGACAGCTTTTCCCTGTTATGATGTTCCTAAAGATTGGTTCTGTGGTACCGTGTGCCACTCTATTGACATGGAGCCTGTGAACTTTCCCCCAAGAAATAATACTTTTTTCTTTTCTATTTTTTTAAACAAGATCCCGTGGCCCCTTTTTTGGTTTGGATAAAAAGCCATCATAAAAAGTGTTTTAGGCAAGATGTAGGCCAGGATGGTGATAGCACTGGAAACTACACTATAGGCAGAGGACTTGAAGGAACTTTGAATGTTTAGCATGAGGAATGTAGGAAATACATCATCACTTCAAGGGCTGTCATGTGGACTTACTCTCCTACTTGTTGATGTAGTAGAGATTCTGCCTTGTGAAACAGAGGCCCTCTGAGGTACTTTTCCAAGTTTGAGATTCAGTGATTAAAATTTTCACACTGTGATAGCATTCCTGTCACACCATCTCATACCTTGCACTGGTCTCTAGTTTCATTGAAGTACATTCTTGAAAAGCTTATAGTCTGATTGAGGAGACAAGGTATATATGTGTGAGACAGTTGGAGAATGATTCTGAAACAGTGCAAGTCTGAGAGAATGTGGTTCAGACATATTAGAATATCTTGGAAATTATCTCATAAAAAGAAGATTCCCATCCTGAACATTCCTTTGCTGTTCTTCTGAACCTCACTGGCTCTTTGGAGAAATCCCAAAGTATATAGTTGAAATTAAGAAATTGGAAGGTTGATATGGATCGTTTACCTGTGTTTTTCTCCCGTGAGCAGATAAAAGAGATTTCTAGTTCACTTCTTAATCTGAGTCCCCTTGGAATTTGGACAAGAATCATAAATTTCAGGTAATTTTTTATGCCTCTACCTTTCGTATTTTAAGAAATGTATTTGTTCAAATTGACTTGAAATCAACACTTACCTGAGTGGTAAAACTTACTTTACATCTATCTGGCTCTATCTTGATGTTTAACAGGTTAAATATATATGTTTTCTAAATCTGGTCACTATGTGTCTTTGTGAGGGCTAATGTGAAATTATATTCCTAGGTTAAATATCTCATAATAGATTCTGATTCAGCTTAAAATTCGGTCACATTTTTTTTTAAACATATAGACAAAACAACTAAATGACTGACTTTGTGTTGTCAAGTTAACAATCTAAAAGTTTATTTTTGTAGAAGGTGCAGCAGACTAGGGTAAACAGATCTCATTTTAGATTAGGTTAAAATTAAAACTATAGGATTTAAAAAATTGATGCCTTTGGTTTTTACGGCACTCTCATTTCTATCCCTTCCTACTTCCCCATGCAGTGAGCACTTGCTTGCAACAAACATGAAAGATTAAAACAATAAAGTAACCCCAATTGACATAATGATCACATCCTATAGAGCCCTTATTCTTCAATAAAGAGCACTTTTTCTCATATCTTTGGAGCCAAGCCATGCATTCTAATTGCACAGTTTTTCATTTTATTTTGTTGTTCTTTCTTTTTATATTGTTGTAATTGTGTATATTGTTTTCTTGGTTCTGAAGCTTATGAACTTATGCAGAATAAAATATCTTCCTATATTTCTCTGGATTGTTCATGTTTGTTATTGTTCATGGTTCAGTAATGTTCTATTACATACATGTATTGCAGTTTGTTTAGATATTCCCCAATCGATGGGCACCTATTCTATTTCAAGTTATTTGTCATCACAAAAAGTACTGCTATAATTATTTTGATATATGGGACCTTTATTTCTGTATTTTACCTCCTTGGGTCAAAGGAGAAGGTATATGCCTAGCATATATATCTCTGAGCCAAAAAGTATGGACTTTTTAGTTATTTTTTAAAAGTATAATTTCAAATTATTTTTGAAATATTTATTATTTATTTTTAACATTAAAATTTTTTTGAGTTCCAAATTCTCTTCTTCCTTTTTGCCCCTCCCCAACCCACTGAGAAGGGAAGCAATATATCAATTATACATGGAAAACATTTCAATATTAACCATATTGTGTCAAAAAGCAAGAAAAATAAAATGAGAAAACTATACTTTCACTCAGAGTTTACCAGTTCTTTCTCTGGAGGTGGATAGCATTTTTTATCATGAGTCCTTTGGAATTTTCTTGGATCATTGTATTGATCAGAATAACTAAGTCTTTCACAGCTGATCATTAGAATATGTCTTTTACTGTGTAAAATGATCTCCTGGTTCTGCTCACTTCACTTTGTATCAGTTCATATAGGTCTTCCCATATTTTTCTGAAACCATCCCCCTAGTCATTTCTTATAGCACAATAGTACTCCATCACAACATATGCCACAAATGTTTGGCCATTTCCCAATTCATAGGCATCCTCTTAATTTCTAATTCTTTGTCACCACAAAAATAGTTATAAATATTTTCATGCATATAGGTCTTTTCCCTTTTTCTTTGATCTCTTTGGGGTACAGACCTAGTGATATTGCTGGGTCAAATGATATGTACATATAGCCTTTTAGGCATAGCTCCCAAATGTTTTCTAGAATGGTTGGATCAGTTTACTATTACAACAACGGTTCATTAGTATATCTATTTTCCGTCTTCATTTTCAGCTTTTGTCATTTCTATTGGTGTGAGGTGGTCCCTCAGAGTTGTTTTAATTTGCATTTCTCTAATCAACAGTAATTAAGAACATTTTTTTTCCTATGACTATAGATAGCTTTGATGTATTCTTATGAAAACTGTTTCTATCCCTTGACAATTTATCAATTGGGGAATAGCTCTTATTTTTATAAATTTGACTCAGTTCCCTATATTTGAGAAAAGAGGGCTTTATCAGAGAAACTTCCTATAAAATGTTTTGATATTACATCATTGTCTATAGTACCTTTTATCAAAATGTAGTTTTCCTGCTTATCCCTTTTAATTAGGTCTATTTTTGCTTTTGCTTTGTCTGAAATCATGATTGCTACCCCAGCCTGTTTTTTTTTTTTACTTTAGCTGAAACGTTATAGATTCTGCTCCATCTCCTTTTTTTTTTTTTTTAAATTCTGTGTGTCTTTCTGTTTCAACTCTATCTCTTGTAAACAACATATTGCTGGATTATGGTTTCTAATCCGTTATGCTATCCACTTCTGTTTTATGGGCAGGCTCACCACATTCACGTTCACAGTTATGATTAGTAACTGTGTATTTCCCTCCATCCTATTTTCTTATGTTTATCCTTCTCTCTCTTTTTTTATACTGTTCAAATTACTTTCAATTTCAACTGGTCTAATGAATTTATACCTTTAACAATTAGTGTACCAGTATGCCTGTCTTCCTATGGCCCCTCCACATTGACATTGTCCATATTTTATCATCTTTGCCAATTTACTGGGAATGAGGAGAAATCTCAATTGTTTTGGTTTTTATTTTACCTTCCGTATTGTTGTTAGCAGTTTGCATTTCTTTTGAGAAATATTTGCTCATATCCTTTGGCCATTTATTTTTTGGGGAATGGATGTTGGTTAAATATTTGTGTTAATTCCCTGTATATTTTGCATATCAGACTTTTATCAGATATACTTGATGCAAGCATTTTTTCCCAACTGACAATTTCCATTATCCTGCCTGCATTGATTTTGTTTTTGCAAAAGCTTTTCAATTTCATTGAATCAAAAATATCTGTTTTATCTTTTGTGATCTTCCTTATCCTTCGTTTGGTCAAGAGTTCTTCCCTTATGAATATTTGTGGAAGTTACCTTAATTCTTATAATGTTTATTTATTGAAATCTAGTATCCTTCTGAATATAATGAGAAGATAGGACTCACTGGAAAAGTCCCTGATTTTGGGAAAGACTGAAGGCAAAAGGAGAATGGGACATCAGAGGATGAGATGGATAGATAGAGGGAGGCAATGAACATGAGCTTGGAGAGACTTTGGGAGATAGTGGAAGATAGAAGAGCCTAGCATGCTATGATCCATGGGGTTACAAAGAGTCAGACATGGCGGAACAACTGAACAATGAAATCCATCTAAAACTTTCTATGGTATAATGGCATAAGTTGCTCATCTAACCCTACTTTTTGCTAAATCGCTTTCCAATTTTCACAAAAGTTCTTATCAGATAGAGAGTCCTTCCCCAAGTAAGTTTTTCAGGCTTACTGAACTTACTGAAGTTGATTGTTTATGATTCTTGCTTATTTAGTCTATTCCACTAAACTACTTTTCTATTTTTAACCTGTATCAAATGATTTTCATCAGTATTGCTTTATAAAATAAATTAAGATCTGTACTTGCAATTCCTCCTTCATTTCAACTTTTAAAAATGATTTCCTTTGAGATATGAGACATTTTGTTCTTCTAAATGAATTTTTTATCATTTTGTCTAGCTTTATAAAATGTTTCTGTGATAGTTTGAGATAACCAAATTTGTAAATAAATTTAGATAGTATTACCATATTTATTTTATTGGCTTGACTGAAACATAAATAATGATTATCTCTCCAATTATATATCTTCAATTATTATTTATTTCTTTGAGGAGTTTTTTATAATAATTTTTATATAAATCTGGACTGTATCTTGGTAGATTGATTACTAGATATTTTCTTCATTTTGTATTTATTTTGAATGGGATTGCTTCATTTTTTCTTCTGGATTTTGTTAATATTATGTGGAAACACTGATGATTTTTAATAGATTTGTTTTGCATCTTTCCATTGTACTAGAAGCTTTTGTCTTAACTTCTTTTTTCTTGCTGATTTTGGGGGATTTTTCTAAGCAAATTATCATTTTATCAGCTCATAGGGAGACTTTTGTTTCCTCTTTGCCAATGTTTGTGTCTTTAATTTCTTTTTCTGGATGCTATTACTAGCATTTCTAGAACTATCAAATAATGGTGGGGACAATAGGCATTTTTGCTTTACCAATGTATTATTGGGAAAGCTTCTAGTGTTTTTTCAATATAAATAATGCTAGGTTTTGGAATTAGATATATGCTTTTTATTACATTAAAATAAACTTTCAAGCAAATCTTTTCTAGAGGACTGATGATTTCTTTTTTCAGAAAGGCTCAGAAAAATCAGTAAGAATATCCTTATAATTGGGGTCTAATCATTAGCATTTGGCCCTATTGATATTTCAAGGTTAGCATTATTCAATATGTACATGGAAAAAGACTACATTTTGTGTAAAATTGTTTGCATAGCATTGGACTACAGAACATTGCAAGTAAAGTAAACCACATTTTGTTCTGTGCAATTTTTTGACAGGAGGAAAGACACTGAGTGTTGTGCCTATGTGAAAAGATTTATAGAAGGCCGTGTTTTTTCAGTGCTAATGATCAGTACCATCTCACTGAATGCCTTGTGTATGGTTTTGCAGACCAATTACGACATTAGAAATTATTTGTTCTTAATTTTTGAGGTAAGAAAATTATTTTTTCCTTTCTGAAAAGGTACTGAAATTTTTAAAGGCATTTTATTCAATGGGAAATTGCTGAAGTTAGACTCAAAAGGTCCCAAATGTGAGTCAATAAAAATATAGGCTCTTCACATTATTTCAGTATTTGAAAAGATCTATGATTTCCTTAGTGTGGACACTCCCTTTATGTATACATATAGATAACAAATCTTCCGTGCCTTTGTAGAGAGCATCATGAGTTTCTGTATCCAAAACAATTCTTGCTAATAATGAGTCTCAACGTTCAGCTCAATTGATCCTCATATTAATTCAAGCCCTTTCCAGCTTGTTGGAGTCTGCCAGAGCTCACACACTACTAGTCTGCCCTTTAAAAGACAAGAGATACCGCAGAACAAAACTTTACTGGACAATCTTTACTTCTAGTAGAAGATAATGAGTCACCCTCCAAGCAGGAAACTATTTCACCATCTGAAAAGATATGGTTTAATGTATCCCTTTACTACATTCTTAAAAAAATGTGTATATATTTATTCACAACAAATTCTCATATAGGATACTATCAAAATAACAAATCATACTTAAGTATCCTTTCTTGTATTGATAAGTGAATTTCACATTATTCTTTTTATGCAGAATTAGACTATGAAGGAAGACTCGAATCCTTGAGAGACAGTTACTCTTTGCCTTTCCTTTTTTACTTCTGCCCTACTTGATCCTTACTCAACTAGTTGGAGACGCTGTATCCAACAAGGAACAGAAAGAAAAGCAGTCAATAGAGGCAACTCTAAGGAGAGTTATTCCAGATAGCAGACAAGAAAATCAGCCATAGAGTCAAAAAAGAATTAATCTGAGACTTTAGATCTAGGCACACAAAGTACCTTGAACTCTAAGCTGTTGCTCCCTATGAATGCAAATTGGAGTTTAGTTCCCAGAGGGGCTCTTTCAGCTATATTTGGTAGTCATCTGTATAGAGATAGTAATTGAACCCACAACAGCAGGTAAGAGTGAACATAGAGAGAGAAGAAAAGATGGCCCAGGACAGAATCCTAAAAAGTATTCCTGTTTAGGGAATTGAGCATGGATAATGATCTAGCAAATGAGACTGAGATGGAGTAGCCAGAAAGGTTGGAGGTGTACTGGACAGCAATGTCATGAAAATCTAGGTGAGAGAGTGATCAGAGGGAGTAGTTAACAGCAAGTGATCAGAGGTAATAGTCAACAATGTCAATACCATAGAGATAAAGTATTAATGAATTAGTAGTTTTTAAGTGCCTTCTGTGTGAAAGGTGCTGTGCTAGGGCTGAGGAAACAGGGAAAAATGAAAGTCTCTGCTCTCAAAGAGAAGTGAAAAAGATACATACACAAAATAAACTCAATGTAATGGGGGAGGGGTTGGAATCAGGAAAGCTTTATCTTCATGTAGGAAGTATCACTTGGGCTGAGTTTGGAAGGAATAAAGGCCTTCTAAGAGTCAGAGGTGAGGAGGGACAAAGATCAAACATTTTTTAAAGTGTTCTCTGAGATGGGAGGTGTGTCATGTGTGAAGAGCAGCAAAAAGGCCAGTTTGTCTGGAGAGCAACACAAAGGAAGAGGAATAATGTATAATAAGGCTAGAAAGGTAGAATGAAGCTGGGTTGTAAAGGGTTTTAAAGGTCAAATAGAAGAGTTGATATTTGATCCTAGAGGAAATACAGAGCAACTACAGTTTATTGAGTAGAGGAGACCAATTAAGAGGGTATTTTGTCTAAGTGAGAAGTGATATAAAGGCTTGAGCTGAGGTGGAAGTCATGTGAATAGAGAGAAGGGAACAAATGGGTGAGTTATTTTAGAGACAGAACTAACAAAATTTGGCAGCACATTGGATTATAAGATAACGGAGAGTAAGGAGCCAAAGATAACATGGAAGTTGTTAACCTGGGTGGTGAAAGATGATGGTGCCCTTAACAGAAACAGGAAGAGGGCTAGGTTTTAGGGAAAAGGTAATGATTTTATTTTGGATATGTCGTATTTGAGATGCTTATGGAACATCTAGTTTAGTTAAAATGTCTAATTGGTAACTGGAGATGGCCTAGTGCTCAGGAGAGAGACTAGTGCTGGATATATAAAAATAAGGGTGATTTACATAGACATTGACATAATAAAATCATGGAAGCTGATGAGGTCACCAAGTGAAAGAAGAGCACCCAAGACACAGCCCTAAGATATACCTACAGTTAGGTGTAGTATGTGTGATGAACTAATAAAGGGGTTTGAGGAGTGGTCAGGCAGGTAGGAGGAAAATTAAAAGAGACCAGTATCACAAAAACCCAGAGAAGAAAGAGTATCTCCAAGAAGAGGATCGTCAACAGTATAAAGTGCTGCAGAAAAATCAAGAAGAATGAGGATTATGAAAAAGCCTGTAATATTTGGTGAAAGGATGAAGACAGAAAAAGCCACTGATTAAGCAATTAAGAGATTATTGGTAAACTTGTTCTGTAGAAAAGATGAGAAAATGCACCTCCCTCCCTTTCCTTCCTTCCTCCTTCCCTTTTCTTCCTTCCTGCCTTCTTTCTTTCTTTCTTTCTTTCTTTCTTTCTTTCTTTCTTTCTTTCTTTCTTTCTTTCTTTCTTTTGTTCTTTCTTTCTTTCTTTCTTTCTTTCTTTCTTTCTTTCTTTCTTTC
>NW_020947062.1:21144883-21205023 GCF_900497805.2 Vombatus ursinus
CTTTCTTTCTTTCTTTCTTTCTTTCTTTCTTTCTTTCTTTCTTTCTTCTTTCCTTCCTTCCTTCCTTCCTTTCTTCCTTCCTTCCTTTCTCTTTTTCTTTCTCTCTCCCTTTCTTTCTGGTGGAGGACTATGGGTATGGAAGACTCCTATACTATCAGATTTGGTGGATATTTTGGTTAGTTTTGCTGAACTGCTTGTTTTTCCTCTTTCTTTTTTATTTTTTCTTATGAAGGATGGCTCAGTCAGTAGGAAGAGAAGGATATGTTCAGAAATGAAGGTGATATAAAAACAAGCATTATCAAAAATTTAAATTAAAAAAGAGAACATGGTAATTTTTGAGTTTCCATCAAGAAGTCTGATTTTAACATATTAAGAAGTGAATAGAAAGCTAGAAAGTAAACAGGTGTAGATGAGTTTTTATAAGAGTTAGGTTATGAAATGGAGAAGAGATATTGTATAATAGTTTGAGAAGATGAGAGGTTCAGCTGAAGTTTCTTTTTAAAGGTTGGGGAAGATGTGGTTCTGTCCACAAGAAGGAGCCTCTGGATGTTGAGAAATTGAAGATTAGAGGGAAGGGAAGGGTTGGTTCATGGGATAATCTCCTAGAGAAGACCTGATAGTATGGGATCCAGAGCACAAGTAGAGGGGTTAGCCTTAGCAGGGAGAGGCATGAATTCTTCTATTCCTGGAGCAAAGGAGAAGAGAATAGGGGTATGATGGGTGATGTTAAGGCTATTTGTAGTGTAAAAATGGGGAAAAGATGAAGTTAGCAATGAATGGCTTTTATCTTATAAAGTGTGATGAAGTGAGAGCCTTTGCTGAGGGGGAAGGGTAAGTAGAGGTGGCTTGAAGAAAGCTTTGAAATAGATGTTGTAGAGAATGTGATAGTTTATCAGGGAAAAGTAAGAGGATCACCTTGAAACAGTGAGGGCCATTTGAGATTAGAAAGCACATGTTTGTAGTTGTCCCAGTCAACATGATAGTATGACTTCCTCCAACATTTATTAGCATATAACTAGGAAGGGAAAAGGCAAATAATTTGGAGTTAAGAAAAGGATGAGTAGTGATAGGACAAGGGGTCAAGAGGGTAGAAGACAGCACAAAGTTGAGCTAGGTAATTATAGGGAGGAAAGTGAGACTAGAACAGGAGTAATGGGCTAAGAAAACAAGAGGGATGGAGTGACTCAAGGTCATGATGATGTTGGAGAACAGATTCAGCAGGAATGAGACAGAGGGAGAGTCTAAGAGAGGAATTTCAGAATTTTAGATCTTGAAGATTAAACAATTACAGGTGATGTTAAGATAAAGTTTAAGACTCTATGTGTAGCTGAGGTGGAGTGAAGGTGCTGATAATGGGAGTGGAGGAAGCTTATAAACTGGGAAGTCAATATCAGCATGAATGTTAAATTCCCAAGTACAAGGGCAGGAGCTGAGGTGGAGAAGAAGAACTGAACTCCTTCATAAGGGAAAGAGAATGACTTGAGAGCCAGGAGAGTATAACAACCAGGATCTGGAGAGGCTGGTATATTTAGGTGAAGTGAATCTCAAAGGAGGAGAGGTTGCTGAATGATGGCCATAGATTAAGGGGTTGGAAGTGATAGTGGAGAGAAAATAGACTCTGATAATTTTTATTTCATTGAGATACCTAAGGATGAGAGATATGTAATCATGATGGACTGAAATGCCAATATTCATATTACTCATATTACTCACTACTACTTCTGGTCCAGAAGGAAGAAAAGGTTTTAAGCATTTATCCTGGGAAAAGAATGCAATCATCCGTAGGTCACTGAACAAGTATCTGTTGGTGGTAGCTCTGTACTACTGAGAGTTAGTATCTTAAGGGGCATGTGCCATGATGGTTGGTATTTCTAACCTATATCATAATGATTATATGATATCTCTCATATTCTTGGGAGTCTCAGTGAAAACAATTTCATTGGGGCTGTGGAATGAATGAGTGGCTACTTAGTAGAGTGCACTGTTCATTGTGGATATTTAATACATGGGTGTTGAATGGTGAATGATTTAATTAACTATCCTTCATTGAATACCTCCCTTGTGGCCAGAAATGTGTTGGCTATATCCCAGAGGAGATAGAAGAAGACATCATTCCTGTTTTGGGGGAACCCATAATCTAGTTAGGAAGACAAAACTCACATATGTGAAATAACCAGTACAAGACAGTTGGAGGACCATTCTGTGTGGTTCAGACAAAGTCCTCTAGGAATTCAGAAAAAAGGAAAGATTATTATTGTAAGATACTGTCCCTTTAAAGTGCTGCCCTATTGTGTGGAGCAGTTTGTTGCTGACTTGTCTACTTTGCTCAGAGAAACAGTTACACTGAGTCAGAGTTCTGAGACAATTATTACTTGTTTTTGACTGTGATAGGCTATAGTGTAATAGAAATAGAAATAATATAGTATAATATGGATATCAGAATTGTTTTATGATTATAAGACACATATAACTTATCTGATTCTAGGCAGAATATGAGAATTTGTTTACTAATCATAAACTAAGATTGGGTTGTTTGTAGAGAGAACTAGAGTTGGAACCCAGAAAGATAAAAAGAGAAAGAGAGAGGGAAAGATTTCAGTACCACATCAGCTAAATTTGAAATTGGAAGTGGTGGATACTGTAGTTACTGGGGAAGAGGAAGTTCAGTGGAAGCAGAGAATCATAGATGTCATCTAGCAGATCCATTAATGTCACTGAGACGACGTGTCTCAGTTGGTCAAGCACAGTGTGTGTCAACTCTCCTTAACGGTGGAAACATTTGTTCAACACAGAAACTGTGTTGATTTATATGAACAGTTCCTGAGACAGAAAAAGGACACCAAAGTTCCAAAGTTGTGACTTTTGCCAAGTACTTGGGTTTTCTTCACTCCCGTACTTCTTTGGCAGATTCCTGTGTGTGTCTACTTTTCCTTGTAGATACTATGAGTACATTGGTAGGAGAGTATGACTTAGGCCTATGTGCAAACAGTGATGCATTTATTATTTCTCTATTTTCCTTAAATATATGAATGAATATCTGTGATGTTATTTTTTGCCTTATAGTTCAATAAATAGTTATGATTAAAATCTAAATTGTCATTATTGTGGGTGGTAGGCATTGGGTGAATGTAAGCACATCAGGGAATATATTCTCCCACAACAAGTTTATCCACAAGATCTTGAGAGAATTTTGGTGTAATCACCTGGTTCTTCTCTGAGAATTGTAGACCAGCCAGAGTCGGAGCAGCCCAGAAAGTGAGTAGGTATCCATATGCCCTATGTGAGAAGTTGAGTTACTACATCGTGGGTTAGTCATCTAGTGTACTCTTTACGCTATATTTTCCTGCATAATTTTTTTTTAATCTATCTGTTCCCCTTGGCCATTGGAATTTCAGAGTAACTGTGACTCTTTTGTTTTCTCTTTCAGGTAGTAGAAGTCCTATTTATGTCTGTTTATTGTTTTGAGTTCTGCATCAAACTTTACGTGGATCCCCTTGGATATTGGAAGAATGGATACAATTTGTTGAATGTTGTCATCATCATCATCCTTTCTGTTCCTTTTTATATGCGGAAGCTGTTTGGCAGGCACTACCCATATCTAAATATAGGAGAAGGCATCCAGTCTCTTCGAATTCTCAAACTCATTCCCTACAGCCGAGGAATAAGGGTAAAAGTGGTTGATTGCGTACATAGCCCTATACAGGCACTGGGGATTTTTTTTTTTTAAATATTTTTTAATTACATTTGAGTCCCAAGCTGTTTCCTTCTCTCCCTCCCAACCCCATACTAGAGAAAGTCAACCAACATTTGACATGAATATACATATGTACATACATACATACATATATACACACACACACACATATGTATAAAACTGCACAATACATAGTTCATTATGTCAGTTTTTTCTCTGAAGGTGGATAGCATCTTCCTTCATAGGTCCTTTGTAGTTGATTTGAATATTCATATAATTCAGAATAGCTTTGTCATTCACATTTACTCTTCAAACAGTATTGCTCTTAGTGTATACAGCATTCTCTTGGTTCTGCTCATTTCACTCTTCATTATTTCATGCAAGTCTTTCAATGTTTTCCTAAAGTCAACCTGTTCAGCATTTCTTATAGCACAGTAGTATTCAATTATAATCATATACTACAACTTATTCAGCCATTTCTCAATTGACAAGCATTCCCTCAATTTCTAGTTCTTCACCAGCATAGAGAGAGCTGCTATAAATATTTTAGAACATATAGGTTCTTTTACTTTTTCCCTGATCACCTTGGGAAATAGACCTAATAATGGTATTGCTAGGTTCAAGGGTATACACAGTTTTATAACTCTTTGGGCATAATTCCAGATTACTCTTCAAAATGATTGAAAGTTGTTTTAATTTTCATTTCTTTAATGAATAATAATTTAGAGCATTTTTCATATGACTATGTATAGCTTTGATTTCTTTCTCTAAAACTGCCTGTTCATATCTTTTGACCATTTATCATTTGGGGAACAGCTCATATTCTTATGAATTTGATAAAGTTCTCTATATTTTTGAGATATGAGACCTTTATTCAAGAAACTCTATAAAAATCCTCCCCTCCCCCCAATTTTCTACTTTCCTTCTAATCTTGGCTACATTGAGTTTTAGTTGTATAAAACTTTCAAAATTTAATGTAGTCAAAACTATCCATTTTATGTCTCACAATGCTCTCTTATTTATTCATAAATTCTTCTACCATAAATCTAATAGGCAATATGTTCCACATTCATCTAATTTACTTGTGATATCTCCCTTTATGTCTAATCATGTATCCATTTTGACCTGAGCTTGGTAAATGGTGTAAGATATTGGTCTATACCAATAGACCTGCCAGACTGCTTTCTAGTTTTCCCAACTATTTTTACTAAACAGTGAATTCTTAACCTGAAAACTTAAATCTTTAAATTTATCAAACACAAGGTAACTATAATAATTTACTACTGTGTGTTGCGTATTTGCTCTATTCTGCTGATCCACCATTCTATTTCTTAGCTAGTACCAGGTAGTTTTGATAATTATTACCTTTAATACAATTTAAGATTTGACACTGCTAGACTTCCTTCCTTTACATTTTTTTCATTAATTCCTTTGATATTCTAGATCTTTTGCTCTTCCAAATGAATTTTGTTATTTTTTTTCTAGCTCAATAATATTTTTTTTGGTAATTTAATTGGGATGGTACTGAAGAAGTAGATTAATTTAGATAGGATTGTCATTTTTATTATATTGGCTTGACCTACCCATGAACAAAAAATTCTTTTTATTCCATTTCTATTAGACCAATTGGGAAGAGTGATGGGGGAAAAGAAACATTAATGTTATTGCAGCTTGTTATTTGAAGCATTTTTAAAATTGATTGAGTCTCTTTCCTATATGATGATATTAATAAATCACATGACCATTAACAATGAATTGTCCAACCATATGAAATAAAGCTCCAAATCACTAATAAAGTAAACTCCTCTATTTAGCTTAGATTTTTTGGGTAACTTTTATTTTATTTTAAAAAAATTAACAAGCATTTATTTATTTTTCCCCAATGAGAGAGAAAAAAAGAAAAACAAAACCCTTGCAACAAATATGTATAGTTAAGCAAACAAATTTCCATAGTTGTCTGTCATATCTAAAAATGTATGTCTCTTTCTGCACTTTGAGTCCATCAGCTGTGTCTCAAGAGGTGGGTAACAAGCTTCATTATCAGTCTTTTGGCATTTTGATTGGTCACTGCATTGATAAGAGTTCTTAAGTCTTTTGTTTTTATAGTGTGATTATTATATAAATTGCTCTCTTGGTTCTGTTCAATTCACTCCAAATCAGTTCACAAGTCCTCATAAGTCTCTTTGAAACTACCCCTTTCATAATGTTTAATCGTTTCCATATGTACCATATCATTTCCTTTATGTACCATAATTTGTTCAGTCATTCTGTACTTGATGGGGTATGGGCCCAAGATGGTCCCCCCAAAACAAAACAAAACAAAAAAAACCCTTCCTTGATCCCTATTTGAACTTCTACTTGGTCAAGGAAGTCTGGCAGTCCCAGAAGTTATTCTTATTCCTATCAACTGGCGTTTCCTTATCACCTAGGCCTTTGTTACCCTAATTAAGACTGGCCCTATTCAATCTCCAGACACTCCCAGATTTTCCCAGGACCCACCCCCAGTCACCCCAGCTTCAAGATCCTCCCTAAACTCCTCCTCCAGTACTGGCCACTCTCATCAAGGCACCCCTTTTCTCAGCCCCCTCAGTCATCCCAAACTACTTGGACTCTCCTAGATCCCTCCCATGGTCTTTCTGTACGTAAGATCCATCCTGGCGGCCTTTTAGGGGCTGAGACTTCCTCATACCTGCTCACCCTTAGAGCATCACAAATGTTCAGATTCCTTAAGAGTCTGGCCTTTATGGCCCATCTTTAATAAACCTTGTCTTTGGCTGAAAGAAAGCTTGGGTTGAATTCTTTTGGGAAGGACGTGTGTGTCATGATTTGGGGTCCCAGCATCCCTAAACCTCTAGACCTTAACATACCCACTCATTATCTAGTTCTTTGTTTCTATAAAAAGAGCTACTATAAACATTTTTGCATACATGGGTCATTTTTCCACTTTCTTTGATCTCATTGGAGTACAGGCCTAGTAGTGCTGTAGCTAAATTACGGTCTAGTGACTTTTTGGGCTTAGTTCCAAATTGCTCTCCAAAATGAATGGACCAATTCACAGCTCCACCAATAACAGTGCATTAATGTGCCTGTTTTCTCACAGTGTCTCCAGAACATTTGTCATTTTCCTCTTTTGTCAACTTTACCAATCTGATGAACATTTTTCACATGACTATTGATTGCCTGGACTTCTTGAAATTGGCTATTCATATACTTTTAACTATATGAATTGGGGTTCTGTTTAACTAATAATACTCTTCTCAACCTTGTCTCAACCCATCTTTCTAGCCTCCTTGTATATTATTTCCTCTCCTGCATTCTTCAATCCAACCAAACTGGCTTTCTTTCTCTTCCTCATACATTACACTTTATCTCCTATCTCCATGCTTTGGCACTTTCCTGCATGCTTGGAATTCAACCCCTCCTCACTTCTACCTCATTCAATCCCTCTGGTCCTTTCAAGATCCAGTTCAAACACCACCTTCTATTGGAAACCTTTCCTGATCCTCTCAAACTACCTTGTATTGAATTACTTTGTATAAATATTTATAACTTTATTCTCTTTATATTTATATATGTCCTTGTCTTCCCTATTAGAATTTGAGCTCCTTGCAAGTAGGAATTGTTTCACTTATTGTATTTATATTCCCAAGGCCTAGCACAGTGTAAGTGCATAATAAGTGCTTAATAAATTCTTGTTACTTGCATAATAGCCCTGCTCAGCACTGGAAGGTAAGGCATGCAAAGTCAAAATTACTCACCCATATTTCTAGTCTCTGAAGCTTGCTACAACAACTGGATTATTGCCAACTTGTTTTTTTGAGTAGTTCTGTCACATTTTATTCAACAAATATTTGTTAAGTGATCATTATGCAGAGTCCTTTCTTCAGTGTCAGAGGTGATGCAAAGTTTATCTAAGACATGGTGTTTTCCTTTAAAGAGCTTATAGTATAGTAATGCTACACTTCCATGAAAACTTCTGCACTTATATGAATAGAGAATATGTTGCCTTGAACTCTACCCAGTGCAAACATAAAACTATACTTATACTTCCTTCAGAAATATGCTGAACCAAATATGCTTAAGATGGATGTAGTTAACCTTGTCTATTTATGTATTAGGTGTTTTTTGTTCTAATTTTTTGTCTGTTGTAACCATTACATTAGAAGATCTCAGAGATCCTTTTGAGGGTCTGACTATTCCCAAATGCAAGGTCAGGATGTTTTCATGTTAGGAGTGGGGAAGGGAAAGGTATATCTGCATCTATATCTATATCTATATCCACATCCATATCCATATCTATATCTATACATTTTTTATCTTGAATAACGATTATTGGGCACTTGCTAACTCTAGCGTGAGAGCATTGCATGGTTATAGCTAAAGGTTTTCTCTTCCCCTCTCTTCTTCCTAATAGTACTCAACATCTCAGCTAAAAAAGTGACTTAATAATAATATTTTACATTTCTGTAGCACTTAAATTGCAAAATGCCTTCTTTATAACAACCTTGTGGGGATAATAATACCAGTATTATTCCTATTTTTAGGTGAGGAAACTGAGACTCAAGAGGTACAATGACTTGCCTCTGGTCACATGAGGAAGAAGTGGTAGGTCCTGGAGTCATACATAAATCATACAACTTCAGAGTTGGGTGAGAGAGCTCAGAGGTCTTCTAGTCCTGTGTATTGGATCACAGGAGGTAGACCTGAAAGATATTTTAGAGATTATCTAGTTTGACCTTCTCATTTTACAGATGAGGAATCTGAGACCCAGATAAATTAAGTGATTTGTCTGAGGTCATCTAAGCTGCACAGATTCAAATCCAGATCTTGAGACATTAAATCCAGCGTTCTTCAAACCATACCATGTCACTTTCATCTGTTTGTTGTACTTAAGGTCCATAGTTCCATATCATATTTGTGCTATCGAAAAGAAAGCCAAAGTTGCCCTAGGGCAGTATAGTATCACTTAGACAAGGAGGTCTATGATAGCAGAATTCTGGAAGGGCTAGATGTGAGCAGAATTGTATTTGAAAAGCTCTTTTACTTGATTTTACCAAAGCTAAGCAAGGTAAGATCAAAATCTGTAAAATCTTGAAGAGCATGGAAATAACAAATATTGACCTTTGGAAGCTTAAAAGATGCAAACTGAGGTTAAACTTTCAGAATTTTTATCCCAAGAGATGGTAGTGGCTGAAAGTATAAAAAGATCCTTAAAAAAGTTAGATAAAATCATGAATGATAGAACCTTAATGGGCTTTTTTTCTTTTGGGAAAGTGGGTTGTTTGTATACATTCCTAGGCTGAAAGGATAATGGTAGTTAGGTCACTTAAATATATCTCTATCAGAAATGTAGTTTGGACTAGACCATGGTTGTAGTTATTATTGTACATTTTAAAAATTCTGAAACACCAAAAAAAGAGTGTTTCTATATACAGAGCAGAACACAAAATGAGGATTCTGTGTGAATCCATGATTCTCCATTTAATGCCACTTGCTTTAAAAAAAGTGTATGATAAATTCTACATGTTACTTCTAAAACTGTCTAGCTTGTCTCTGCTACCTTTCCAATATCCTCTTCTTCTGTGCACTTAAAAAATGTTTCAGTGGCCTCTTTTTTTTCCCTCCCATCACTGTTGTTAACCTCTTTTCTCTCCATGATTTTCCTTCCCAATAATCAAGAGGAAAAAAGAGAAAAAACCCAACAACTTGTAACAGATAATCATAGTCAAGGGAAAAGAATCCTCACAGTGGCTATATGAAAAAAATGTACATGTTTACACCTTATATCTATCACTTTTCTGCCAGGAGGTAGGATAATAATAATAACAATATTAATAATAATAGTAGCCAATTTTATATAATGTTTTAAGATTTGCAAAATGCTTTACATTTATCTTCTCATTTGATATGCTTTTGTCATGGGTTCTCTGAGGCATGTCTGGTCCTTGCGTTGATCAGAGTTCTAGCTTTCAAAGTTGTTTTTCTCATATGGTGGAGCTGATATGGTACATTAGAGGCAGCAACCAGCTGAACTCTCTCAACATTCCCCTCCAAACAACTTTAAAATAATGCCTCAAATAAAATTTTGGAGTGGCAGAGCCAACAAAAGGTCAGAGTGAGCCATTTTTCTAGCCTAAGACAACTTAGGCAGTTGGCAGGAAAGCTCTGTGACACCAGGGTAGATGTAGGCCTGGAGCACAGCAGTAAGACCAGCTTGGGCCCTGGAGGTGGCCCTGAAGCTCTCAGCTCAGAGATGGTAAGGGGGTTGGACAACTGGTTAGAAAGAGATTACAGGAATTCACCCTTCCCTCCTTGTTGTCAATGGGCACAGAACCAGTCTCTGTTTAGCAACTCTGTTGCTCATAAGCACTTCTGGGTCACAGTTCCAGGGTGCACAGATGTTTGGTCATAAGGGAACAGGGGACCTGGTCACAGTTCCAGGGTCAAGAGAGATTGTGGTTACAGGGGAGCAGAGACTCTTGCAGGCCAAAAGCAGAGCACAGACCAGGAGAGCAGTGACCACGTCTCTCCTTTGATCATACCACCTTGGAAACACCAAAAAGTGGCAGACTCCCAGAACTAGCTCTGAAAACAGGAGCATGAAAAAATTGGTTCAAAGTCAAGAAATAGGTTGGAAAAATGAGCAAGTGACCAAAAAAAAAAAAAAAAAAAAGAACTTGACCATGAAAAGCTACTATGGTGGTAGGGAAGACCAAGATATAAACTCAGAAGAAGACAACAGTGTGAAAACAAGCTACAAGCATAGGTTCAAAGAAAAATACTAATTGGAATCAAGCCCAACAAGAATTCCTAGAAGAATTAAAGAAAGAAATTAAGAGAGTGATAGAAGAAAAATTGGGAAAAAGGATGAGAATTATACAAGAAAAGTATGAAAATAGAATTAACAGCTTGATAAAAGAGGCACACAATACTGAAGAAAATGCCTTAAAAAATAGAATTGGCTTAATGGTAAAAGAGGCACAAAAATTCACTGCAGAAAAGAACTCCTTAAAAAACAGAATTGGACAAATGAAAAAGGAGGTACAAAAATTCACTGAAGAAAAGAGTTCCTTAAAAAGCAGAATTAGTCAAATGGAAAAAAAGGTACAAAATCTCAATGAAGAAAATATTTTCTTAAAAATTAGAATTGGGCAAGTGAAGGCCAATAACTCTATGAGACATCAAGAAACAATAAAACAAAATCAAAAGAATGAAAAAAATAGAAGAAAATGTGAAATATCTCATCAGAAAAACAACTGACTTGGAAAATAGATCAAGGAGAGATAATTTAAGAATTATTGTACTACCTGAAAGTCATGATCAAAGAAAGAGCCTAGATATCATATTTTAAGAAATTATCAAGGAAAACTGCTCCAATATCTTAGATCCAGAGGGTAAAATAGAAATTGAAAGGATCTACTGATGTCCTACTGAAAGAGATCCCAAAATGAAAACTCCCAGGAATATCATAGCCAAATTTCAGAGCTCCCAGGTCAAAGAGAAAATATTGCAAGCAGCCAGAAAGAAACAATTTAGATATTGTGGAGCCACAGTCAGGACCACACAAGATTTAGTGACTGCCTTATTAAAGTATCAGAGGTCTAGAAGGCAAGGAGTTAGGATTACAACCAAGAATAGTCTACCCAGCAAAACTGATTATAATCCTTCAGGGGAAAAATGAATATTTAATGAAATAGAAGACTTTTAAACATTCTTGATGAAAAGACCAGAGCTGAAAGAGAAGCATAACATATATATGAAAGAGTAATCACAAAGGAATTAATAGAGTTAAACTGTTCACATTCCTATATGGGAAGATGATACATGTAACTCCTAAAAATGTTATTATTATTAGGCAGTTAAAAGGAGTTTATATAGACAGAGGGCATGAATGTGAACCCATTTTGTTAGAATGATCTCCAAAAAAAAAAAAAAAATGAAGGGATAAGAAAGAGGATTAGGGAAAGGGAGAAGGGAGAGGTAGAATGAGGAAAATTTTCTTATATTAAAAAAAGGAGTTCAAGGAAGACCTTTTGCAGTGGAGAGAAAAATGGGCAGAAGTGGGTAATACTTGAACCTCACTCTCATCAGAATTGGTTCAAAGAGGGAAGAATATATATATATATACACACATATATATTATATGTATATATGTATATATACATTCAGTTGTGTACAAAAATCTAACTTGCCCAATAGGGAAATAGGAGGGGAAGGAAATAAGAGAAAAGGGGGGATGATAGGAGAGAGGGCAGATTGGAGGAAGCAATGATTAGAATCAGAATAGATTTTCAAGGGACAAGATAGGAAGAGAGAGAGAAGAAGAAACAGATAAAGAGGGACAGTCATTTTGTATATGTACAAAAATATTTATAGTGACTCTTTTCGTGGTATCAAGGAAATGGGATGGAGGGAAATACACGGTTAGTAATCATAGTTGTGAATGTGAATGGGATGAGCTCAGTCATAAAGTTGAAGCAAATAGAAAAATGGATTAGAAACCAGAATCCAACAATATGTTGTTTACAGGAAACATACTTGAGGCACAAAGACAGAGAGTTAAAATAAAAGGGCTGGAGTGGAATCTAATATGCTTCAGCTAAAGTAAGGGATGGGGCAGAGGTAGCAATAAAGATCTCAGATGAAGCAGGGGCAAAATTAGCCCTAATTAAAAGAGAATCAAGGAAACTACATTTTATTAAAATGTACTATAGACAATGAAACAATATAAAATTTTTTTACAGTAAGTTTCTCTGATAATGACCTCATTTCTCAAATATATACTGAGTATAGAACTGAGTCAAATTTATAAAAATAAAAGCCATTCCCCAATTGATAAATGGTAAAAGGATATGAACAGGCAGTTTTCAGAAGAAATCTAAGCTATCTTTGAAAATCAAAGCCATCTATGAAAAATGCTCTAAATCACTATTGATTAAAGAAAGGCAAATTAAAACATCTCTGTTGTGCCACCTTATACCTATCATAAATGACAAATGCTGGAGGGCAGGAGGGAAAAATAGGTACATTAATGAACTGTTGGTAAAGTAGTGAACTCGTCCAGTCATTCTGGAGAATGTTTTATATTTATTCCAAAGGGCTATAAAACTATGCATTCCCTTTGACCCAGCAATACCACTACTAGGTCTGTATCCCAAAGAGATCAAAGAAAAAGGAAAAGGACCTATATGTACAAAAATATTTATAGTGACTCTTTTCGTGGTATCAAGGAATTGGAAATTGAGGGGATGTTCATCAACTGGGGAATGGCTGAACAAGTTGTGACACATGATTGTGATGGAGTACTATTGTGCTGTAAGAAATGATGAGGAGGTTGGTTTCAGAAAAACATGATAAAAGACCTATATGAACTGATAAAAGTGAAGTGAGAAGAACCGGGAGATCATTGTGCACAGTAAAAACAACGCTGTAATGATGATCAACTGTGAGAGGCTTGCCTACTCTCATCAATAAAATGATCCAAGAAATTCCAAAGGATTCATGATGGAAAAAATGTTATCCACTTCTAGAAAGTGAACTGGTAAACTGTGAATGCAAATTGAAGTACAATTTTATCATTTTCTTTATTTTTCTTGCTGTTTTGGGGAAAATATGCTTTGCATGACTTCATGCATAATTGATATTATATTGCTTGCCTTCTCAGTGATTGGGGGAGGGGTGGGAGTGAGTGAGAGAATTTGAAGCTCAAAATTTAAAAAGAGAATGTCAAAAATAAATAAATAATGAATTTCCTTGACAATGGTGTTGTCCCTGTATATATTGTTCTCTTGGTTCTGATCATTTCGTTCTGCATCAGTTCTTATTATCTAGGATTCTCAGCAAACATCTCTTGTGATTTCTTACAGCTCAATAACATTCCATTACATGCATATAACATAATTTGTTCATCCTTTCTTCAATTGTCAAAAGGCAATCAAAGGCATTCCCTTAAATTCTAGGTTTTTTTTCTTTTCTCCTGTATCACCTCTTTTCATCCTTCCTTTAAGAGAAAGAAGTTTGTTTTGCTTGTGACTATTCCCTTCGTGGTGTTTTCTTCCCTCTTAACTCTGTCCCCAAACTCACTTGTTCTTCTCTTGAGTCTGATGTACTTCTTTTTTTTTTTTAATTCAATTTTAGGCAGTTGGGGTTAAGTGACTTGTCCAGGGTCACACAGCTAGCCCGTGTCAAGTATTTGGTCTGAGGTCAGATTTGAACTCAAGTCCTCCTGTTTTCAGGGCCGTTGGTGTATCTACTGTGCCACCTAGCTGCCCCGTCTGATGTATTTCTAACAAATACTTTGTTTATGTGGATCTGTGTTCAATTCTCCTTTGTCCATTTCAAATAAGAGTGATGTTCATCTAGCCCTTAGTCCTCTTGCTCCCTTTTCATGTTTGTATGTTCTTCTCATGCACTTCAATTATAGCAAATTGTATACCCTCCTTTGTTCTTTTTACATTAATGTATTCCTCCTTTTATCCTCCCTTCTCTTTTCTTTGTTAAAACCCTCAGAACAGAACCAATCTACCCCTGAAGTTCCTTTGATTTTCTTATTTAACTTCCTTTAATACACTTTGAAGTCAGCCAGTCAACTGACATTTATTAAATGGCTATTATGTGTCATTTAATTTATGGGGATACAAAGAAAAGCAAAACCCCAAAAAACCCTCCCTGCCTCAAACAAACAAAACAACAACAACAACAACAACAGCAACTTAATTCCTGTTTCATGGAGCCAACAGTCTAATGGGAAGGATAACATGCAAACAACTGTGTACAAATAAGTTATGTGCAGGATAAATTGAGAATATTCTCAGAGGGAAGGCACTAAGATTAAGCAGGACCAGAAAAGGCATTTGGCAGAAGGCAAGACTTTAGATGAGATTTGAAGGAAACCAGGGAAGCTAGGAAACAGATAAAGAGGGACAGTCAGTGAAAACAGTTGGAGTTAGGAGATGGAGAGTTGTGTTTGAGGAACAAGAAAGCAAAGAGTACATGGAGAAGGAATGTTATTTTATGGTAAGAATAGTGGAAAGTTAGGAAGAGGCTAAATTATGAAGGATTTTAAAAACCAAGCAGGATTTTTTATTTGATCCTGGAGATAATAGGGAGCCATTGGAGTTTATTGAACAGGGGGTGTGATAGGATCAAATCTACACTTTAGGAAGATCAGTGTGATAGCTAAGTGGAGGATGTACTGGAGCAGGTAGAGACTTGAGGCAGGGAGACCATGCAGCACACTACTACTACCCTTAATCTAGGCATGAAGTGTTGATGACCTGCACCAAGATAGTCACAGTGTCAAAGGAAAGAAGAGGCATATAGGACAGATGTTACAAAAGTAAAAATAACAACGCTTGACAACTGATTGAATACAGAAGAGGTGAGAGAATGAGCAATTGAGGATGACACTTAGGTTTGGCTCCTGGAAAGATAGTGGTACTGTGGATAGTAAGAAAAGTGAGGAAGAGGACAGAGTTTAGGGGGAAAGGATAATGAGTTCAGTTTTAGACATGTAGAAAGATTTTTTTTAATAATCACATTTTATTTTGTTGAGTCCTTTTAGTTGTTACTATTCCCTTCCTTTGCTTATTTCCTTTTTTTTAAAATCAATTTTATTTGGTTTTCATTCCCAAATTCTCTCTTTACCTTTCTCATCCTTCCCTCACCCACTGAGAAAGCAAGAAAAATACAACCTATTACAAATGCTTAGAAAAGAAATTTCTGAATTAATTATGTTCCAAAAAAAGGAGTCATTACTTCTCTATCTGTAGGTGGAGATAGCGTATTTTATCATGAGTCCTTTGGAATTTTGGTTGGTCCCTGTATTGATCAGAGTTACTAGATCTTTCAAAGTTCATTATCTTTGCAATGTTGCTGGTACTATATAAATTATTGTCCTGGTTCTGCTCCTTAACTTTGTATCACTTTATATAAGTCTTCCCAGGTTTTTCTTAAACATCCCCTTCATCATTTCAATATAATAGTATTCCATCTCATTCATATATCATAACTTGTTCAGTCATTCTCCAATTCATGATCATTCCCTTAGTTTCCAATTCTTTGCCACCACAAAAAGAGCTACTATAAATATTTTTTGTACATAAGGGTCCTTCTACGCTTTCTTTGATCTCTTTGGGGTATAATAGAAGGGATATTGCTGGATCAAAAGTATGTATACTTTAGTAGATTTTGGGACAAAGTTCTGAATTGCTTTCCAGAAGGTTTGGACTAGTTCAGAGCTCCACCAACAGTGCATTTGTGTACCAATTTCCCTATATCCTCTCCATCTGATAGAATGAGAGGGTTGTTTTAATTTGCAGTTCTCTAATTATTTCCAGGGGCAGCTAGATGACTCAGTAGACAAAATGCTAGGTCTAGAATCAGGAAGGCCTGAGTTCAAATCCAGTCCCAATCACTTGCTGTGTGACCCTGGGCAAGTCACTTAACCTTTGCCTTACTCTAATGCAGAGGGAAATGGCAAACCACTCCAGTATCTTTGCCAAGAAAATTCTATAGACAGTATGGTCCCATGAGATTAAAAGAGTCAGACATGACTAAACAAAATAAATAAAAAATTATTACTGATGTAGAACATTTAAAAAATATGGCTATTGATAGCTTGGAATTCTTTCTCTGAAGCTGCCTATTTTATATCCTTTGACCATTTTTCATATGGGGAATGGCTCTTATTCTTATAAATTTAATTGGTTTTCTATATATTTTATTTTGGTGAGGCAATTGGGATTAAGTGACTTGCCTAGAGTCACACAGCTAGTGTTATGTGTCTGAGGTTGAATTTGAACTCAGGTCCTCCTCACTCCAGGGCCAGTGCTCTATCCATTGTACCACCTAGCTGCCCCAGTTTTACATATATTTTAGAAATGAGACTTTTATCAGAAAAATATGCTACAAAGGTTTTCCCCAGTTTCCTGCTTTTCTTCTAATTTTACCTTCATTAGTTTTGTTTGTGTAAAACCTTTTTAATTTAATGTAATCTATTTTATTTCCCATAAAACTCTCTATCTTTTGTCTGGTCGTGAATTCTTCCCCTTATTCATAGATTTGACAGGTAATTTCTTCCATACTCCATTAATTTATTTATATCACCCTTTATAACAGGGGTGTAGGGTGTGTTCAGGGAAGACTAGTACCTCTGGTGTGAGGGCTACTGAGCCCTTTTCAGGGTTGCTTTCCATCTTTGGTGTCCACCTGATTCACCCAGCTCTCACCTGTGGTTCCAAGAAGCTGTAGTATATGCAGTAGTCTCACTCTGATGGGCTAAACCAGATTGAGAGTAACCAAAGGGTTTCAAATCCTTCAATAAGTTTAGCATATGAAGACTTCCTGCAGTGAAATGAGCAGATAAAAACAATTTGTTTCAACAGCTATGAAGGCAACTGAAGCAGGTGCTATGGAGTGCTTAAAGCTTGGTTAGACATCAAAGATGCCAAGGTCATCCACTGCATCCTGAGCCATACCAGTCGTCTTGACTTTGTCTTGCCACTGGATTCTGATGATTCTGGAAGAGAATGTGGGGCCAACGACTTTGCACAACTTTGTCTCACTTAAATCCAATTTATGCATGAATGGAAAGATAACACCTATACCATTTTACCATTTGTACCTAGCTCAAAGTCCTATGGTGACGGACAAGTGAAGAAGCAGCAGGTACAAATACCCTAGGAGCTGTAGTCACAACCTTGCACACAATGGCCCAAACCATAGGGTCATTTTCTCACTGGAAGCAGCAGTGGGATTTGGCAGTATGTCTGAGCAGCCTATTTTAAGAATGCAATGCTCACCTCCTGGTGTGAGGAAGGGGCTAGAAAAGGTGCCTAAAAACTGCTTACTGTGGCAGGTGGGGATTCCACCCTGTGGTTAAAACACACAAAAAAATGTACAAAAACTTTTGCAAAGATAATTCCACTCACCACCAGTATGTGGAATGTATGCATGTTTGTGGACAATACAAAATCTAATAGATCTGAAAGATTAACAGCTCTTGTTGTGAGAGAACTCAGCAGATATCACATCCAAATAGCAGCCCTGAGTGAAACAAAGCTGGCAAATGAAGGCCAGCTTACTGAAGATGGAATTGGAAACACATTTTTCTGGAGTGGCCATAGTGAAGGGGAACAGCATGAAGCTGGTGTGGGTTTTGCAATCATAACTAACCTAGTCAACAATCTTGTATGCCTATCAAAAGAAGTGAATGACAGGCTCATGACAATGTGATTACCACTTGCAGAAAAGCACTACATCACCATTATTAGTGCATATGCTTCCACCATGATGAATGCTGATGAGGTCAAAGAAAAGTTTTATGAAGACTCAGAGACCCTCATCATCAGTGTTTCAAAAGAGGACAAGCTTGTAATTCTGGGAAACTTTAATGCAAGAGTAGGCATGGACTAATAGACATGGCAAAAACAGCAGTAGCAATGGTCACTAACTACTGAAGACTTGTGCATCTAATGACCTCATCCCCAATACTATCTTCCATTTACCTAAATGCAAACAAACGAACAAATAAAAAACAAGCAAACAAAAAAAAAAACTTCATGGATACACCCTCGCAGCAAGCATTGGCATTTAATAATGTGATTGTAAGGAGAAGAGACAGAGAAGATTGAGAGTGACAAAGAATCATAGAATTATTTTTTCCATGCTAAGTATTCACATTCATCAAAAGCTGAGGCCCCATGGCAAGATGAGCACCAGAAGACTTAATGTCAACAAATTAGAGCACTTCTCCAAGCCGGAATGGTTCATTGCTAACTTGACGGGAAAGCCGAGCTAACACACAGTTGGCAGTAGTGGAGCAGAAAGAGAAGGGGAAACTTTCAGAGATGTGGTGTACAGCACTGCATTGGCTCATATAGGCCAGAATACTTGCAAACATCAGGATTGGTTTAATGAAGATAATGGGGAAATTCAGAAGCTGCTAAATGAAAAATGAAAACTCTACAGAGGTTGCCAGCAGGATTGTTCATCTGTTCCTAAGAAGGCAGCATTTAACTCCATCAAAAATAAAGTTCATGACTTCTGGTGCTGAGATTGCAGAATGAGGAAGGAACTCACTGGAGCCCTCCCAAATTCCCTTCCAAACAACTTGAAAATTGCATCAGAATTGATTCAGGAGCAGGGAAAGAGCCTACTAGCTCAGTAGGAAAGGTCTGTCTCACTGGTGCTGGAGAGGAATGTCTGAGAGCAGAAGCAGCAGGCTGAACACCATGAGTCATGTATGGAGGCTCTGAGTCGCAGAGCAAACCACTAGTGATGCCCTGCCCTCTTGCAAGCCAGCAGCACCAAGGCAAGCCAGTAGAATGCAGCACAGTGAGGCCCCATTCCAGTGGGTTCCCCCCCAGTGCAGGCCACCAATGAGGCCTAGCCCCATGGCTGATCAGTAGCAAGGCTCCGCCCCCAGGTCCAGGCCAGCAGTGAGACCACACCCCTAGGGCTGGCCAACAACAAGATCCCTCTCCCAGGACCAGCCAGCAGAGAGGCCCTGTTTCCATAGCAACCCAGCAGCAAAGCCTTACCCCTGGAATAGGCCAGCAGTAAAACCCCACATTCAGGGGAGGTCAACAGGGAGGCTCCACCCTCCGCAGGAGTGGGGAACCTGCAGCCTCAAGGCCACTTGTGGCCTTCTAGGTCCTTGAATGTGGCCTTTTGACTGAGTGCAAGTTTTATAGAACAAATACTTTTATTAAGGGGATTTGTTCTGTGAAGTTAGGATTCAGTCAAAGGGCCACACTTGAGGACCTAGAGGGCCACATGTGGCCTCAAGGGCACTGGTTCCCCACTCCTGCCCCAGGACAAGGCAATAGAGAGGCCCTCCCCCCTCCAGCATAAGCCAGCACCCAGGCCTTGAGGCCCAGTGAAAGCCAACAGCAAGACTGAGCCCCAGTACAAGAAGTGTGGGACAATGCAAGAACAGAGCTTAATTCTCGCATAAAAATATCAAGTCACAAAATAGGCAGAAAAGTGAGCAAAAAACAAAAAAAGAATTTGGTTATAGAAAGTTACTATGGTGACAGGGAGGACACCAAGGCACAAACTTAGAAGAGGGCAACAGTGTCAAAATGGCTACATGTGAAGCCTCAAGGAAAAAATATAATTTGGTCTCAGGTCCAAAAAGAACACCTGGAAGAACTTAAAAAGGATTTAAAAAAGCAAATTAGAGAAGTAGAAGAAAAACTGGAAAGAGAAATGAGAGTAATGCAAGAGAATCATGAAAAAAGAGTCAACAGCATGGAAAAAGATATACAAAAATTCACTAAAGAAAATAACTCCTTAAAAAATAGAATTAGCCAGGGTAGCTAGGTGGTGCAGTAGATAGAGTACCGGCCGGATTTGAACTCAGGTCGTCCTGACTTCAGACCTGAGTTCAAATCCGGCCTTAGACCAAACACTTGACACTTACTAGCTGTGTGACCCTGGGCAAGTCACTTAACCCTAATTGCCTAAAAAAAAAAAATAAAAAAAAATTCACTAAAAATAGAATTAGTCAAATGAAAAAGGAGGTGTAAAACCTCGCTGAAGAAAAAAAATTCCTTAAAAAAATTGAGCGAGTACAAGCTAATTATTCCATGAGACATTAAGATATGATAAAACAAAATCAAAAGAATAAAACAGGAAGAAAATGTGAAATTTCTCATTGTAAAAACAATTGACCTGGAAAATAGATCCAGGAGAGATAATTTAAGAATTATTGGACTACCTGAAGGCCATGAAAAAAAAAACCTGGCCAACATTTTTAAAGAAATTATAAAGGAAAACTGCCCCAATATCCTAGAACCAGAGGGCCAAACAGAAATAGAAAGAATCGATCACCACCTGAAAGAGATCCCAAAATAAAAACTTCCACGAACATCATAGCCAAATTCCAGAGCTCCAGTCAATGAGAAAATACTGCAAGCAGCCAAAAAAGAAAATATTCAAATATCATGGAGCTACAATCAGTATCACACAAAATTTGGTGGCTTGTATATTAAAGGATCAGAGGGCTTGGAATATGATATTCCAGAAGGCGAAGGAGTTTGGATTGCAACTAAGAACCACCTACCAAGCAAAACTGAGTTTAATCTTTCAGAGAAAAAAATGGATATTTAACAAAATAGAGGACTTTCAGGCATTCTTCATTAAAAGAACAAATCTGAAATAAAATTTTGATCTTCAAATATGAGACTTGAGGGAAATATAAAAAGGTGGAAATGAAACAAGAGAAAACACAAGAGATTCAATAAGGTTAAACTGTTTATATTCCTATATGACAAGACGATGTCTGTAACTCTTAAGAACACTATTACTGTCAGGGCAATTAAGAGGATTATATGTAGACGGAGGGTACAGATATAAGGTGACTTTGATGGATGATACCTACAAAAACAAAGTAAAGGGTTTAGGAAAAAGATAGCATTGTGAAAAGAAGGGCGGGGGACATAGAATGGAGTAAATCATCTCACATTAAAGAGGCATGAAAGAGCTATTATAATTGAGGGGAGGCAGGGGATGAGGTGGTGGGCAGAGACTTGAACCTTACTCTCATCAGAATTGGCTCAAAAAGGGAATAACAAACACACTCAGTTGGATACAGAAATCTATCTTCCCCTATAAGAAAGTAAAAAGAAATGAGGATAAGAGAAGGGAGGGGAACTGATAGAAGGGAAAGCCTGGAGGAGGTGGTGACCAGAAATAAAATGCTTCTAGGGAGGGACAGGGTGAAGGTAGGAGACAGAAGGATAAACAAGAGAAAAATAGGGTGAGGGGAAATACATGATTAGTTATCATAGTTACAACACAGAAGCAGATGGTAGAATAGATTAAAAACCAGAATTTTACAATATGTTGTTTACCAGAAACACATTTGAAACACAGAGACACACATAAAGTAAAGGAAAGGGGTTGGAGCAGAATGTATTATGCTTCAACTAAAGCAAAAAAAAAAAAAGGCAAAAAAAATAAAGCAGGATGTAGCAATGCATTATAAGAAAATTATAAGGAAAGCAGAAAACTGGGAAATGTTTTTTTTTGCAATCAGTATCTCTGATAAAGGCCTCATTTCTCAAATATACAGAGAACTGAATGAAATTTATAAGAATACAAGTCATTCCCCAATTGGTAAATGGTCAAATAGGCAGTTTTCAAACAAAGAAATCAAAGCTATTCATAGTCGTATGAAAAAGTGCTCCAAACCACTATTGGATAGAGAAATGCAAATTAAAACAACTCTGAGATAACCACCTCATACCTCTCAAATTAGCTAACATGACAAAAAAGGAAAATTATAAATGTTGGAGGGGATGTGGGAAAACTGGGACACTAGTGCAGTGTTGGTGGAGTTGTGAACTGATCCAATCATTCTGGAGAGCAATTTGGATCCACACCTAAAGGCTATAAAACATTACCCTTTAATCCAGTAATATCACTGCTAAGTCTGTATCCCAAAGAGATTAAAAAAAAAGGGAAAAGGATCTATTTGTACAAAAACACTTATGGCAGCTCTTTTTGTGGTGGCAAAGAATTGGAAATTGAGGGGATGCCCATCAATTGGGGAATGGCTGAACAAGTTATGGTATATGATTGTGATGGAATACCACTGAGCTATAAGAAATGACAATCAGGAGGATTTCAGAAAAACCTGGAAAGACTTACATGAACTGATGTGAAGTAAAGTGAACGGAATCAGGAGAACAGTAACAGCAATATTGTATAGTGAAGAATTGTGGATGACTTAGCTATTCTCAGCAATACAATGATCTAAGATAATCCCAAAGGATTCATGATGAAATGTGCTATCAACCTCCAGAGAAAGAACTGATATTGTCTGAATACAGACTGAAGCATACTACTGTTCTTTTTCTCTCCCTCCCTCCCTCCCTTCCTCCCTTCTTTCCTTCCTTCTTTTTTTTTTTTTGTTTACGTCTTCTTGTACAAAATGACTGACATGGAAATGTTTTACATGATCGCACGTGTATAACCTATATCAGATTGCTTACCAACACAGGGAGGGAGAGGGAAGGGGATAAAATTTAGAACTCAAAACTAAAAAAAAAAAAAAATGTAAAAAATTGTTTTAACATGTAATTGGGGAAAAATAAAATATTCTTAAAAAAGTAAAGTGCAAATGAAGTTTAGAGAGATGCAGGATTCTTGGTTCAGTAAGAAGGAGGATGAAATTCAGTTTTATGCTGATAGTACAAATCCATACACTTTTATGATGCCCTGAAGGCTATTGGCCAAAGACCTATGGCACATCTCAGCTACTCAGTGCTGATGGAGCCACATTGATTAGTGATAAGAACATGATCCTGGAGAGATGGGCTGAACACTTCCATAGTGTTCTTTGAAGTCAGTCCCTTTCTAGCCAAATTTCCAACTGAAGAAGAGGTTTGGAATGCCATTATGGCTCCTCTCATGTGACAAAGTGCCTGATGCTGATTCTATTCCAGCTGAGATTTACAAGGAAAGGGTTCCACTGCTCATACAAAAGCGGACTGAAAACTTCCAGGTTACATGGTAAGAGGAGGTTATCCTCTCAGAAGTTTAAGAATGCTTCCATAGTCCATGTCTATAAAGGTAAAGGAAATAGATTGTCCTGTTACAATCACGGACCTCTCTCTCTCTCTTTCTCTCTCTGTCTTTGCTGGCAAGATCCTTGCCAGAGTAATATCTGAGAACCAGTGTGGCTTCAGAAAGGCCCAAGGAATGGTTGATATGGTGTTTGTTGCCTGACAGCTGCAGAAGAAATTCCAGTAACAGAACAGGGGTCTGTACACAATGTTTATTGATCTGACCAAGGCCTTTGATAGCATCAGTTGTGAAGGCTTGTTGAAAATTATGTCAAAATTTGGTTGCCTAGAGAAGTTCATCAGTATTGTACGTCAATTTCATGACAGCATGCTTGCCTGGGTTCTGGATGATGGATGATCCTCTCATGCTTTCCCAGTCACCAGTGGAATGAAGCAAGGCTGTGAGCTTGCTCCAATGTTTTTTAGCATGATGTTCTTAACAATGTTTTCAGACACCTTCAGTGAGGATGAAAATGACATCAAGGTTAGCTACCATACTAATGGTAATTTCAAAAGTCTACAAGTCAAGACTAACGTGGAGGGAGAGTTGGTGAATGATTTTTGTTTTTTGTTCATAAATGATTAGTTCACTCAATGCAGCCTCCGAAGCTAAAATGTAATAAAGTATGGATCGATTCTCTGCTGCTTGTGCTAATTTTGGCCTAACAAATTTTGAGTACTGTGGATAAGTTTATTTACTTTGGCAGTATACTTTCCAGGGATGTACATGCCACCAGAGCTAGCTCAGGGCTTGAGAGACTCTGAAGGAAAGTGTGGGAGAGAAGAGGTATTATACTGCCTACTAAACTAAAGGTCTACAGAGATGTTGTGCTGACCTTATTGTTGTATGCCTGTGAAACCTGGACAGTATACTAGTGCCATGCCAGGAAATGGAATCACTTCCATTTGAAGTGCCTTAGGAGGATTCTAAAGATCACTTGGCAAGATAAGGTGGCAGACACTGAGGGCCTTTCTCAAGTTGAACTGCCAAGTGTCCAAACTCTACTACAGAAAGAACAACTTCAATAGGCTGGCCATGTTGTCCAAATGCCAAATGTATGTTTGCCTAAAAGACTTTTTTATGGAGAACTCACACAAGACAAGCACTCACGTGGAGGTCAGATGAAGTGATATAAGGACACTCAAGGTCTCTCTGAAAAACTCTGGAATCAATTTCATAACATGTGAGACATTGGCAAAGGATCATGCAGCATGGCATGCCCACATCAAAGAAGGTGCTGTGCTCTATGAGTGAAGCAGAATTGCAGTAGTTCAGAAGAAATGTGAGATAAACAAATTTAGAGACATCTCCACTCCAAATGTTCATTTTGGACTATTTGTGCCCAACTTGTGGTAGAGCCTTTTGAGCTCATATCAGGCTGATCAGCCACAGTCAGACACACTATACTTTGACTCCAACATAGTGATTTCATTTTTATCCTCTTTGAGAACAAAGGACAATCTAACCTAATATCTCACTTTATGACTAGGTTGTGTATCCATTTTGAACATATCTTGGTATATGGTGTAAAATGTAGGTCTATGCATAGTTTCTGCCATACTACATTCCAGTTTTCCCAACAATTAAAAAAATAGTGAGTTCTTGCCCTAATAGCTGGGATCTTTGGTTATATCAAATGCTAAATAACTATGTTCATTTGCTTTTGTATATTGTGTATCTAATCAATTTCACTAATCAACCTCTCTCATTGTTGTTCAGTCGGCTTCAGTTGTGTCTGATTCTTCAGGACCCCATTTGGAGTTTTCTTGACAAAGATATTGGAGTGGTTTGTCATTTCCTTCTCCATCTCATTTTACAGATGAGGAAACTAAGACAAACAGGGTTAAGAGACTTGCCTAGGGTCACACAGCTAGTAAGTGTTTGAGACCAGATTTGAACTCAAAAAGATGAGTTTTCATGACTTCAGGCCCAGCACTCTACCCACTGTACTCTATTTCTTACTCAGTACCAAACTGTTTTGGTGATTAAAGTTTTGGTAATTTTTTCATGGATTGCTTTCATATTCTTGACCTTTTGTTTCACCAGAATTTTGTTGTTATTTTTTCTAGGTCTATAAAGCAATTTTTTGATAATTTGATTTGTACTGAATAAGTTAATTTAGGTAGTACTGTCCTTTTTATCATGTTGACTTGATTTACCCATGAGCAATTAATATTTCTCCAATTATTAGATCTGTATTTATTTGTGTGAAGTTTTTTTGTAGTTGTGTTCAAATAGTTCCTCTGTGTGTTGGCAGCAAGCTTTGAGGTATCTTACACTGTCTGGTTATTTTAAATGGAATTTCTCTTTTTAGCTCTTCCTGTTGAATTTCATTGGTAATATACAGAAATGCTGATGATTTGTGTGGGTTTATTTTTTATCTTGCAACTTTACTGAAGTTCATTGTTTTGATTAGTTTTTAAATTGATCCAGATTTTCTATGCTTTTCTTATCATATGTAAAAAATGATAGTTTTGTTTCCTCATTGTCTCTTCTTATTCTTTCAATTGCTTGTTCTTAATTCTGTAGCTATTATTTCTAACACAATATTAAATAGTCATGGTGATAATGGACATCATAATATAATCTTTGATCTTACTGGAAAAGCTTCTTGCTTATTCCTATTACAGATTGTGCTTGGTTTTGGTTTTAGATAAATATTATTTATCTTTTTAAGGAAAGCTGTTTATTTGTCTGCTTTCTAGTTTTTTTTTTTTAACAGCAATAGGTGCTGTATAGTGTCAAAAGCTTTTTCTATATCTATTGAAGTAATCATATGACTTTTGTTTTTGTTGTTAATATGGCCAATTATGCTTATAGTTCTCCTAATATTGAACCAGGCCTGCATTCCTATTATAACTCCAACTTGGGAGTGAAGTCTGATCTTTTGTGATATATTTTTGTAATCTTCTTACTAGTATTTTAACATTTTGCATCAATATTAATTGGGGAAATTGATTTATAGTTTACTTTTTCTGTTTTCACTCTCCTGGGTTTAGATATCAAGACCATATTTGTTTCATAGAAGGAATTTGTTAGGACTCTTTCTTTAACTATTTTTTCAAATAGTTTATGAATTGTTGGGATTAATTGTTCTTTAAATGTTCAGTGGATTCATCTGGTCCTGGATTTTTTTCCCCTTAGAGATTTCATTTATGGATTGTTCAATTTCTTTATCTAAGATTGAATTATTTAAGAATTTCCTCTGGGGCAGCTAGGTGGCACAGTTGATAGAGTTTTGGCCTTGGAATCAGGAGGACCTGAGTTCAAATCCTGCCTCAGACACTTTACGCTTACTAGCTGTGTGACCTTGAGCAAGTCACTTAACCCCGATTGCCTCACCAAAAGAGAAAAAAAAAAGAGAGTTTCCTGTACTGTTAATCTGGACAATTTATGTTTTTGTAAATATTCATCCATTCTGTTTAAATTGTCTTTTTTGTTTGCATTTTAGTTGGCCAAAATAGCTCTTAATAATTGCTTTTATTTCAAACTCATTGGTTTTGAGTTCGTTTTTTTCATTTTTGATATTGATAATTTGGTTTTTTTCTTTTTCTAATCAATTTTATTGTGCTTTTTCCTTCAAAAAACTGTCATCTAGGATTTTTTTTATTAGTTCAATTTTTTATTTTCAATTTTGTTAATCTTTCCTTTAGTTTTTTGGATCTCTATTTTGGTGCTTAATTGGGGTTTTAAAATTTGGTTTTTTTTATTTGTTTCATAACCAATTTATTTATCTATTTGTTCCCTCTTCTATTGTTGTAAGCATTCGGAAATATAAAATTTCTCCTAATACTTCTTTGGTTGCATCACATTTTGGTATTTGGTAAATTTTGATATGTTGTCTCATTGTTGTCATTACCTTCAATTTAATGATTGATTGTTTCTATGATATGTTTTTTCACCTATCCAGGCTTTAAGATAAGTCTAGTTTTCCCTTAATTTTTAATCTGTACTTTAAAGACCCTTTATTGAATGTATGTGTGTGTGTATTCATATATATATATGCATATACATACATATATATAATTGCATAATGGTCAGAAAAACGCATTTAATATTTATGTTTTTCTGCATTTGTTTTTGATTGATTTTTATGCTTTAGTACATGATCAATTTTTTTTTGTGAAGATGTCATGCACAAATGAGAATTAGTTATAGTCCTTTTTATTCCCACCCAGTATTCTCCAGAGGTCTATCATATCTAACTTTTCTAAAATGCTATTCATCTCTTTAACTTCTTGTTTATTTTATGGTTAGATTTATCTATGTCTGAGAGAGATAAATTGAGGTTTCCTGCTTTTATAGTTTTACTGTCTATTTGCTCCTGTGACTTATTTAACTTTTCCTTTAACAATTTAGATGCTACACTTTTCAGTGCACATGATATTAATTCATTGTCTATTGTACCTTTTAGCAAAACATAGATTCCCTATTTATCTCTTTTAATTAGATCTATTTTTGCTTTTGCTTTGTCTGAGACCACGATTGCCACCCCTGCCTGTTTTACTTCTGCTGAAGCATAGTAAAGTCTGTTCCAGCTTCTAATTTCAACTCTATGTGTATCTTTCTGTTTAAATTGTGGTTTTTGGTTTTTTTTTTAGTTTGTTTTTTGCTTTTTGGTGAGGGTTTTGGGGTTAAGTGACTTGCCCAGGGTCACATAGCTAGTAAGTGTTAAGTGTCTGAGGCTGGATTTGAATTCAGGTCCTCTTGACTCCAGGGCCGGTACTCTATCCACTGCACCACCTAGCTGCTCCTCAACTGTGTTTCTGTTAAAGGATATATTGTTGAATTCTGGTTTCTAATTCATTCTGCTATCCTCTTCCATTTTATGGGTGAGTTCATCCCATTCACATTCACAGTTATGATTCCTAACTGTATATTTCCTTCCATCCTATTCCTTTATACTTATCTTTCTCTTTTTTTACCCTGTCCCTTCTTTAAAATCTGTTTGGCTTCTGACCACTACCTTATTTAATCTACCCTCCCTGCTATTCCTTGCAACTTGTTCTCTCTTACTTCTCTGTTGGGAAAGATGAGTTTCTGTTCTGTGCATGTATATTTAAAAATTCTTTACTCCTTGAACCGGTAAAGATGAGCATGAGGTTCAAGTGTTTACCACTCTTCCCATCGTTCTATTTTTTAAACTCTTCTTTGTATGCCCTGTTTATGTGAGATAATTTCCCTCAGTCTGCTTTTCCCTTTCCTGCCTCCCCTTCCCCACCCTAGTACATCTCTCTGCCCCACCCTTACAGTTTTCCTTTAACATCACCCAAATATAATAGAATAACACCCAGGCTCTCTGATTAATTATACTTGCTCTAAGACCCCTATTGATGATAAATTTCTGAGGGGTTATATGTGTCATTTCCCCATACAAGAATACAAACAGCTTAACTTTGTTTAGTCCTTTGTGATTTCTCATTCATGTTTATTTTTTTATACTTCTCTTGAATGCTGGGTTTGAATGTCAGATTTTTCTATTCAGCTATGGTCTTTTCATTATGAATGCTTTAAAGTCCTCTATTTTATTAAATACACATTTTCCCCCCTGTAGGATTATGCTCATTTTTGGTCAGTAGGTTATTCTTGCATGTAATCCTAGATTCTTTGCCTTCTGGAATATAATATTTAGAGCCCTATTTTTCTTTATAGTGGTGACTGCTAAATCTTCTATGATTCTGACTGTGACTCTGAGGTACTTTAGTTCTTTCTATCTGGCTACTTACAGTATTTTCTCCTTTACCTGGGAGCTCTGGATTTTGGTGTAAGAAGTGTGGAAAGGTTGGAGGGGCAGATTGTGTTTGGAAGAGCTCTGAATGCCAAGCAGAGGATTTTATATTTAATCTTGGAGGTAACAGGAAGTGATTGGATTTTATTGAGTTAGAGGGGTGACATGGTTCGATCTATGCTTTAGGAAAATAACTGGCATCTGAATGGAGGATGGATTGGCATGGGAAAGAGGCTTGAAGTAGTCATTGAAATCCAGATGAGCTTTTCAAATGCAAGGTGGGGTGCAGGGGAAATCTCAAATTTTGGTCCCTTCAGAGATCTAGTCATGACTTTCATGATTTGGGTTCCCCAGTAAGACTAAAAACACTGCTTCCTCCCCCCAAAAACCTCATGTAAGACAATGCTTCAGGGGGACTTTGCAGAGTGGAAATGATTGAAGAGTTGTTTTTAGTGTGAGTGAAAGGAAATTTTCTCTCATTTGCAATAGTGTTCATTTTTGGATGTAAATGCTGAATATTGGCAGAGCTGAGCAGTACAATCCTAGTACTTCACTTGACCTTCAATTTTCTGTGGGAGAGGGGAAGGGGAAATGGACTGAGGACTCCTTTTCTAATGGAGTGAGAGAATTAGCATTTATATAGCACCTACAATTTGCCTGGTACTATGTGCTAAGTGCTTTGCAAATATGATGTTATTTAATTCTCACAACAATTCTGCCAGTTTTATAGGTGCTGTTATTATCCACATTTTACATTTGAGGAAATTGAGGTAAACAGAGGATACGTGATTTATCCTGGGTCTAAAAAGCTATTAAATGTCTGAGGCTATATTTGAACTCAGGTCTTTCTGATTCCAGGCCTAGCATTCTATCCACTGAGCCATCTAGCTACTTTTTAAAAAATCATCTTTTTTAAAAAGTATTTAAAAATTTTTTCCCAGTTATATGTAAAAACAATTTTCAACATTCATTTTTAAAACTTTGAGTTCCAAATTCTCTCCTTCCCACCTCTCCCCTTACTGAGAAGGCAAGTATTTTGATATAGGTTATACATGTATAGTCATGTAAACATATCCAAAATAGTCACGTTGTGAAAGAAAATATAGACAAAAAAATCTCAAGAAAAATAAAGAAAAATATGTTTCAATCTGTATTCAGGCACCATCAGTTCTTTCTCTGGGGATGGATAGCATTTTTCATCACAAGTTCTTCAGAGTCACATTGCTGAGAATAGCTAAGTCATTTATAGCTGATCGTCTTACAATATTGTTACTTTGTATACAGTACATTTCACTTCACATCAGCCCATGTAAGTCTTTCCAGGTTTTTCTGAGAGCATCCTGCTAATCATTTCTTATAGTACATTAGTATTCCATCATAATCACATACCACAACTTGTTCAGTCATTCCTCAATTGGTGCTCGTCCCTTCAATTTCTAATTCTTTGCCCCCAGAAATGAACTGCTATAAATATTTTTGTACATATAGCTCCTTTTCCTTTTTGTTTTTTATTTCTTTTGGGATACAGACCTACTAGTGGCATCTCTAGGTCAAAGGGTATGCATGGTTTTATAGCCCTTTGGCGTAGTGCCAAATTGCTCTACAGAATGGTTGAATCAGTTCACAACTCCACTAACAGGGTATTAATGTCTCATTTTTCCAACATCCCCTCCAACATTTGTCATTTACCTTTTCTGTCCTATTAGCCAATCTAATAGATATGAGAGGTAGTACTTCAGAATTGTTTTAATTTGCATTTCTCCAATCAATAGTGATTTGGAACATTTTTTTCATATGGCTATAGATAGCTTTGATTACTTCATCTGAAAACTAATCATATCTTTTGATCATTTATCAATTGAGGAATGGCTCTTATTTTTATAAATTTGACTCAGTTCTCTATGTTTGAGAAATGAGGCCTTTATCAGAGAAACTTGCTTCAAAATTTTTTTCAGTTACTATTGCCAACTGTATTTCCCTCCGTCCTATCTCCCGTCTCGGTAAAATCATCTTTCTTTAACTTATTTTCCACATCAGCTGTTTTTGATGTAATATTTCTTACATTTTCTTATGTTTTTTCAATTTTTTAATTTTGGTCTAATATTTCTTACTGTCTTGTGGAGTCATTGATTTCTGCTTGATCTAAGTTTTCAAGGATTCTGTTTCATGGGTAAGGTTTATCACTTTCTCTTCCAAGCTATTTATTCTCTTTCCAATGCTTTCCTCAATAGTTTTCACTCAATTTTTTATCTCTTATTTCATTTCTTCTTGATATTCATGTAGTTCTTGTGAAAAATCCACTTTTTTCCCTTTGAGTCTCTGCTTTTGGTTGATACAGAGGTAGATTTGTAATAATTTTTATAACAGTTGGTATATTTTTTTGCTCAATCTCTCCAGTTTTATTTCTTGAATTGAGGTTTTGTGCCAGGGTATAGGCTCTACCTCCTCTTACACTTTTTGGGTGACGTGGTCAGCCCTATGTGGTCTTGTCCTGGGTCCCCTGGGCTCTTGTGCCGACCTCTTACCTTCTGAGGTTCCTCCCTAATATCTCAGGACAAGGTGTTGTTAGGGACATCAGATCTCCTAGGCTTGGACTGTCCTGAATGCTGTGGCATGGTTACTGCCCATTGCTGCTTCCTGTTGTTCCCATGGTCCCAACCCTGAGACTTTCTGACCACATTTGGTCTTTCTCAGGGGAAACTTTTGCTCTCTCTGCCTCCTGATACAGAGCCTTGAAGGCTACGTGAGCCCTGTCTCTGATATTCCTCCTGCTCACCCTGTAAGTCTGTCCTCCTTTCCTATTGCCCATGAGCTTCTGACTGACCTCTTGTGCAGTTCTGGGGTGGGAGACATCACGGTAATTTCTCCTTTGGATTTAACAAATTATTTGATTTGTTGCAAACTTCAAAGTTTTGCTGGAGTACATATGGGAGAACTGTGTGGCCTGCCTTCCATTCAAAACATATACATTGGTAGGCAAGTGTGTCAATTGTAATGGCTTTAAAGTATTTGGGCAGGAAACTTGTATCCAACATCTATTGAAGGTGACTTCAGGGGATTGAAGGGATCATGAATATAAGATACCTTAGAGAGTATCCAATTTAACTCTACCATTTTACAGGTGGGAAAACAGGCCCAAAGAGGTGGTGCCTGACAAAGTCGGAAGACTTAGGTTCTAGTCCCAGCTTATCCACAAATTCTCTGTTGAGCCTTTAGACGAATTGTTTTCTTTCTCTGGACCTTGGTTTTGCCATTTATAAAATGAAGGGATTGGGTTAGATAATATAAAAAAGTCCTTTCCAGCATTAACATTTTGAGATTTTTCAACTTAATGGTGAAGCTGGACTTGGAATAAGGGCCCCTGATTTTTACAAACGAGCATTCTTTTCTCAACACTAGATATTTGCAGTATTAATGATGAGGGTGTCACCTCCTTTGGAAAATGGTACACACTATGTCCCTATTTTTAATACCTCAGAGATAAATGTTATTGAAACCTAGATCTATCAGCCTCTGTTTTTAATCAAACCTAGGGAAATTTAAAAAAAAGAATCATCTTCCCTCTTCTGGTCCCTAGCCCATTATAAAGAAAAGAACATTTGTTCATTCACTTGTCTTCTCATGTTCTCCCAAAATAGGGAGTAGCAATAAGGGATAAGGGATTTCTTTGAGCTGGGCTTTTAGCCTATCTCTCTCTGACCCCCAAAGTTCTATGTCTCACTTTCTCTCAATTGCTTGGCCTCTCATTTATTTCTCCATCATATAGGGAGCTTGCTTAGGCCCCAAGCACTGGGGCCTGAATGTTGGCTTGTAATTAATGGATGGCTCTGTCTTCTAAAGAGGGACACTTTAGGATCCAGGTCAGGGAATGATGCTGATCTCCCTCCTTATAGTCTGCTTGCTTTGTAGCCATTGGGAAGCCAGTCATCAGTTCCAGACTCTGATGTGCCAATTACCCAAGGGTACTAACACCACTTTGGGTTAAAAACTCTCTTTGTATCATTTGCTGTCATTCACCTCAGCCAGGGAGGCTGGAGGTGTGGGAGGTGGTGGGGCCTAAGCATTTATTATAATTATATTAATTGAAGTTTAAATGAGTCCTTAACAGGGAAGCAGTCTTTAGTGCTGAGAACCCCGGCATGCAGTGCATTCTTGGCTTCCTTCCCTTTATTAATTAAAAACTCCTTTACAACACTCTGCCTTCCACCTAAGTGCAGTAAATCTCCACCTTAAGGAAATAATTTCCTTGTTGTATTTTGTACAGAGAAGTCCTGTTAGCTGACTGCCATGCTGTTTCTGTTCATCTGCATTTTAGTTTGGAAAACAAACTTTTAAACTCCAGGTTGCTTTAAGGCAGGGGTTCTTAACCATTTTGTGTGTGTGATGGATCCTTTGGCAGTCTGGCAAAGTCTATGGACCTCTGCTCAGAATAATTTGTCTTAATTTAAAAAAATATTTTTAAAATGTTTTTATTTTCTATCACAATTGAAGGAAATGCTAAATTTCAGTAAGAGTTTAGTGAAAATAAAGATGAAATTTTTTTTTTCCCATCCAAGTTTGCAGATTCCCCTGGAATCTATCCACGGACCATCTGTCTCAGCTCTTCTCAGCAATTCAAGGCTCTAAGACAACTCCAAAAGACTCATGATGGAAAATACTATCCACATCCAAAGAAAGAACTATGGAGTTGGAATGCAGATTGAAGCATACTGTTTGCTCTTTTTTTTCTTGTTTTGTTTTGTTTCTTCTTTCTTGTGGTTCCTTCTATTGGTTCTAATTCTTCCTTACAACACGACTAATGTGAAAATATGTTTCATAGGAATGTATATGTATAGCCTATGTCAGATTGAGCACTGTCTTGGGGAGGGGGAGAAAAATTTAAAACTCAAAAGCTTATGGAAGTGATTGTTGATAAATCAAAATAAATTAATAAAAAAAAAGTGAAGAAAAAAAAAAAAGAAATACTTGCTTCCTTAGCTGGCCTGGGCCTGGACTTGGTGAACTTTGAGTCTTGCTTTTAGTTTTGAGGGGGCTTGTTTAGCCTGGAAACCTTCTATGCCTCACTCCTCTGTTCTCCCTTTTTCACAGACTCTGATCACTGCATTGGGACAGACAATCTGCACTGTGGCTTCCGTCATGACCCTGCTGTTCCTGATGATGTTCATCTTTGCCATCTTAGGCTTTTGTCTGTTCGGATCAACTGATGCGGGTGACTTGAATAACTGGGGAAACCTTGCCGTGGCCTTCTTCACCCTTTTCAGCTTGACCACGGTAACTGTGTGTAAAGCTTTTTCAAGGAAACTGGTTCCCAGGGCAGGGAGGAGGATCCCTCCTCTTGAATGGTCTCAGACTTACTTGTGGAGTAGGTAAAGTCAGTCCTCAGAGTCTTTCTGCCTGCCCCTGGGTTTTCTAGTGCCCTCACATTCCCAACACTCTCCACGATGCAGTACCCTATTTAGGCCTGCTATCCTTTCTACCTCCCATACCCCAGCCTCAGGACCTTTCCTGACTATTTATTCCCATGCTTCTGTGCCCTGTTCTCCCCAGAACTTGTATACTAATCTAATTCATGCTTTGCTATTTAGCGGCAATAGTGATTAGCTGTTATATTTTCCCAGTGGCACATTGTCTCTTCCTGGGCAATATGTCGAATAGAAAACAGCCAACACTGATTAAGCTCATTCTTATTTGCAGAGCACTGTGCTAGGCCTAAAAGGGCAGGAGATGTTCAGATTCAAAGTTTAGATAAGGGAAACTCTGCTCTCTTGGAGAATAGGATACTAACACAGATATCTGTAATATTACAATATTACATGATAAAGTCATCTGAGAAGTACAAAACAAAGTTTTCTGTGATGGAAAGGAAACATCTTATGGACAGAGGGGATTAAATGGATTTCCTGGAGAAGGTGACATTTGAGTTGGACTTTAAAAGATGAATGAGGATTTAACAGGCGGAGTGAATGAAGGAGAGCAGCAGATCCTTTTATTATGTCTACCAGTGGGAATTGAAGGAACTGAGGCTATTGGGGAGGGCATGATAAACTTTGGTTCCTTCTTTTCATCACTGTCTTAGCACCCAGTTTCTTTCTTCTTTTGAGAATATTGGGGTGAAAGGCAAGAGATAAGAGCCAGCAGGGGAGCAGAATTAACATGTTAACCTGAAAATTGTCTGAGGTAGCTCTCACAGCCCTATTACCCTCCCTGGCTGAGTAGGCATTTTTATGATATGGGAAATATATGCAAAACTGTTGTAAATATGCACTATCAGCATAATCACCTTGGATCTAATTAAAGACAAAATCTTTCAAATGCAAAGTTGTGTTATGAAAATGATGCTTCCTCTCACTGTCCATCTCTCTTGATTCATAGTGGAAAAAAAAAAGCATTGGTTTCGGATTCAGAGTATCTGGGCTCAAATCTGGCCTCTGCAATTTGCTCCCTGTATGACTTTGGGCAAGTCACTTACCTCCAGGGGCCTCAGTTTACCTACCTGTAAACCAAAGGAGTTGGAGTAGGTAGCTTCTAAAGTGCCTTCTAGGTATCGCTCCATGATACTATGTATGAGCTTGTCAAAAGAAAGTTCTCAAAAAGGAATCAACTGATTTCCTTTAATTGAAAAAAAGTAATTGCATGCTAAATTGCTTTTCTAGGAAGGAAAATGAATGTCATGAAAACCAATGGGGGTGAGTGGGCATCATAGTTCCCAAAATGTTGGCACTCATGGTCTGACTTCTTAAAGTTATTTGATGTCAGTTGGTCCCTAAGGTTAGCTAAAGTAAGAGTTCTTAAACAAATTTCTTTATCCTTGAGTAGTGAGATGCTTTGGAAGAGGGTTAGCACTTTCTGTCTCAAGAGTATAGTGGCACAGTATGTGGCACAATGGATAGAGCACTGGACTTGGAGTCAGGAGGATCCGAGTTAAAATTTCACCTCAGATCATTACTAGTTGTATGACCCTGGGCAAGTCACTTAACTCCTATCTGCCTCAGTTTCCTCATCTGAAAAATGGGGACAATGATAACAACCACCTGCCAGGGTTGTCATGAGAATCAAATGAGAAAATGTTTGTGAAATGTTTTATAAACATTAAAGTGCTATATAAATGTTAACTATCATCATCATCATCATTAATTATTAGTTGACTCAGAAGTACTCTTATGGGAACAACGAATTCTCCCAAAGTCCAGTGCTTAATTCCCAGGATATATTTAACTAACAATTAGTCCACCTCCAGATTTGAATATTGCAGAGAATTTAATTGATTCAAATAGCTATTATTAGAGACTTTTTCCCCATTCCACTAAATGTTCCCTCTTTAGTTCCAGATGACCCAGGAAAAATTCTCTTCTGTAAATAAAATACCTCAGATATGGAATTCAGAGGCAGGGAAAGGGAAGGTCTCACCAGAGGCCAAGGGTTTAGATGAGAAAACTTTTGGAAACTCTGACTCTGGGACTGTAGCATTTTGTTCTTCCTTCCAGGTGGATGGCTGGACAGATCTTCAGAAAGACCTGGATGAGCGGGGGTTTACTCTGAGCAGGGCTTTTACCATTTTCTTTATCTTGTTGGGCTCCTTTGTGTTCCTCAGTATGTTTGTTGGTGTCATGATCATTCACACAGAGGTGAGTTCTAATCCTATCATCTACTTCAGGGAATATTAGGGAATGGGGGTGGTGGGAGCCTGGTTAGTAGGCAGAAAACAAAGATTCTGTCTGGAACACTCATGTAGATGCTTAAGCCCAGAAAGAAATTAGGGGTGAGTTAGAGGGATGCTTGAAGTTAGAGAAATACTTACTTGAAGGTGTGGAAAGCTGGTCTCATGAAGGGGATGCTCTCTTTTTGTAAGGCACTGAACCCTGTCTTCCTCTGAGAGAGGAAGGGGAAGGGGTGGGGAATAGTGTAGCAGTCCTTAGTCCTTGCTATTTGGACTATGGTGGGAAGGCAAGGTTTGTGAGACAGTGTACAACTAGCCCTTTTCCAACTCAAATCCCCTAACCCTTCTTGGCATGGTGTAGGATGAAAGGTCCTGAGGGCCTGGGCAATAAAGAAAGCCTTGGGTGACTCCTAACTCCTTCATTTCTGAAAAGGTAAGTAATTGAGTAAACATTCTGCTACATAGTATGTTTAGGGTTAGTATACATAACAGGCACATAATCACAAAATGGAGGTGACTGTAGAAACCATAGTCCAGTATTTTGATTAAAAAATGCAAAGCTAAGGGCCTCAAGTGACAAATGAGAGTCTCAAGATGAGTTAGTAGCAGAGCTGAGGTTAGAATTAGGACTTCAATGTTGAGCTCCTTCCTTTGCACCAAAGTTGCCTTCCCCTGCCTTATCAGTTTTTAAAGACTCAGCATATACTAGAGTATACTTAATCAGTGCCTTCTGAGGGTTCAGCAAATTTCTGAGCTTAGCCTGGACCCTATGCTTTGAGGGATACCTGTGGTAGAGACTAGGCATAAGACAGGTGGACAGTTAGGGTAGCAAGTAGGAGAAAAGTAAATGACAAGTGCAGAGACTTTACCATCTTCAGAGGCAGAGATCTCTAGGACTTTTACCAGGAAGCAGAAAGGAGTGACATGAAGACATTTCTTCCTCTAAAGTTTAAACCCTCTTATAATCACAGCAGGTTGATGACTTTACAAAGGCCACTGCCCTTATCCAACTTTCCACCATGATGGAGTGAAAAGTATTTTGGGTTTGGAGCCTGAAGAGCAAGGTTTAGATCTCAGCTCTTCAGCAAAGTTCACAGTCAAGAGACAATCACCAAACATAAACTCCTTTGTGTGAGGTACTGTCCTAGGTACTGAGGCCAAAAGACAAAACAAAACAAAACAAAAACAGCTCTTGTCCTCAAGGTGCTTATCATCTATGTGACTCTAGACAAATAAATTCCCCTTTCTGAACCTGTTTTCCTCATATGAAACAAAGGGGTTGGCCTACTTGTTCTCTAAGGTCTCTCCTGGCTTTAAAGCTTTATTATCTAATGATAGAATCTGTTCTTGGCCTGATTAGGATTCGATCAAGAAATTTGAAAAGGAATTGGAAGATGAGCGACATGTGGCTGTTCTGCAAGAGAAACAAAACATCCTGAAGAAGCAGCAGGAAGAAGTCAGCAGACTCATGCAGAAAGGGGTACATAATATTAATGGAAGATGATATCAGATTAGATGGTATTATCTGTGGTTAGCCTGGGTTAGCCTAGAAAAGGAACATGGCAGAAGACTTGTGACATATAATTTCAACCTGGATATCTATACGAGCAATTTTCCTTCTCTATTTTTAAAAATCAGAGGCAGTTAAGAGACAATTATTTAGGATATCTAGACTAATAATGTTAATGCTTTTTTTTAAATTACAAAGATCACAGAATTATAGAAGCTCAGAGTTGAAAGGACCCTCAAATTATACCTAGTCCAACCTATATGCATACAGGAATCCCTTGCAATTGAGTGAATTTAGAAGCTGAAAAATTGAGAAGCATCTAAGGGGATTTCCTAGTCCATCCTCTTGCTCAATTTGGGAATGACCTCTCTGTAATTTATGACAATCCCTGCTTGAAAACTTTGAGGGATGAAGAAATTGCTAATTTAAGAGTTTAGCCTATTTCATTGTTGAACAGCTCTGTTAACATGTTTTTTCTTACATTCGGCCAATATGTGACTCCTTGTACTCCCCTTCTAAATTCTACCCCGGGCAGCTAGATGGCATAGTGTCAGGGCCTGGAATCAGGAACACTTATCTTTCTGAGTTCAAATCTAGCCTCAGACACTTACTAGCTGTGTGACCCTGGTTAAGTCACTTTTAACCTTATTTGTTTCAGTTTCCTCATCTGTAAAATGAGCTGGAGAAGGGAATGTATTTTTGCCAAGAAAACTCCAAATGGGGTAATAAAGTCAGACACTACTGAAAAATGACTGAACAATATCAAGAACAAAATAATAAATCTAATTAGTCTTCCACCTGATGGCCCTTTAAATATTTAAAGAAAATTATTATGGATTATATGCCATATTAATATTCTCCTCTCTGGGTTGTTCTTATTTTGGAGACACTCCACCTTGACAGTTCCTGTTTTAAATGGAATGCCCAGAATCCAACTCTATACTTCAAACACAGTCTGACCAGGGCAAAGGTAGGACTGTCACTTCACTCATCCTGGACACAATACTAGTCTATTAATTAACAATTCTATTAATTCAGCCTAATATTTCATTAACTTTTTGATTACTACACTCTATGATTGGTTCATATTCATGATCTAGGTTTTTTTTTTTACATGAACTCTTACTAAGCCAGATCTCTAGTACTTGTAAAGTTGATTTCATAACTATATGTATAAATCTATATTATAATACATAGATATTCATTTCCATATATAATTTGAGCCTGCCAAAGTCATCTTGACTCCTCATTCTGTCATGCAAAAGAATATTATTAGTGATCCCTTCCAGCCTTGTTGTGTATGAAAATTTGAAGAGCATGCCACTCATTCCTTCATCTAAGTAAGTGACAGAAATGTTGGACAGACAAGGGCCAAGAATGGACACCTGCAGTATACCGCTATTCGTCCCTCTTAAGGCTGATGTCAATCAACACTGAAGAAAACAATATGCTTTTAAAAGCCCTTTTTTATTACTGTTGTTAGAATTTTTCTCAATCTTCAGCTCACTATGGGATATTGCCTTCCTGAAAAGGCAGCATAACAGAGAGAATAGAGTACTGAATTTGGAGTTAGGAAGATTTGGAGTTCAAATCTCTCCTCAGGTGTCTACTCGCTGGGCAATTTGCTTAGCTTTTCAGTGCCTCAATTTTCTCATCTGTAAAATGTGGAGATTGAACTTGATGACCTTTAAAATCACTTCTAGCTTTCAATCTACTATTCTGATGTTTTTTTTTTAAGTTTTGTTGATTCCTTGAAAAATATTTTATTTATTTTAATCAGCCAAAATCCACCTTCTCCTACCCCATCCTCCCTGGCCCCCAATTTTTAACACAAGAAAACAAAACTGATTACAAACATGTATCAAAACCACTTTCCACATTACCCATGCCTCCTCAAAATTTATATTTTGAATCCTTCACCTCTATCAGGAGATGGCTAGTATGTTTTATCATTAGTCCTCTGGAATTGTGGTTGATCATTACATCAAGAGTTTGGCATAATAGTATTCCGGCACATTTATTTGCCATGACCTGTCCATTGATTCCTCAATTTATAGGTATTCCCTTAGATTCCTATTCTTTGACAACTTAAAAAGGACTATGGTTTTTTTTGCATGTCCTAAGGGGACACTTAAGACTAATTCTTCCCCTAATCTACCTTTCCTCTAATTCCCCTTCCCCTCCTCACCCTTTCCCTCCTATTTCCCTGTTGAATGAAACTTTTTGTGTGCCCAATGTGTGTGAATGTGTGTGTGTCCTTTTTTTGATCAGTTCAGATGAGAGTGAGGTTCAAGAGTCAGCTGCTCCTCCCTCCTCCTTGTTTGTGGAGATGTCTAAAAGCACACTCTAATTGTGTGAGATGATTTTTCCTAATCTTACTTTCCCTTCCTGCAATTGTATTTCTCTTCCCTTCTTTTTCCATTTTTTCTTAAGATAATTAAGATGTAGCAGAATCACTACTAGACCTTCTCTACTTGCACTTCCTTTATGACCACTGATGATATTAAGGTTCAGAGGGGACACATGTATCATCTCTCCATAGTTTAATATAAACAGTTTATCCTTGCTTAGTCCTTTTATCATTGTTCATCTTTTCACGTTTTTCTTCACTTCTGTGTTTGAACCTTAGAGTTTCTATGCCTGTTTCTAGTTTCTATTTCATAAGAAATTGTTGGAAATTCTCTACTTAATTAAAGATCAATCCCTTGTCCTCCTTCCCATAGCATAATACTCAATTTTGCTTGGTAAGTTGTTGGCTACTGGCTCATATCTTTTGCCTTCTGGAATTTTGTATTCCAAGTTCTATGCTTCTTTATAGTGGTGGCTGCTAAATAATGTGTGATCCTGACCATGGTTCATTGGTATTTGAATTTTTCTTTCTGACTGTTGGCAGCATTTTCACCTGGAAACTCTGAATTTTGAATGTACTTGGGAGTTTTCACTTTGGGGTTTCTTTCAGGAGGTGACTAGTGGATTCTTTTTATTTCCACTTTGCTTTCTGGTTCTAGGAAATATGGTAGTTTTTAGATTTCTTGAAATAGGGTGTCTAGGCTTTTTTTTTTCCTTCTGTCATCACATTCAGATAGTCCAGTGATTCTTAAATTATTTCTCCTTGATCTGTTTTCTAGGTCACTCGTTTTTTCTATGAGATGATTACATTTTCTTCCATTTTTTTAGTTTTTGGAATTTGTTTTAGTATTTCTTGTTGCCTTAGAGAGTCTTTGGCTTCTATTTAGGCCATTCTAGTTTTCAGGGAGTTTGTTGCTTGGACAAGATTTGTCCTCTTGTGCCAAGCTGTTAATTCCCTTTCTAATTCCTTCTTTCATAACTCTTTTTTTTTTCTTTTTTGGTGAGGCAATTTGGGTTAAGTGACTTGCCCTGCTAGTAAGTGTCAAATGTCTGAGGCCAAATTTGAACTTAGGTCCTCCAGACTCCAAGGCCTAGGACTCTATCCAAGGACTCTATCCACTGTACCACCTAGCTGCCCCCATAATTCTCATTTCTTTTTCCAATTTTTTTCCTCAAGTATTCTCATTCCATTTATAAAAACTTTTAAAAATTCTTGCTTTATTTCTTCAGGGAATTCTAGTTGAGTTTGTGCCCAAGCTGTGTTTTTCTCTGAGACTCTGCTTGTAGATATTTTTGCAGTCTTTCTCTTCTTCCAGGTTTGTGAATTGAGCTTCTCTTCCAGCCTTATTGTTCTTTACAAGGCATTCTTTTTTGTTAGTCTGTTTGCTCATTCTTCCAGCCTACTTCCTGACTTTAGATTTGATGTTAGGACTGGACTCAGCTGCACTTCTGGAGGAAAAGGTCTGGGCTGGTCCTGTTGCTGTTTTCTTGGGGCATTGAATGTTGTTGTTTTAGGATCTCAGAAAAAGGAGGACCTGAGACAGCTGGGGACCTGACAGCTTTCAGTGCTCTTAAAGTGGTCTACCAGGGCAAAGTCTGTTTGCTGCCCATCCTGGTCTGAGCTCTGTTACTTCCTGGCCTGGGTTAGAATATATTCTAAGCAAGAGTATGCTGTTGCTGAACTCAGTCCCTATTAACTAGCTGAAAACCTCTGCTGGTTCAGAGTGGCAGAATTATAAACTCTTCTTTGGTCTGGGATTCCTATGCTAGTTATTCTTTTGCAGGCTGGTCTAGATGCTAGAAGTGAGACCCTACTTTGTTGCCTAGGGTCTGAGTCACACTACTGCTGTTTCCTACCTACCTGGGAACATTACCCTTATGCTCAGGTCCCCTCTTTCTCAATCCTCTCTGAATCTACCCAGAACTGGGTAGTAGGTGACTAAGTTTCCAGTTTGCACCTTTCCCCTCTGACTTCTTCTATAGTGCTAATTGTTAAATCACATGTAATCCTCTTGTGCAGTTTCTTCCTGAGCACTGATAATTCTTCCTGTCTGTCTCCCAATGATGAGCTGGGCTGGACAAATGACTCACTGTGACCTTTTCTGTATTTCCCTATCAGGATTTAGTTTAGCATATTTTCTAGATCTGTTTAGAGGAATTTTGTGTAGGGACACTTTTAGCATATTACTTCCTTCCACTCTTCCATCTTGGCTCTGCTTGGTTATTTATGGCTTTTGATTTTTATACCAGTTATTTCCCAATTATTATTTCCCCATCATTGAATGCTCCTTGTAACAAAGAAAAACAGTTAAGCAAAACCAACCAACAAAATAAATATAACTGACAGTGTATGCTACATTTTAGTCCTGACCTCTCTACCAAGAAGACAGAAATATCTTTTGTCATCTATTCTCTAAGACTAAGATTGGTCATTGCATTTAATCTGAGTTTAGCTGCCTTTACAGTTTGAGTTTATTATTACATTACCTTACATTAATTTATTTAGTCCTTTTTTAAATGTTATTTTCCTTGTTCTGCTTACTTTACTCCATGATTCACTGAATTCCTCTCATTTGTCATTTCTTAGACTATATTTATTAGTGGTATTCCTATCCAATTTTTCAGCATTTCCCTAATTAATGGATACTTACTGTAATTCTAATTGTTTATGTTACCACAAAAAATGCTGTTGCAAATATTTTGATATATATAGAATCTTTTTCCCCCCTATCCTAACAGCATTCTATAGGTTCATTACATTCTTTTGTCTTTGACTGTGGCTAAATGTCATTGGTTTCATCTTTTATACATTTAAGCCTTAGGTAAACACAAGATAAGATAATAAAGAAATACTCTTGGGACCAACCAAGGGTAGGAAGAGGCAGGGAGTCACAGAAATGCATTACAAAGGCAAGTAAAAGGGATATTTGGATTTTATGCAGTTTGAGTAGCACAATAACCCACATTTAGGTGAGGATAGCTTACACTTAGCATTTTAACCCTTTGGTCTAAATAGAATTGTTTAATTACATTTAATAGAGGGCCACAGAAAAATAGATTAAAAGTTAATTGGAAGATAAATTATCTAATCCTAAAGAATAATTGAGTCAAGGAACAAATCATCAAAACAATCAATAATTTCATTAAAGAGAATAATAACAATGGGGCAAAATTTACAGGATGCAACCAAAGCAATACTTGGGTGAAAATTTATATCTCTAAATCTTACATCAATAAAATAGAGAAAGAGCAGATCAATGTATTGGGTATACAAATAAAAAAATTAGAAAAAGAAAAAATTAAAAACCTACAATTAAACACCAAATCAGAAATCTTAAAATCAAAGGAGAAATTAATAAAATTGAAAGTAAGAAAACTATTAAACTAATAAATAAAACTTAGTTGGTTTTATGAAAAAAAACACAATAAAATAAATAAAACATTGATTAATTTGATTTTAAAAAAGAAAGAAAAAAACTAAATTATCAGTATAAGAAATGAAAAACCCCCAATGAACAGGAAATTAAAGCAATTATTAGGAACTATATTGCCCTATTGTATGCCAATAAATCTAACAACCTAAGGGAAATGAATGACTATTTACAAAAATATAAATTACCTAGATTAACAGAAGAGGAAATAGAATCTTTAAATAAATTTATCTTAGAAAAAGAAATCAAACAAGCCATCAATGAACTCCCTAAGAAAAAATCACCAGGACCAGATGGATTCACAGGTGAATTCTGCCAAACATATAAAGAACAATTAATCTCAATACTATATAAACTATTTGGAAAAATAGATGAAGGAGTCCTACCAAATTTCTTTTATAATGCAAATATGGTGCTGATACCTAAACCAGAAAGAGCTAAAACAGAGAAAGAAAACTACAAGCCAATTTCTCTAATGAATAGTGGTGAAAAATTTTTAATAAAATACTAGCAAGGAGATTATAGCAATATATCACAAAGATATACACTATGACCAAGTGGGATTGTACCAGGAATGTAGGGCTGATTCAATATTAGGAAAACTGTTAGCATAATTGACCATATCAATAAAAAAACCAATAAAAATTACATGATTGTCTCAACCAATGCAGACAAAGCTTCTGACAAAATACAACACCTATTTCTATTGAAAACACTGGAAAGCATAGGAATAAATAGAGCTTTCCTTAAAATGATAGGTAATATCTATTTAAAATCATTAGCAAGCATTATTGGCAATGGGGATAAACTAGAAGCCTTTCCAATAAGATCAGAGGTGAAGCAAGGGCACCCATTATCACCATTATTATTTACTATTCTATTAAACATGGTAGCTATAGCAGTAAGAGAAGAAAATGAAATTGAAGGAATTCAAATAGGCAATGAGGAAATAAAACTGTCACTTTGCAGATGATATGATGGCATACTTGGGAAATCCTAGAGAATCAACTAAAAAACTCATTGAAATAATGAACAACTTTAGCAAAGTTGCAGAATATAAAATAAACCCACACAAATCATCAGCATTTCTATATATTACTAACAAAATCCAACAGCAAGAGATAGAAAGAGAAATTCCATTTGAAATAACTGCAGACCATATAAAATACTTGGTAGTCTACCTATCAAGACAAACCTAAGAACTATATGAACACAATTACAAAACACTTTTTACACAAATAAAGTCAGATCTAAAAAGAATTGTTTACATATTCATTTATTAATTGTGCCATAGGAGTCCAACATGGTATAGAACCTACAATTTCATCATCAGCTTCACTATCTTCTAATGTTTTTCTCTGTCTCTCTCTCTCTCTAGACAAACAGTGAATATAAAACTTTCAGTGAGCTGGTGGAAGGTTTTAAGAAGACTCTGAGACATTCAGACCCCATGGTCTTGGAAGATTTCTGTACCACCCTTCCCTTCATTGATATTTACCTGTCAACACTGGACAACCAAGATAATACTATTTCTAAGTAAGTCTCTGTTCTTGAGCACTTGGGTCATTAGACCCAAACTTACTTCTTCTAGCCCAAACTGACCAAATAACCTAGAACTCCTTTCATTTTCAAGAGAGTTTCAAAGCATTTAAGTGCATACATTATGCTAGGTACTATGCTAAGTGGTAGAAGTAGAAAAAGCAATGACAGTCCCTGCCTACCAAGAGCTCACATTCTAACGGGGGAGACAATACGTAAATAAGTGGGTTCAAAGAAGATATATAGAGATAGAAGATGATCTCGGGCTTCCTGTAGAAGGTGGAAACTAAGCTGAGACTAGAAATACGTCAGAGAAACTAAGAGGTAAAGGTAAGGAGGGAGAGCATTCCAGGCAGAGAAAGAGTATAGAAAGGCATTGGTGATGGCAGATAGAAACACCAAGTAGCCATTGTAGCTGGGTCACAGAGTATGAAGAGAGGAGTTAGACTTTCAAGGTAGGAAGGGGCTAGGTTATGAAGAGCTTTAAATGCCAAAATTTAAATTTAATCCTGGAAGTAATAAGTATCCTTTTTATTCTTCCCACTTCTACCCTCAGTATGACCAGCTGGGCATTTCTAGACCATAATTTGCCCCATTTCCCCTTATAATACCCTACTTTTCCCTTATCTATCTTTCAGTGTTATGGAAAAAGACTAGGCTGGTAGCAAACACACATGTCACTAACTCATTATGGGAATGTAGACCAGCCATTTACACTCTCTGCTTCTCAGTCCCCTCTTCTATAAAACAATAAATAATCCACCATTGAAAGGCAGTTTTCATCCAATGTCCCCCTACTTTACCAGCAACATCTCCTTAGCAGTAGAGAGAGATCATTAAAAACAGACTTAATTGATTTTGATTGTCAGTGTATGTAAGTGAACGTATAGAGTTGTGACAGTTACTTGCCTTCACTTGTGGGTGAAGGATGGCAACAACTATGTGGAATCAGTCAGATTGAGCTTGTCAAGAAATTTTCACCTTCTGTCTCCAGGGCATTGGTGGTTTCTGGGTGATAGGACTCTGTTGTGGAGTCTTCCTTCTGTCCTTTCCTGCGGACTTATTCTGCCTATGTTCTTCAATGATGAGGATTAATGGGGGCCATTCAGGAAGATGCTTGGCAGTGGGGCATCATAGGATTTAGAGTTGGAAATGATCCTAGGGGATCATCAAATTCAACCCACTCCTTTACAAATGATACATTTAAATCATGTACTTTGCAGGTTCTCCCTAGCAGCTCTGCATGAAGGAGACGGTTCCAATAAACAGGGTTTATTAAACATCTAAAACGTGCTTGGCATTATGCTCGGTGCTAAGGATATGACAACAAAACCGAAGTAGGTCCCACCCTCATGGAGCTTATGTTATAGCAGGGGAGATGAGTAGAACCACAGAATCTTAGAATTTTAAAGTTGGGAAGGCCCTTAAAGGTAATTTAGTGTAACCTCTCAGACTTCCATCATCTTCCAGGACTTGTCATCCCTGCCCCTTGAATCTCAGGTGACCTGTGTTCTTCCTCCAAGTAGGTAGAACAATGTGCTGCTGTGGACCAGTAGGAGAGGGCTTTACCCCAATAACAGAGGTACATGCAGCTGGGGTCTTCTGTTGAGGCCCTTGCCCTTTTTATTGTCAGTTAGTGATTCTAACCATAGGGATTCCTGTCTCTGTGGCAGGCTAGTAAGAGCTGAGATTTTAGCCAGTGTATCAGGACCTTTTAACTTTATAGGCATTCCTATATGCCTATATGTGAAATGAATTTGGGGACAGGGTTTGTCTTCTCCATTGAGGAACTCTTCTGTGGCCCTTGACTAACAGCCACTCTTTTGCTTCTACAAGGCTTGGAACCCAGTTGAAGTAGTTTCATTCTGGAGTTTTCAGGGTTAAGATCATTTTTTCAATTTAAATAAATGACTTTTAATTAATTCAACTTAAGTAATCAAACCAATTGAGCATCTATGTTCTAGGCACTGCTAGATACTAGGTATACAAAGATAAAACAAAACAGCCCCAACCTACGTTCTCTTCGGGGAATACAACATACATACAGATAATTTGAGAAGGAACAAAGTCATAACAACTTGAGGTGGGAGAGATGATCAGGGGTGGCTTCTAGGAGGACGTAGCATCTAGGTTGAGGATAGATAAGGAACCTGAGACAGAGAGGCAAAGAGGGAGTGCATTCAAGGCAGAGAGGACTGGCAGTGTGAAGGCACAGAAATAGAATATGGAGTGCTGGGTTTGGGGAACAGGCAGTAGGCCATTTTGGCTGGGATGTAGATATGGGAAGTGATATGATCTGTAGGTTAGGGACAAATTGTGGAGGGTTTTAAAAGTCACATTTGAGGAATATGTATTTTATTATAGTAGCAGTAGAGAGCCATTGAAGATTTTTGAGTAGGAGAGTAACATAGTTAGTCCTAAACCTTAAAAGGTTATTTTGGTAGATGTTTGGAGGATGCATTAGAAAGAGAATCAAGGATGTCAGTTAGGCTATTGCAGCTGTATAGGTGAGAAATCTTGTGGAGACAGAATCCACTTGGCCTGGTAATTGAATGGATGGGGCGGGGTGAAGGAGAGGAAAAGAGTCAAGAATGACTCTAAGATTGTGTACCTTATTAAATGGGAAGATGGTGGTGTCCACAGTAGGGTTAGAGCATTTTTGAAGATTGCCAAATTTGTTTTTCTTTTCTTTTCTTAATTTTTTTTTTTTTGTTGGGGAGAATGGGACAGGGGTAAGATAATGCTGCTTTGGTCATATTGAGATCAAGATGCCTATGAAACATCCTCCAGATGGAGGATGAACTTTAGAAAAGAATGTATGTTCTACTTCTAACATACCATGTTATGCCAAGGACAAAATATGAGCAAGAGGGATTGTGGTTTGACCGAAGGTAGAGCTTACCTTATGGTAAAGGCAGACAGGTGAGACAGATTATAGTGTGAGGCTGAAAAACTCTCTTTTTGAGGGACTTCTGCTCTTAAAGATTCCCGAACTTGTCTGCAGTGGGAGGGCACAGTTCTGAATGAGGGCTCCTGATGGTGTGGTGTAGACAGATCTCTAGGTAAGCAATCTGATCAGAAACCATGAAGCAATCATCCTCTAGGATGCTGTCTAAAGAATTCTTTCGGGACAGCTAGGTGGCGCAGTAGATAGAACCCTGGATTCAGGAGGATCTGAGTTCAAATCCGGCCTCAGACACATAACACTTACTAACTGTGTGACCCTGGGCAAGTCACTTAACCTCATTGACTAGCCAAAAAAAAAAAAGAGAATTCTTTCTTATCCCTCATGCAGTTCTGAAGATGACAGTCCAAGGGCCTTCCTAGAAAGAGAACATCTCCTTCAGGTCTCAGATTTTCATAGTTAATAGCAACATCAGCAAGTATGAAGGAAGGAAATGAGCAATTATTAAGCACCTACCACGTGCCAGGCACTGTGCTAAAAGCTTTACAAATATTATTTCATTTGATCCTCACAATAACCCTGGAAGGCAGGTGCTATTATTATCCTCATTTTACAGTCTAGAAAACAGAGACAAACAGAAGTCAATTGACTTGCCCTAGGGTCATACATCTGAAGCTTGATTTGAATTCAGGTAGTACTGCCTTCAGGCCCAACTCTCTATTCACTGTGCCACCTAGCTATGAACACCTACTATGTCTGCCTGGTTCTGTGCTTAGCTATCCTATGGAAGAGCAGACATTAATTCTAACCTCAGAGGAGCTTCAATCTAACCAGGAAGACTGGACTGTAACCTGATGCCATAGTAGTCAACAAAAATTATATATATATATATATGTATTATATATATATATAATATATATATAAATGAGTGTCTCATGAGTGGTACAGGGGATAAAGTTTGTGAAGGGCAAGAGGAAGAAGAGGGTTCAGAAGTCAAACTTCATGAGAGAGAGTATTTCTAATAAGTGAGCCTGGGGCCTTTCCTTGTAGGCCTGATGGCTGGTCCTCACCACATCCTTCTCGTTGCAGGCTCCAAGAACTCTATTATGAAATGGTAAACGTTTTGAACCAGATGCTAGATGACATACCAACCAAGAAACGTTCATTTTCATCTGAGAGGTCTGTGGAAGTTTAGACGTACTTCTTTGTGGTGGTGTCATTGAATCCGAGGCCCAATCTAGCTCCAGCCGGGCCTGGGGCCCAGAAAAACAGGGCAGTTCTAGGATGTTCCCATTGAACAAAGAAAACTGGTCTAAATCCAAATAAAAGTTTCTTTCCTGAAATCACTGGCTTTCCTTTGCTGATCAGTTGTCTTTTGTTTACGAAGAGAACCAAAATGAAATCACTATGCTAAGAGTCAAGTTTTAGAGCGTTCGACTGAGGCTGATCAGACCAATATGAGCTCAGAATGTTCTGCCATAGGTCAGGCACAAATAGTCTGTGTGAACATTTGGGGTAGATTCTCTAAATCTGCTCATCTTGTGTTTCTCTTGAGCTATTTCAATTCTGCTTTGCTCATAGAGCACAGCACCTTCTCTGATGGGGGCATGCCATTCTGAGCAGTCCTGTGCCAGTGTCTCCCACGTCACATAATCAATTCCAAAGTTCTTAAGAGAGTGTCTTTGTATCACTTCTTCTGACCACCATGTGAGCACTTGCCCTGTGTGAGTTCTCCATAAAATAGTCTTCTTGGCAAGCGTATGTTTTGCGTTTGAACAGTGTGGCCAGCCCATCAGAGTTGTGCTCTCTGAAACAGAATTTGAATGCTTGGCAGTTTAGTTGGAGAAAGGACCTCAGTATCTGGTATCTTATCCTGCCAGATAATCTTCATAATCTTTCTAACACAATTCAAGTGGAGGTGGTTCAGTTTCCTGTCATGGTGCTGGTATATTGTCCAGGTTTCACATGCATACAACAATGAGGTCAGCACAATGGCTCTGTAGACCTTCAGTTTGGTAGTCAGTCTAATACCTCTTCTCTCCCATAATTTCCTTTGGAGCTCCCAAACACCGAGGTAGCTCTGGCAATGCATCAACCTCATTATTAATGTGTACATCCCTGGTACATTACCTTGGTAGTGTACTTTCCAGGGATGTACAGCCCCACTGGGACTTTCAGTCAGAATCCTGGTCCACCTCAATCAATTTTCTTTCTCTTCCTTCAAGATTGGATGTTGTATGAGACTCTTGCTCTAGGGACCATTTATGATTATCAAATTTAAATTTAGGTTAATGATAATAATAATTAAAATTTATATAGTGCTATAAGATTTGAAAAATAACTTTTTTATTTTTGCTTTTTGGTGGGGCAATCAGGATTAAGTGACTTGCTCAGGGTCACACAGCTAGTAAGTGTCAAGTGTCTAAATCTGGATTTGAACTCAGGTCCTTCTGATTCCAAGGCCGGAACTCTATCCATTGCGCCACCTAGCTGCCCCGAAAAATAACTTTCTTTGTGACCACCCTTTGAGGTATTCTTTATGAACACCCTTTGACTTGTAATGTTATCCCCACTTTACAGGTGATAAAACTGAGGCTTTAATTAAGTGAATCACCATGCCTACTCAACTAGTAAATTTCTGAGGTGGAATTTATATTTGTGATCAAATTTGAATTCCCTCACTCTATTTACTATGATAGATATGCTGATTGAGTGATGTCTAACACTGTTAGGAATGAGGAGGGGAAGATTTGAATACTTTGAAGACTGTAGTTAGGTTTCTGCTCTTCACAAAGACGCCAATGTCTTTTAAGTAAGTGGTGAATTTGTGGCATAGGAACACCCCCAGTCCTCTTGGGTACTGCTCTGTAGTCCAACCCAGGGTGAATAGAAGGTATCCTTTTTGTACCTCAGTCCTTCTCAATCAGCCCTTCTTGATGGAAAAGTTGCAGTAATGAGACCAGAATATAAAATGTCACAGAATGAGCTAGAAGGGCTCTTCAGTGTCATCTGGTCCAACCCAATCATTTTTACAAAAGAGGAACCCAAGGTTCGGAGAGGCATCGGCTTGTCCAAGATCACACAGCTAGTCAGCAGCAGGGTCAAGACTAGAATTCAGACCTCTGACTTCCTAATGCTGTGCTTTTTCCACTGCAGCCCTCTCAATATTCCCATTTTACAGATGAGGAAATGATGGCTCAGAGATGGTAAGTTACTTAGGACCATATAATTGGAGCTGAAAGGGACCTTTGAATCCATTTAATTGGACCCCTTCATTTTACAGATAAGAAACTGAGGTCTTGAGAGGTTAAGTGACTTGAAAATATCATTTAGGCTGAGCCAGGATTTGAATCCACGTCCTCTGATTTTTGACACATCCAGCACACTTTTCGGTGTACCAAGCTGCCCATTGACACAGGCAAAACCCAGTTTCAAAGCCAGATTTTCAGATTCAAAACCTAACTCTTCTCTTTACTATACCATGCTGCCATGTCATTACATTATAGAATCAAATCCCACATGGGATGGTAAAAATGGCTTGTGGCAAAGACCTTCAAATGCTTTGTCAAGGAGCATCTCTCTTAGCCAGAGAGGTCCTTCATTATGAGAAACCCAACTAGCCAGAGAATGAGAGGGGAAATCAAGGCAGCCAGGCACAGGCAATGGGATTGATACTAGTTTCAGTGAGAAAAGAACTTTGACAGGGATGGGGGAATAGGAAGGACAGTGATCGAGACAGAGCAGCTCTGCTTCCCAGAAGATGACTTCTGCACTCTTGAATTCCTATTGGGGTTCCCAGCAGAAGCCCCATGCTTTCTCTTTCCTCATGAGGACACATTTCTATAGATATTGCCTCCACTCTTCTATCTGCTACTAGTCTGTTTCAGCCCAAGTTCCTACTCATTTGTGACTACTGCAAAGAGAAGCGTTCTTAGTTGTGAATTCTTTCCCCTCAAAAACCCAGTGTGGCTTCCGGAGTGACGTCCTCGACACCAGACAGAAGTTTCATCCTGCTCTTCAAGAGGGTTTTGATCTGACTGGAAACTGAGCAGGTCAGGGAGCTCAGGATAGGCAGAAGCTCTTACAGTCCCTACCCTTTTAGGAGATGTTTATGAGTGTTAGCAGAAGCTCCTCATAAAAAGCCCTGGAGAAACCAGTGACATCAGTTCCCTTTCCACTTAGTTTTCATGATCCCATTTGTAATAATTTCATGTTTTATGAGGAATGCTTCCTACAACATCCTCGGTCGAATGGAAACACATGTGAATCCATCAGATGTCCTGGGCCTGCTCTCCGAGACGAGACAGCTTCACACTCCCCACTGTTTAAAACAGGCTCTCAGAAGGAGAGATAGATAGGGAGAGGGGGGTGGGGGTTGGGGCTGATCACCTCCTTATAGAGTTACAGAATATTAGAACTTGAAGGAAACTCAGAAGTTATCCAGTCTTCTCAATTCTTGCTTCACAAAGGGCCAAACCTGAGGCCAAACAAGTTCACATTCTCTATGAGAGGGAATGTTTGTGCAGATATCATCAATACAGCATTGGAAGGGACCTCACTACAACCCCTTCATTATTTAAGTTGAGGGTCTACCGGCCCCAGGACTTTAAAAGTGACTTGTTCAAGGTGACATAGGTCACCCAGAGCCATATGAACCTAGACTTACTGACTCCAAAGACAGTACTCTTTCTACCATACCACATTGCCTCTGTTCCTTGCCTAGAGAATTTTTATCATTACTCATAAATTCTCTCCTACAGACAAGACTGGGGTGAAGGAATATACCCTTGGTCGTGCTCCTGACAAATGTCTTTAAGTGCCAAAAATGAGATTAGCTTGTCGATTCTCAGGTTTGGGTTTTGAAGTGGAATTTGTCCAATATGGAACATATAATGTATCATTGTCATTCATGCTAGCCTAAGAGAGAATGTGGAGGCAAGGCAGAAATTCTGAGGTAGTACCAGACAACAGGTAAAGGCAAAAGCCACAGCAGTAATGGAGGTCAAGGCTAGCCAGAGTCTACAAATAGCTGGGAAGGCAAGATTCTAGACCGTAGGAATGGAATAACCAGAGCAAGATCATATTCCAGGCAGAATACAGGCCATCTGAGGCCCAGGCAAGGATGCAGTCATCAAGAGGCCATAGTAACAGAGGTCAGGGTATGGGGAAAAGGGTCAAGAGTTTGGATTAATCAATTTAATGAACATTTTTTAAAAGTACCTGTGTGTAGAGCATGGTGTTGAGTGTTGAGGGAGATACAAATCTTAGATAAAATCCTACCACTCATGGAACTACTCTAATGTAAATTAATATACAATAAATTCATTAGGAAGATGCAGTGCAAAGTTCTGCATTTAGTCAATTTAGTCAATGAGAAAAAGTCATCCCCGAATGTAAATTAATATACAATAAATTCATTAGGAAGATGCAGTGCAAAGTTCTGCATTTAGTCAATTTAGTCAATGAGAAAAAGTCATTACCGACTAGGGGATTTAGGAAAGGCTTCATGGAGGAGATGGCATTGAATGTGTGCTATAAAGGATGAGTTTCAACAGGCAAAGACTACTAACAGAGCCAGGAAGGTCACTAAATAAATATACAAGCTTGATAATGAGGCAAGGTGACCCATCTGGGCACTTCTTAGGCTCTTCTGGTTGGAGAGGGGGTCAAATGTAAGATGTGAGCAGCCTAAGGTCCATAGAACACAGTAAACAAGTAAATTCACATGGAAAGGAACATTGGGCTAATTCTAAAAAGATGAAATTCAATAACAATTTTTTAAAAAATCAATTATACCAGTACGAAATGGGGGAAGAGTGACTATTAGGTTAGTTCATCTGAAAAAGATCTGAGGGTTTGAGTGGTTTGCAAATGACCAGTGAGATACAGCAGCCAAGAAAGCAAATAGAAGTATAGGAGGAATTCAAATAGCCACAGGTTTGGAACACATCCTGAGTATTTGGTTGAATTTTGGGCACCCCATTTTAGGAATGACATTGATAAGCTGAAGAGCATCCGGGATAGTAAAGACACTTTAATTTATGTATGTTAGAAGCAATTGGAGGATTGGGGTTGTTTAGTCTAGAGAAGAGAAAATTCAGTGGGGGACATAATAAGAGTTTCCAAGTATTTGCAAAGTTAATATGTGGAACAGGGATTGTTTTTATTTGTGCTTGTATTGAGAACAGAACTTGGAGCAATGTATTGAAGCTGCAAACAGGCAAATCTAGGTTTGGTGCAAGGAAAATCTTCCAAACAATTAAAGCTGTCCGAAAGTGGAATGGCCTGCCCTTCACTGGAGGTCTTTAAACAAAGGGCAGAAGACCACTTGTTGGCTGTATCAGAGAGGGCATTCTTGTTTCAGGGACAGCTGAACTAGAGAGATTCAGAGGTCCCTTCCAACTCTGTGCTTTTGACACATGGTGAATGGGGACTCTCAGTAACTGCTGATAGATACTGCCTCAGAAAAAGCCATAATCCCTCCTGTTTCTAAATTAGTTTATTGTTTACAATTTTTTTTTTTTTTGCAAAATAGTCCTGTAGGGTAGGTAGGGTAGGTATTTTTTATCCTATTTTGTGGAGGAGGAAATTGAGAATCAAAGAACTCAAGTGACTATCCCAAGGTTTGTGAGTAGCAGAGACAGCATGAAAAAGTAAGCCTCATGACTACGAGCATGCCACACAGCCTCTGTATAAGCTACAGGGCCTGGGCAGTTAAGCTTTCTGTTGTTGTTCAGTCATTTCGGCTGTGTCTGACTCTTTGTGACCCCATTTTGGGGTTTTCTTAGCAAAGATATTGGAGTGGTTTGCCATTTCCTTCTCCAGCTCCAGGCCTAGCACTCTATCCACTGCACCACCTGGCTGCCCAAGTTTTCCGTTTGATACGCTTATTGCTGCAGGTTGATCCTTTCATTAATCTCTGACTGGCACTTCCCACAGTGGCTATTCCAAAACCAAAAAATTTTTTCCCTCTCTTCTAAAGCCTCAAAGTCAGCCTACAATGATCTATCTCTTTGATATCAGTGCTTACATTTTATTGGTGAAAATAACAGGTACACATAGAAGCATATGATAAACATACACAGGGAAGCCAGGTGATGCAGTGGATAGAGCACCGAGCCCGTAGTCAGGAAAACCTGAGTTCTAATCTGACCTCAAATACTTACTAGCTGTGTGACCCTAGGCAAGTCATTTGACCCTGTTTGCCTCTGTTTCCTCATCTGTAAAATGAATGGGAGAAGGAAATGACAAACCACTCTAGTATCTTTGTCAAGAAAACCCCAAAATGAGGTCATGCAGAGTTAAACACAATTGGAAAACATATACAATGTAAATACAAAATTTTTGTAGGGAGCATTAGTGACTGGGAATGAAGAAAGGTCTCATGTAGGAGATGGCAGTTGAGTTGAGCTCTAAAATAAGCTAGGAATTCTAAGAGATAGAGGTAAGGAGGGACTATATTCCAGGCATGGGTGAACCACCTATATCAAGGGATAGTGATGGGAGACGTATCGTCATGTATGAGAAACAGCAGACAGGCCAGATTGGTTTGAAGGTAGACTGTGGGAATTGTAGTAATGTTTACATAACAAGCCAGGAAAGGTAGCCTGGAACCAGATTATAAATACCTTGAAATGCCATATAGAGGACTTTGCATTTTATCCTCGAGGAAATTGGGAACTTCTAGAGTTTTTTGAGGAAAGTGACAAAGTCAGACTTGTTCCTTAAGGATTATCACATTGACAACTGTGTGAAGGATGAATCAGAGGGAAGATTCTTGAGGCAGGAAGCTCATGGAGGCAATGGTGAAAGCCCAGGTGAGTGATGATGGGCTCCTGAACTTGGGTGGTAGCTGTCTAAGTGCAGAGCTGTTGGGGAGTTAGGAAACCATACTGCTGGCAGGCGATTTCTTGGATGTGGTATTGTGGGAAAACGGAAATCTGAGGGTGATTCTGAGGTCGAGAACCTGTGTGACCCCTAGGATGGTGGTTCCTCAACAGAAATTAAACCTGAAATAAAAAGAGATGCAATTTGGGAAAAACTCAATGAGTTCTGTTTCAGACATACTGAGTTTTGAGAAGCCTGTGGGATGTTCTAGTTGGAAATATAAAATAGGCAGCTGTTGATGTGGGGACTGGAACACAGGAGAAAGGGTAGGGCTGCATAGATTTATGAATCAATAAATAAAACATTAAATAAGTGCTTACCATGTGCAATGGACTGGGGTTACAAATAGAAAATTAAGAAAGTTTCTGCCCTCAAAGAGCTCACATTCTAATGGGAGAAATAGCACATATAGGAGCTTCAAGTTAGATTGAAAGGCCCCATGGTCCTGGGGTACAGTGGCAAAGCAGATGTAATGCTTCTTGTTTAATGTTATTTCCACTGGTAAAATTATATTAGTTTCTGATGTTGAATCATTTGCTGCGCCAAGGCTTATGGTGATGAGAACTTTCTTTCCTGGGTCATTGATAGCTGTGGCTGTAGCAATTGCAGGAGCTAAATTTCTATAGAAATTAGTTCCCAGTACGGTGCAAGTAGGAGTAACTTGCATAGAGATACAGCTGAATCCCTAGAACTGATGAGATCACCAAGAGATGGAACAGAGAGAGAAGGGAAGAGAACCCTGCACAAAACCTTCGGGTCCACCCACAAGTAGAAGGCAGTATATGGATAATAAACTAGCAAAGGAGACAGAGGGAACAGAAAGACAGGTGGAAGAAGACTTAAAATAACGCAAAAACTCTCGAGAGGAGAAAATATTGAGGAGAGGATAGCCTCAACAGTGTAAAACATTGCAAAAAAGTCAAAGAGGATGAAGACTGAGAAAAGATAGTCAGCTTTGTTAATTAAGAGATTTTTGGTGAGTCAGTCAATAAATATTTATTAAGCACTTACTATGTTCCAGGCATTGTGCTAAGAAATACAAATAAAAACACAGTCCCAGGTGCTTATGGTCAAATGGGGAAACTTTGAAGAGATGTTTCAGTTGAATGATGAGCCTGGAAGCCAGGCTGTTAAAGGTTGAGATGTATAGGAGAGCTGAAGAAGTGAAGGCAACAAGTGTAGACAGGTGTTTTTTCTCCTAGTTTTGCCATGAAAAAGGAAGAGATACAAGAAGATTGCTTGAGAAGGTGGTCAGGTAAAGTGAAAAAAAAATTTTTTTTAAGTAAGGGAGAGACCTAGCCATATTTTAAGCAGCAGAAAAGGAAGCACTAGATAGGAAGAAAATGAAAATTAGAGACAGATCATTGCAAGGACAACCAGCTGGGAGAGGTGGGAGGGAATGAGATCAAGAGAACACATAGTGGAGTTGGTATGTGGAGCTTGTGGTTTAATGGTATTGATCAAATGGTCCCAAAGGTACCCTCTTGCTTTGATGTCCCACTGGCTGCAAAATCTGGATTCTGGAATGCCAGAATGCCAGGATACCCTCCTGATCTTCAAAACTCTCAGGATCAGAGGGTCCAATCCCTTCACTTAGAATGGAAAAGAATGACTGCAAAGGGCCAAGAATGGAGGCCTGTTTCTTGGGGCCACATAGACTTGACAGTATTGTCTCTGTCTCCAACAAGACACTTTCTACCAAGAAGTCAAATTACTAGAGACAAGTGAAGAGAATGAGGTAAGAGAGATGATGGAGGCTGACTAAGGCCTTTTGAATGCCTCTGCAGCCTGGAACCAATTATAGAAGGTCTACATAGACTCCACACTTTTCCCAAGGCATTATATGTTTTTACTTATAACCAATAAAAGGTTGAGATGTCACCAACTTAATTTATGTAAATATTTAAATGAGAATAATTATAGTGAACAATTTTGACCCCAGAAAAGAATTGAGAAAATGTGCCTACATCCCTTTTTTGCATCGGTAGTAGACTATGAATACTATGAGTATCATGTATTACATAGACTGTCCAATGTGGTTTTATTGAACTGCTTTTTTTTTTTTAACTCTTTTTAAATCTTGGTTACAGGGGATAGCTGGCCAGGCAGGGAAAGGTGAAGGATACACACACACACACACACACACACACACACAAGTATAATAATATGAAAGTAATGTAAAAATGATGGATTCAATTAAATAAGATAATTTTATTTTGAAAAAATGCGTTTATGTGCCGAAAAGGAGATGGGCTGATGATGTGGAAGGGTAGATGGAAAGAAAACCAATAGATGATTTGTATGTTCCATTGGTAATATTTCAAAGTCATGAGAAAATAGAGAATGCTCCAACAGCTAAGTGACTCAGTGGATAGATGCAGAGCCTGGGGTCAGGAAGACTTCAGTTTAAATCCAGCTTTAGACCCTTATTAGCTGTATGACCTGGGGCAAGTCACTTAGCCTCCTTTGCCTCATTTTCCTCATCAGTAAAAAATGGGGATAATAATAACACTTACCTTCCAGGGTGGTTGTGAGGAGCAAATGCAAATGTAAATGTTAGCTATTATTATATTGGCAGACCCCAGGTATGGGAGGAAATGGACAAAAATCTAGCAGAACGAACTTGTATGAATGGGTTGTGATCTTTATTCTTGGCAGGACTATCCATATGCATAAGATTACAGATCCACCCAAGTGTCTGAATATTCATTAAAGATATATATCCACAATCTCCTTTACCACCTTATCTTTGTGTAAATCAGGGATCAAAACCATATTTCTTGTATTATTGGATACTTGCCATCTTTTATCTATTTTGAAAGAGTCTACATATAAAATAGCTGTTACCTTTCCTTAAAGGGGCTCATGTTCTGCTAGTGGGCAGAATATGATATATCCAATATATCCATAGTTAAGTGTGTTATCATTTGGTCCTCACAACAGCCCTGGTAGATAAGGGCTATTATTATCCCCATTTTATGTTGTTGTTTAGTTGTGTCTGACTCTTAGTGACCCCATTTGGGATTTTCTTGGCAAAGATACTGAAGATTCCTTCTCCAGCTCATTTTACAGATGAAGAAACTGAGGCAAATAGCATTAAGTGACTTGCCCAGTGTCACACAGCTAGAAATAGTCTGAGGACAGATTTGAACTCAGGTCTTCCTGACTCCAGGCCTGGCTCTCTATTCACTGTCACCTAGCTGTGTCACTTTTACCTATGGCTCCAAGAAGCTATAGCATATGCAATGACCACACCCCAGTCTGGGCAAGCAGGTTAGGGTGACCAACAAACCTCAAACCCGTCAATGAATCAGAGGAATGTCTACTCCAAGAATGTGAAGACTTGACATAGTGGAATGGATGGATGAGAACAATGTATTCCAATGGCCTTGAAGGTGGCTGAAAGACTTAGAGCTTGGTCAGACATTTAAGACTACAAGGTCATCCACTTCATCCTATACTTTATTAAAAAAAAAACCAAAAACTTTTAATATGCAATATACCCTCTTTTTGCTGCAATCATTTGATTTATCCAATTTGACATCCAATGCTTTCCTGTTCTTGGACTTGAAGCAGGTTGAAGTTCAAGGGAGAGTCACCTAGAGCTGAACCTGTAGCTGCCATTGCTGCTGCAAGTCAATAGCAGCAATGGTGGCTCCAGGTTCATGGCAGAGGTAATATGTATTTGCCTAAGCAAGCCTAAGATCCTTGCTGCTTGCTCCTTTTGTCTTTCTGTTCCCTTCCTTAAGCACCCATCAGAGTGACCCTGAGAAATGAACATTTTTAATTTTGACAGCTGCCTCATGAATTCAAGAGCTTTATGTTATGTTATGTTATGTTATGTTATGTTATGTTATGTTATGTT
>NW_020947062.1:21205033-21239919 GCF_900497805.2 Vombatus ursinus
TTATGTTATGTTATGTTATGTTATGTTATGTTATGTTATGTTATGTTATGTTATGTGTTGGCTGTCCAGTGGGGGATGGTTCTCATAATGGCATGCTTCTCAGAGAAGATGATCACTGACAGAATCATCCCGAAACCTCAAGGACTAAACAGTCATGCCTGACTCTCCAGGAGATCTGGACCTTGTGAGTTGCTTGGGGAGTGCAGATTTGATGTGAATGCTAAATAGCTATTTCCCAGCTATTTCAGTGGTCTCGTCAAGGTGTTTTTACCTGCCTCGAAAGCATGAGTGTGACGGGTTATTGTTTTGTGTTTTCTTTTCTCTTCTTTTTTTTAATTTTTAGGCAATTGGGGTTAAGTGACTTGCCCAGGGTCACACAGCTAGTAAGTGTCAAGTGTTTGGTCTGAGGCCGAATTTGAACTCAGATCTTCCTGACTTCAGTGCCGGTGCTCCATCCACTGTGCCACCTAGCTGCCCCTATTTTGTGTTTTCTGTTCGAATGAAAGAGGACCTGTGAGTCCTTTGTGTTTCAAGTATTTTCTGTGGAAAAAACAGCTATGTTTGCCCTGAGACTTCTATCATGTATTTAGTATATTTTCTAGAAGGGACCTAGTTACCCACTTCTTAGGGATCCCCTAAAATTGAGTCATATTTAAGTGTTTTAGAGATGTCTCTGGAGTTACTCTGGGGTGGGGATAAACAGTAAGAGGGACAGAGAGAGAGACAGAGACAGAGAGAGACAGAGAGAGACAGAGAGAGACAGAGCCAGAGCCAGAAAGACAGAGAGAGACAGAGACATAGAGCCAGATCCCCTTCTCTGCAGTCAAGGCAACCCTCCACAAGGTGAATTTGGGTCAATGTGAGTCCAGAGTCAGACCCCTTTGTGGGAGGGGGTACTTCTGGACTGTGGGTCACATCTGGGGGATGCATGGAACTATCAAAAAGGGATTAAACACTTGAGATTAACTTTGTCTGCCACTGTAACTGTGCTAAAGATACTTTCGGGCGGCCTACAGAAGATAAGTTTACATCTCAATACTTTCATTCAATTTTAGAAATCAGCCTTTCTATCTACCTTTATACCCAAACCCTCTACTCTTCCTAACTTCTCTACTACCCAGGCTCACTTACTCTCTCTCTCTCTCTCTCTCTCTCTCTCTCTCTCTCTCCTCCCTTCCACATAGTCAGTCAGTATTCAAGTTCTGTCATTTCTACCTTCTTCCATCAATAGTATGGCACCTTCTCTCCTCTGACTTGCAGTCAATCACTCTGGTACAGGATCTCCTCATCTCATGCCTATACTATTGCAATAACCTTATAGTTGGTCTCTCTGCCTCATCTCTCCCCACTCCAGCCCGTCCTCCACTCAACTATCACATTGATTTTCCTAAAGTACAAATCTGATCATGTCACTACCTCCCTATTATTCCAGGATCCAATATAGCATCCTCTATTTGGCTTATGAAGTCCTTCATAACCTGTCCCCTTCTTACCTTTCCAGTCTTCTCACACCTTCCTCACCTCCATGGACTCTGTGATCCAGTGACATGGGCCACCTTGCTGTTTCTCCCACAATGGACTATTTCCTTACTTCGGGCATTTTCACTCTCTGTCTTCTATGCCTGGAATACTATCTCTTCTCATTTCTGCCATCTGGCTTCATTCAAGATTCAGCTAAAATCTCACTTTCTGCAAGAAGTTTTTCCAGATCCCCCTTGATGTTAATGTCTTCCTTCTGAGATTTTCTCTAACCTTTTATATGTTTTATGTGTATATAGTTGTCAGCATGTTGTCTCACCCATTAGAATGGGAGCTCCTTGAGATCAGGGACCCTTTTTGCCTTTCTTTGCATTCCCAGAGTTTAGCACAGTGCCTGACATGTAGTAGGCACTTCATAAAGGTTTGTCAACTTGACTGACTTCACTTGACTTAGGAGGTGTGATATGGATGATGATCTGGTTAGACAGACAACTAGGGTCACAAAGACTCAGAGATGAGAGGGTATCTAGGAGGGGAGGGTGATCTATAATGTCCAATGATAAAAAAAGCAAGAAAGGTAAAGATTGAAAAAGTCCATTGGTTTTGCCAATTAACAGATCACTGAAAACTTTGGATAGAGAAGCTTCAGTTGGGTGATGAAATCAGAAGCCAAACTGCAGAGGAGAGAAATGAAGGCAATGGGTGTAGACAGATTTTCCATGAATTTGGTTGAGAAAGAGAAGAAAGAGAATATAGCTTGAGGGGAGGAGGAGGCTAGCTTAATGTTTGTTAGATACATGGATCAATGAATGTCACTAATACTGCGTAATCTATGCATATATACTTTATTGTTGAATTTATTTTTCAGATATATTTATTATAGGAAGAGGGATTGAACCTGGGATAGCTTTGGTATACGGAATTCCCAGTGACAAAAGTCCCTCTACCATTGCAGGTCATTATTTCCTCTATAATTTAGAATCTTAGAGAGGTTCCTAGAGCACTGAGAAGTTAAATGACTCATCTAGGATCTCACAGCCAGTGTGTTATCAGAGACAGAATTTAAACCCAGATCTTCCTGGCTTTGAGGCCAGCACTCTATCTGTAATGCTACAGTTTCACTCATATTTATCATAGAAATATAATAAGTATTTATTATATTTATTTTTCAGATGAGGAAAGCAAGATTCAGAGTAGTTAAGTTACTTCCTCAAGGTTGCTAAGGGTTGGAACCAGGTCTTCAAGCCAGGGCCTCTGATTCTTTCCATGGCGCCAAACTGCTTCTCTATTCACCTCATGGGGGAGACAACATTGGGGAACTAGAGAAATAATAATTCAATAATTCACATTTCTAGAGATTCCTAAAGTGAGGCAGCATAGAGACAGGACAGAGGCCAGACAGAAAGTGGGACTCAAAGCAAGGAAGATCTGGGTTCAAGTCTTGCCCATAATACTTTCTGGCTCTGTGACCCTGGGCCTCTCAGTGCTCCTGGGAATGCTCTTGAGACTCTCAGTTGCTGAGAAAGTCCTGACCTGCATTTCCTTCCCTGGGAGGTTCCAATACCAATAAAATCCCAGGTCTAGTCCCTACCCCCTTTTGTGGTTTTGTAAGCTCTTTTCCCACAGTAATCTGGTTAAGTATGGACACAATGCAAATGACATTATCTTCACTCTACCAAAGAGAAAAACAAGGCATAGAAAAGTGAAGTGACTTGTCTAAGGTCACTCAGACCAGCCAGCAAACTGGGACTTTGAACTAAGATCTTATGACTCTTATGCAATACCACTACTTGGTCTATTTCCAATGATGATTAGGGAAAAGGGAGAAAAACCTATATGCACTAATAATGTTTATAGCAGCTCTCTTTGTGGTGCTAAAGAACTGGAAACTGAGGGGATGTCTGTCAATTGGAGAATGGCTGAACAACTTGTGGGATATGAGTGTGATGGAATATTACTGTAATATAAGAAATGATGAGCTCAGTGATCTTAGAAAAACATGGAAAGACTTGTATGAAATAATAAAGAGCAAAATAAGCAAAACTAAGAGAATATCATATACAGTAACAGCAGTATTGTTTTAAGAAGGACTTTGAGAGAATAAGTAATTTTGACTGTTATAAATCTCCAAATCGACTATAAAGGACATATGAAGAAAGATGTTATCTACATCCAGAGAAAGAACTTGTAAATAGAATATGTATAGAATAATTTTACATGTGTATATATACACACATGTATATATGTACACACACATATACACATACATGCATGCATACATACATATATACATATATGTGTATATATGTGTGTATATATGTACGTGTATATATATATATATATATACTTATTTGTGTCTAATGGTAACCATCTCTAGGGAGGGGGGAGGGAAGAATAAAAGAAATTTACATGATAACTTTATTATATATTTAAAAGAATAACAAGTTGTATATAATAAGATTTGCAGTTTCATGTGTAATCATCTATTTTTTATTATGCTACGTTATGGAAATGCTTGTTTTATTCCATAAATAAAAAATAAATAAATGTGAAAAAAAAAGATCTTCTGACTATGAGCTTATTGCTTCTGAAGGGCCCCAGTGTTCAACAGCAGGTCTGGAGCAGCAAGCATGCTGGAACGGCTGCATTCCCTGGATGGCCAAGTGACTAATTCCTATGCTGCTCTCCTGGAAAGGCTTCTGAGTAGAATCAAAAGGAAGTAGGGAACGATGGAGGATGTGTGACCTAGTGCTATGATCAGCTTTCCAATATTGTCTCTTCTGAAGAAAATTTACCCCCAAAGTGTAAGAAGAGACAGGAGGAGTGAGGGGCCCAGAATGGTTCCAGGTGGTAGGAGGGAGCTAGTCTGCTGATGGTGAGGGATGAGAATTGACAATGAGGATAGGCTTCCTGTTGTAGTGTAGAGAGAACCAGCTTTTGAATCAGAGAAACTTGGTTTCAAGACCCCGTCTCTGATGTAAAGCCATATGTGACCCTGGGTAAGGAACTGAATCTCTCAATTCCCCCAGGAAACTCTCCAAGAATATGGATTGTAGGACAATTGCAAATCAGCTTTGGTGGAGAGAATGCCTTCACTGAGAGGTCCCTTTACCAATGCAATCACCAGTCCTGTCCAAAATAACAATAATGATGATGATGCTCCAGATAGTGTACAAAGCCTCCAAGGAGACAACCAAAGCTAAAAATGCTCGATCAGTTTCCCTAACAAAGGAAGCAAATAGTGTTTGGCCCCCAAGATGGAGGGCAGTGTTTTTGTTTGTCTAGGTTTGCCTGCAGAGCTGATGTGAGTAAATTTCCCTTTGGGACTGAACCAAATCAAACAAGTGTTTGCTAAGATCTCTATTTCATTTGCTCTGGGAATTTGAGGCTTGGCAAGTTCTTGGTGGAGGCTGGCCAAAGAGAACCTTTGACTTTAGAACCCTGACTTTAAGCAGTGGGATCCCCAGAATTGTTATGGGGCAGGTGAAAATGTCACTAGCTGGATAGGGGGGAAGGAGGGAATTCCTGATGGGGCACTGGTGTCCACAAATGCAGTCAGTGTGAGAGATGAGATTTGGATCCAGACCTTTCTGACTCCAAACCCAACACTCTATCCACTATCCCAGATTGCTTCTTTGCACAATATCCTATTAGAATTCGATTACCCTTTCAAATATAAGCATTTGGGAGACTGGATCATAATTTAATTTAATGGGTTTTTTTCCTACCGGAAGGTGAAATGAGGCTATCCTACCATGAGCACCCTGAGCAGGTGACTATTAGCTCCAAGGACACCTAGCTATACTTCCCCCATACACCTCTTTCAGGAATTTCTTGCAGCCCTTAACTCTTCTCAGGCCCAGCAAGCCTCTATACCAGGGGTGGAGAAGCTGTGGCCTCGAGGCCCTGTGTGGCCCTCTAGGTCCTCAAGTGCAGCCCTACAGGGCCTTGAGGCCTCAAATTTCCCCACCCCTGCAAAAACTGCTCTTTACTACTTCCTAAATTATGCTGAGAGCTGAGGTTGATTTGTTACATAATCCAAACACTGTTCCACCTACCCTCCTCCCTCCTTATAAACTTAAGGAAAAGGAGGAGTATGGGGAGCTGTGTCACGATGCAGCAATTTGCCTGGATTCTTTTATGGAGGTTCACAAACTAATGAATTCATTAGATAGGGCCAAAAGAAACCTGGTGATGGGATTGTACCATGACCAGTTCACTATTAATGATATCCAAATCTTGGGAACAGAAGGTGCAAATTAGAGATGAAGAATCAACATAAAAATGATTGGATTAAAGAAGCTAAAATTTAAGCCTAATCTTTTCCTTACTTCTCCTGCTTAGGTAAAGCTCACTAGAACACTAGATCTGGAGCAAATGAATTGTAATAACTAACCCTGGTCTCAGAGAAACAGACCTACCCCTCTTTCATAGAGACATGAGGGAATGTGGGTGCTGAATGTTCCAAACACTGCAGGTGTGGTCATTATGCCAACTAGTTTCACTTGACTGTTTTTAATTTGTTTTCTAGAAAGACTTAATTAATGGTAGAAGGTGAAGAGATGGACCTTGAAATGGCTGTGATGTAGGAATTAAGAAAGGAAGGAAACAAGCATTATTAAGTGCCTACTATGTGTCAGGCACTGTGCTAAGTGCTTTACAAATATCTCTTTTCATCCTTATAACAACCTTGGGAGGTAGGCCCTATTATCCCCATTTTGCAGTTGAAGAAACTGAGGCAGACAGAGGTCAAGTGACTTGCCCAGGGTCACGTAGCTAGAAAGTGTCTGAGGTACAATTTGAATTCTGGCTCAGTGCTTTCTTTCCTGTGCCACCTAGCTGCCACAGAAGAAACATACATAGAGTTGGTTTTTCAAAAACCAGCATTGGATTGAGAGTAGGACCCAGTCTTAAATCCTTGTAGGACTTTGCATTTTACCTTCTTTTTTTTGGACTTTAGTTTCCTCATTTGTAAAATGAATTGATTGGACCAGACAAACTTTGAGTTTGTCAAATTTGATAGCTCTAAATTCAATGATCTTATGACTCTCCAAAGTCAACCCCCAGTGATGGAGCAGTGATGTTCTCAGAACTAACGAATGTAGCATTCCTTCCCTTCCCCAGAATCCAAAGGCTTGTGAAATAAACCTACATGAACCTCAGTTTCCTCATTTTATAAATGGATCTAAAGATACATGTTGCATAATATAGTTGTGAGACTCATGTTCCTGAGATCACAGATTTAGAGATGGAAGGGATTGTAGAGGTCATCTAGTCCAGTTCCTTCATTTTATTTCCCCTCATGAGAAAAGTGAGACTCAGAGAGGTGATAACTTGCCTATGTCTAGTAAGTGGCCAGGCTCACTATTGCCAAGCACCAATAACACTGAGATAACTTGTGTAAAATGCCTTGCAAATCCTGACGTGCTACTTAGACATTAGTTATTAACTAGTAACATGGTCTTGGAATCAGATGGTCCAGTGTGGGCCTTTACTAGCTTTGTAGACCTGGACAAGCTGAGCCATATTTTCCACGTCTATAAAATGTGGAAAACAACCTATCTTAAAGCATTGCTATGAAGAGGGTACTTTTCAAGCTTAAAGTGCTTTGTAAATAGGATCCATTTCCTAGGTTTCAGCCATTACCACTTTTACCAGAGCTCTAATCATTTTTAGTCTGACCTGCCACTTCCCCTTTCCTTGGTTCATTTTAGTTGCCCTTATCCAGACTTCCTCTAGTTTCACTATTTGTTGTATGCTTATCAAAAACCATTTCAAGAATGTGTCAAACCAGGAAATAAAACTTCCATTATGCAAAGTACCAGAGCCTTACCTGGGCACACATGATACTGAAAGCAACAGAAGAGGCCTGCTCACTGTACTTTGTGCTCAGCTCTGGGGGAGACTTAGAAGGTAGATAAGATCCAGTCCTTGCCCTGAGATATTTAAGAAAGAGGGTAGTAATTGGAAGGAGTCAGCATGCTGGATAGAGTGCTATACGGAGTCAAGAAAAACTAAGTCCAGATCCTGACTTTGGTGCTAATTAGCTCACCAATAAAGTGACCAGGGACAACTCAGTTCACCTCTCTGAACTTCAGTTTCCTCATTTATGAAATGAGGATTAAGATACTTGAGGAATCTATTTCATATTTGTATATATTTTGTGCTTATCTGCATGCATATTTCTTTCCCTCAATAGAATGGAAGCTCCTTGAGGGCAGGAACAATTTTGTTTTTGTCTTTGGATCCTCAGCAGTTAGCATAGTGCTTGGCATATAGTAGGTGCTTAATAAATGCTTGCTAAATAAATACATATTTAGCATCAAAATGGCTGCTGAGCCCAGAGAGGCTGGACAATCTCCCTTTTCTCTTTTTTTCTCCTTTTCCCTTCTGCTGTTCACCAATGCACATGGTCTGCCATGAGTTGAGTCCTGGAGGAGCCTTTTTCTGAGTCGGTTGGGATCTCCTATCTGATACTCATTAACTCTTTAAATCCCCATCCTGACTCATATCTAAGGTTTCCTCAAAAAGGAAGAGTATAATGTGAATCAGGGATGGGACATATGTTTTATACCCTTGCACAAAAAAATTGCTAAACATGAGACACATAAAAATGCATCTTGACAAATTTAAAACTATCCAGTATCAACTTTATATAATTAAATTAAAAAAAATTAACAAACATTAATGTTGTCTCCATCCCACCCCCTCCAGGGAAAAAAAGAAAAAGGAAAACATGTCCTTGTAACAATATGGATAGTCAAGCAAAACAATTTCCCTCATTAGCCATGTCCAAAAATGTGTATTTTGCTCATTTTTCTATCTCATTCAGGAGTTGGGTAGTATGCTTTATCACGGAACCTCTGGAATTGTGGTTGATCATCACACTGATCAGAATCATTAAGTCTTTGAGTTGTTTATTTTCACAGTGTTGTTGTCATAGTGTACCTTGTTTTGATTTTGCTCATTTTGATCTTCATCAGTTTACACAAATCTTCCCAGGTTTCTGTGGAACTATCAATTTCATCATTTATTACTCCACAATAATATTCCATTACATGTATATGCCATACTTCATTTAACCATTTCCCAATTTGATTCAGTAACAATGTACAACTGATGAGGTCTAGAAGTTCAGGGGTGCTGGAACCCCAAAATCACAACAAGTGGGTCCTGCCTGAAAAAATTCAACCCAAGCCTTCTTTCAGTCAAAGACAAGGTTTATTAAAAATAAAAATCTGAGCAGTGGCTAGATTATAAGAATCTGAGCACCTTAAGGGAGACAAGATGGACCTTATATACAAAAAGACTGTGGGAGGGATCTAGGAGTGGCCAAGTAGTCTTGGTGGGGGGCGGGAACTGTGAGGTAATAAAATGTCAGGGACCTGGATCACATGACCAAGGGAGAATGAAGCCTAGCTAGGATTAAGGGTGGGAAAGTTATAGGGAGGTAAGACAATGGAGGGCTAGGCTAGGTTAAGGGTAATGGAATTGGGAGATTGGGCATCGCCACAATGAAAGGCCAGTTGATGGGATTATAGCCTCAGTCAAATGCCAGAGATTTGGCCACGTGAGAAAGTCCAGAGTTTTTCCTTTCTGGGGTTCAGATCCCAACCCCATCACAAATGCTATTACAATTTACTAGGAGCTAGATACTTAAATCTCTTAAGAACAAAAATGTAGACTACAGGATAATTAATTAGTTATATTACATTTTGCCCCATTTCTGCCCCTTTCAGACAAATCTTGGTGGTGGGGATGGGATCTGAACTCCTAAAAGGAAAAGACCATGCCTTTGGGATCTGGACCCCAAAAAGAAAAAGTCCTGGATTTTCCCACAGGGCCAAATCTCTGGCATTGATTGAGGCTATAATCCTATCAACTGACCTTTCATTATCACTTATGGCCAATCTTGTTATCCTTAACCTAGCCTAGTCCTCCATTGTCTTACCTCCCTATGGCCCCTAGCCACTTCCCACCCTTAATCCTATCTAGGCTTTATTCTCCCTTGGAGACTTGGTCCAGGTTCCTGGTGTTCTGTTACCTCACAGTCACCCCAGTCTACTAGCCACTCCCATCCAGATCCTCTTTAGACCTCTCCTCCAGTCACCCCAGACTACTTGCCCACTCCTAGATCCCTCCCACAGTCTTTTTGTATATAAGGTCCATTTGGCCTCCATTAAGGTGCTCAGATTCTTTAAAATCTGACCCCCTTGGATCAGTGATACAAATACTTAGATTCCTTAAGAGTCTGGCCAATATGGCGGATTCTCTAAATCTCACTCACGCCGTTCTACGTTCTAATAAACCTTGTCTTTGGCTGAAAGAAGGCTTGGGTCGAATTCATTTGGTCAGGACCCATGTGTCATGATTTTTGGGTCTCAGCACCCCTAAACCTCTAAACCTCAATACTGGTAGATATTTGTTGATAAAACAGCCAGGCTTGAACCAGTCATCTTGTTGGTGGCCATCCTCTCTGACATAGTACTTTTTCCTGCTGCCAGCCAAATCCAACCTGATGAGAGCCAGGGTTTCTAAAACTTACAAAGTCATGCCCATTCCTAGACAAATTCATCTTGGGATGGGTATTAATAAATGTTATTAAATAATTATTAATACATAAATAATTATAAGTTATTATAAATAAATTAATAAGTAGCTGAAGATTAGGAAAGAACCCACACCTGACCCCTTCTCAGGCTCACCTAGACAATGAAAGCTTTAGATATGCTTTAGATGCATTATTATTATTGTTATGGACACATGGAAGCCAGGGGGCTGAAATAGGAAAAAAACCAAACCTTTCCCTTTTCCGCCACCAAATTCCTTAATGAGCAACTAGAAATAGTATTCACATGAGTTGTAGTTTGAAAGGAACAGAGAGTGAAGGTTCAGACCACTCCCTTTTGCATATTGAGTCATCAGCTCTTTTGGTCTGCAGTTAATAAAGGGACTCTTTGTGCTTTAACAATGAGTCATATGTGACTGGAAGCAGATCCTCCATGGCTGAAGAAGAACAGCTATGGGGTGTTCTGAGCAGGTCTAGCCCATTACTCCCTGCCTGAGCCAAATAGCACCTGAGCCCAGCCTAAGCCTTCCCCAAGCCCTGTGTGACTGACCGCTGGAGAAAGAGAAACCTCGAGGTATTCCAGAGAGGACCCACCAGAGCCCAGCATGTAACCCAAGCCCAGCTGTGGAAGAACGACAGTAATAGGGCCTATCCTGGAGTTGATGTAACGGGGTTTAGTGTGGGGAAAAGGGAAGGAGGGCACCAGCAGAGTGAGCTCCTGGAGTCCCATGACAACAGGGCACCCCAGGCAAAGATCAGCAATGGAACAGGTAGCTATAAGGTCCCTCAAAGGTGGAACCTAAGTCTGACATCCTATACTCAGGACCAAACAGGCCCTGGCCACACCTTTCAGTTGTGGTACTTGACCCAAGACCAGTTGCCACTGAGCAAGCCAAGCAAATCTCTGAATGCCATGAGGAAATACCTTTGAGAGGTACCCTGAAGATAAACCTCAAAGAAAATGGTGATCCCACACAAGTCCAGATTAAGTCCTGGCCACAGGGACTGCAGGAGTACCTAGAAGAAATGAAATGAGATACAGAATAGAATTGCCGGGGAGGAAAGAATGACAAGGAAAATTAGCACCTTAGAACAGATGGTGGAAAACCTTACTCAAAAAAACTGAATGCTCTGAAAAATTGTAATTAGTAAGAGAGAAAAAAGTGACTTAATAAGACAAGAAATCTAAAAATAAAACTAAAAAATTTTTAAAAAGACCAGGAGAAGAAAATCTAAAAAATACCCAAAACACCTAATGTAAAAAACTCTGATCAACACAATAATCCTTGGTCCGAAAGAATGAATATGAAACATGTCACTCATCTCCTTACAAAGAGTTGATGAACTTGGAATGCAGAGAGAAACATTCATTTTCAGACATGGATAACATGGGAATTTGTTTTGTTGGACTATGAAGCTTTGTATTGAGGACTTTATTTTTTCTGATTTGTTTTTAAATTTTGATCAAAGGAGGAGAAAGTGGAATGAACAAATTAATTTTTAAAAATGTTTGTTAATTAATAAAAGGAAAAGGATTCAGTTAAAACAAAGTGAGGGAGACAAAACAGAACAAAAATGGAATATGAGCTTCTTTTAAGGGCAGGACCTTGTTTTTGTCTTCCTTTGCATCCCCTGCATTTAGCTCAAATTTCAAATATGTTTGTTGACTTACTAACATGCTGAATTTAGTATATAATAAAAAAAAAATCACAACCCTTCCCTGAAAAACAAGCTTATATAATAAGATTCACAAATTTATATATAATACTTTTTTTGCTCTTTGTATATGGAAATGTTCAGGTTTGTTGATGTTTCTCAGGTTCATAATAATAAAAAAAATTAATATAACCCTATGTTTCTGGATGAAGAAGCTAGAGGTTACCTGGCCATTTATAGTAGATTATTGGGAGCTGAATAAATTTGTTATGACTATTTGCTGTATCTGTGGTTGAGTCTAGGACCTAGCTGAGTGGTATGGATGACTAATTTTGCCAACTTCTTTTTCTCTATTGCTATGGCTGAGAAGAGTCAGGAACAATTTGCATTTACCTGGTAAAGAGTTCAATATTCCTTCACCATTCTTCCTCTGAGTTGATTCAATTCTCCTTCCATATTGCTACGGTTTGGTGGGTAGAGACCTAAGAACAAAACAAAACAAAACAAAACAAAACAAAAAAAACCTGCCTCCATCCTGAGAGCATTGATATGCATTATTGAGGATGGAATGAGGTCAGGGAGGCAGAAGCCTTAGGTTGGGTTATATGAGAGACAAAAATTGGGAGATAAACTCTAGAAAAATCCGGGGTCCAACTCTTCATTTACATTTTGGGAAATACACTGGATAGGGAGTGCCCATATGAGTCCAATGTTGTCCACACTAAGCTCCAGTTACTCCCCCACCAAGAAAATGAAACTCTAATACTTATTGGATTCTTTGGGTTCTGGAGAATCCACTTTCCTCCCATCTGGTTGATAACCCTCATTTATCAAGTCACCTCTAAATTTGCCTTTTTAAATGGGGCCAGAAGAAGGACCAGAAAGACACAGACCAGCTTATTCAGAAGTCTCTGCTTCTGAATCCATATGATTTGTTTTTTAATGTGTTTGAACATAAGGACCAGGCTGAGCAGAGCCTTTGGCAGGTACCAAAGGGTGACCAGATTAAATGTTCTTTAGGCTTCAGGAGCTGCTAGCTCTCTGAAGCAGCCACTCTTTACATTAATTTAAAAAAGCAATTACTGTAAGAAATGATGAAAAGGACAGTTTCAGAGACACTGGGGAAGATTTGTTTGAATTGATGCAGAGTAAAACTAGGAGAAGGCAGCTAGGTGACACAGTGGATAGAACACTGGGCTTGGTGTCAGGAAGACATGAGTTCAAATCCAGCCTCAGACACTTACTACCTATGTGACCTCAGGCAAGTCACATGACCCTATTTGTTCACCTGTAAAATGAGATGGAGAAGGAAATGGCAAACCACTCCAGTACCTTTGCCAAGAAAACCCGAAATGGGGTCACAAAGAATTGGACATGACTGAAATGACACTATAATAAGAGCTGATATAATAACAACATTGTAGAGACAAACTTTGAAAGACTGAAGAACTGCTCAGTGCATTGATCAGACGTGATTCTAGAGGATCAATGATGAAGAATGCATACTTCCTGTGTGGGGTGCATGAGCTAAATATACAGAATGAGAAACATTTTTTGACATAGTCACTGTGGGGGCTTGTTCTGCTTGATTATGCATATTTGTTACAAGGGTTTTGTTTATCTTTCTTCTTTTTGTGGGAGTAAGGAGGCGGGAAGGAGAAAAAACAAATGCTTACCAATAGAAACAGATTTAAAATTAAATTAAAACATAGGAAAGCACTTCTTTGCCTTTCATTAGACCCTACTTGCTACTGAACACAGTATGATACCATTATCCTTTGTCCAGACCTCACCATTAAGAGTTGGATTTAGAATTGGTTGAATTACTAGATCCAAAGAATTATTTTGTTTTTATTCAGTCATTTCAGTCACGTCAGACTATTTGTGACCTCATTTTGGGTTTTCTTGGCAAAGATACTGGAGTGGTTTGCCACTTCTTTCTCTGACTCACTTTACAGATAAAGAAATGGAGGCAAACAGGGTTAAATGACTTGCCCAGGGTCACACAGCTAGTCTCCCCAAAGGGGAGGGGAACAGAAAGGCACTTAAAGTATAATAAATATCAGGTATAGAACAGCTACTTATTTCTTCCGCACAGAGGAAATATGTGACATAAAAGACTCAAAGTGCACACTGGCAATGATTTCAACAAGCATCAGTAAATTACAAATATTGTTTTCGTTTTCTGAGAAGTTGATACTTAAAACATTAAAACATGAAGCATTTTATGGGGCTGCATTTCACCTCTGACTCAGCTTTGTTCTGCCTCCCTCAAAGACCATATCTTCTAGCAAGCTGGGCCCAGGATTGGGCTGCTCCTTCTGTTGGAGTCTGTCTTCTTTTCCAAGAAGTGATTTAGGGACCATATCCTGTATGGCAGCCTGCTGAGGGAAGGACCAAGGAGGTTGCTTCCAAGGTTTACAATGACCATCTCAGGATCATCGTCTGAGTACTTATGCCTAGGAAAGAAACAAAAATTGGAAATGACAGCTAGTTCTCTGAGATCTAGTTTCAATGTCATCTAGACCAGTACAAGTTCTGGTTGCTATGCGGGACCACGGATGACCACGTTTCTACTAGAGTAAGGGAGGGACACCTTTTCTGCCATTTATGGGAGGTCCCAGAAAGAGAGAGTCATATGTCTTCCTTCTGGAGAGAGGAAGGAAATGAGAGCCAGAGAAGAAAGCTACTCTTTTTAAAGTTTACTCTGTGGGTGTATTGTTGGCCTGATCTGACTCACACCCGTCCAGTGGATCATACCTGTGATTAGAATGAAATGGGCCACTCATACGCCATCCAACACTTAAAAAAAACCAAACCCAAGTTTATTTAGCAACGGTATTAATTTTATCTTTGCAACATCTCTTGAATCCTTATCCATCTCTTCTCTGATACTGCCCCTACCCTGGTTCAGGCCTTCATCTCCTTATACCTAGACAATTCAGTAGGCTGTCATTTGGTTTGCCTGCCACGAGTCTCTCCCTATTCCAACATTTTCATCTCAGCCATCAAAGTGATTTTCCTAAAGTTTAAGTCTGACCATATCTCCTATCCTCCCCCTCCCCCCAGCAGTCAATAAAACTCCAGATTCCCTATTGCCTCCAGGATAAAAGATAAAATCTGTTTGGCATTTAAAGCCCTTCAGAACTTTCTTCCCTTCCCCCCATCTTACACTCCACCAATGTCCAGGGACACTGGCCTCCTCGCTGTTCCTTATACAAGTCACCCCATTTCCCAATTCTGGGTATTTTCCCTCAATCATGGAATGCTCTCCTCATTCATCTCTGCCTCCTGACTTTGCTGGTTTCTTGTAAGTCCCAGCTAAAATCCTCTCACCCCCTTTATTCAGAAACATGTTTGGTCAGCAGGGTGTATTAGGTCAGATGGTTGTGATAGCACATGACAGTGGGACAATCATTGATTCTAAAGGACATTGTATATCCTTGTCTGTGTACTTGTCACACTACTTAGGGACTGTTTTGTTTTTGCCTTTTTTTCCTTAGCACCAGCCATTTTTGTCCTTGGCAACAGGAAGCTACATCCTCAGCTTGAGTCCTAGTTCTCTGGACCAGCTGAGTCTCAAGGACAGCTTCCCTGCCTTTTAGCGAAAAACTAGGACAACTTATATGGCAGGGCCTTAGGGAATATTGCTCTTACCACAACCTAACTCTTGGTGGCAAAGTCATAAAGGTCTTCTAGAGTACCACTTAGCTGACCTTGGACTCATTGAACAACTCTGATGTCAAAGATGGGAGAAGCCTGGCATAGGGAACACAGGAGGAGAAAGAAGAGGAGGAAGGAAGAGGAGGAGGAAGAAGAAAAAGAATAGAGGGAATTGTGGGAAGACGATGGAATAAGGCAGGAAACTACTCAGATGTCCCAAATTGCCCCCCAAATAACTTAAAATAATGCCTCAATATAAATTTTTAGAGTGGCAGAAATAACTTAAAGTCAAGGTAAAGCAACTGTCCAGCCCAAGACAACTTGAGAGGACATTAGGAAAGCTCTGACTTCCCAGGCTGGTGGTCTGGCCTGATTGAAGTAGAGATACCTCAGGGCAAGCACTGCAGAGTCAACAAACAGCAACCCGGGGCAGCTGTGTAAGTGGTAGCCTTAGCTTTGGGAGCTTTCACCTGACTGCTGGTGTGGAGGGTTGGGTAAATGATCAGGGGAAGATTGTTCCTCTGTTAGTGCTGGACATAAAGCACAGGCTTGCTGAGCGGGCCCAGGGTCCCAAAGAGGGGTCCCAGGTTGTGGCTTCAGGCAAAGAGGCATGAGCATGTGCCAGTGGGTGTGGTCACAGAGGTTTCCTGCTGGTTATAGTCCCTCCCAGGACAGTAGAGTCCCTGATTTTGGTTCCAGGGCAGAGGGGCAGGTGGATGATTGCAGCTTCCTGAGAGCTGGCAGGGAGCAGGAATTCTTACTGGCAGTGGTGCTGGGGGCCCTGATTGGGGCTAAGGGCAGAGAGGATCGTCTGAGGTCACTTATAGAACGAGGCATGAGCTGGAGGAGCAATGATCACACCTGGACTTGGGTTATAGAACATTGAAAGAACCAAGAAGTCAAAGTAATTTTACCCTTAGATAAAGCTCAGAAAACAACTTGAAAAACCTGAAGCTTGCGACATCTCCCACATCCCGGGGGCAGAGAGCAGCTTTGACATAAAGTTAACAGCCAAGAAATAGGCCATAAAAATGACTGAAAAACACAGGAAGAAGCTTCAATGATGATAGAGAAGATCAGGGTTCAAACTCAGAAGACAAAACAGCTTGCAAAGCTTCAAAGAAAAATGTAAAATGGTCACAAGCCCAAAAAGAGTTCCTGAAAGAGCTTAAAAAGGACTTTAAAACTCAAATAAGAGAGGTTGAGGAAAAATCAGGGGGAAAAATAAGAGTAATGCAAGAAAAGCAAGAAAATTATGAAAAGAAAGTCAATCAATTTAAAAAAGAGATCCAAAATCTTTCTGAAGAAAATAACTCTTTAAAAATTATAATTGAGCAAGAGGAAAGTTAATGACTTCATGAGATATCAAGAAACAATAAAACAAAATCAAAAGAATAAAAAAATTGGAGAGAATATGAAACATCTAAGTAGAAGAACAACTGACCTAGAAAACAGATTGAGGAGAGAGAATATAAAAATTGTTAGACTGCCTGAAAGTTATGGTCAAAGAAAGAGTCTAGACACTATACTTCAAGAAACTGTTAAGGAAAATTGCCCTGAAGTTTTAGAACTAGAGAGTAAAATAGAAATTGAAAAAAACCCACCAGTCACTTCCTGAAAGAGATCCCAAAATGAAAACTCAAAGTAATATTATAGTTAAATTTCAAAGCTCCCAGGTCAAGGAGAAAATATTACAAGCAACAAGAAAAAAACAATTAAATATTGCGGATCTACAGTCAGGTTAACACAAAATTTAGCAGCTTCTACTCTAAGGGACCAAAAGGCATGGAACAGAATATTCCACAGAGCAAAAGAATTGGGTTTGCAACCAGGAATAATCTACCCAGCAAAGCTGAGTGTAATCATGCAAGGAAAAAAATAGATATTTAATAAACTAAAAGACTTTCAGGTGTTCTCGAGGAAAAGACCAGAACTGAACAGAAAGTTTGACTTATAAGACCCAAGAGAAACATAAGAAGGTAAACATGAAAGACTCATCATAAGGGATTTAATAAGGTTACACTGTTTACTGCTTGTATGGAAAAATCATATTTGCAACTCTCAGGAATGTTGTCATTCCTAGAGTAGTTTGAAAGAGCATACATAGTTAAGAGGCTTAGGGTTAAGTTGATTATGATGGGATGATCCTAAAAAATAAAATTGGTTAGGGAGAGGCAAAATGGAGCAAATTATCTCCTACAAAGGAGACATGAATGGAAGAACTGTTATAGTGGAGGGGAGGATAGTAGGGAGGGCAGGTATTGCAGGAAGCTTATTCTCATGGGAACTGGGTTAAAGAGAGAATAACATACATATATATATGTATATACGTATATATACATTATACACACACACACACACATATATATGGATATAAAAGCCTTTCCAACTTCCAGAGAAATAAGAGGTCAAGGAAATAGGAAAATGGAGGGACTCTTAGAAGAGTATATGGATTAGGGAAGCAGTGATTATAAATAAATTAGATTTCTGAGGAAGGCTAGGGTAAAAGAGATACAGAGACAGAGAAACAATGAGAAAAAATAGGATGGAGGGAAATACATAACTAGTAATTATAACTTAATTAGTTATAATTAATTATATATAGTAATTATATATATTAATTATAACTTCTTTTTAAGGCAATTGGGGTTAAGTGCCTTGCCCAGAGTCACACAGCTAGTGAGTGTTATGTATCTGAGGTTGGATTTGAATTCAGGTCCTTCTGACTCCAGGGCGAGTGCTCTATCCACTGTGCCACCTAGCTGCCCCAATTATAACTTTTAATGTGAATGAGATGAACTCACCCACAAAACAAAAACAGATGTCAGAATGGATTAAAACCCCAAACCCAACTGTATGTTGTTTACAAAAAACACATTTAAAAATGAGAAATATACATAGAATAAAAATAAAGGACTAGAGTAGAATTTATTATGCTTTAGCTGATGTAAAAAAAAAGCAGAGGTAGCAATCATGGTCTCAGACAAAATTAAACCAAAATAGATTTAATTTTAAAAAGTTAATCAGAGAAACTGCATTATGTTAAAAGGTACCATAGATAATGAAGTAATATCAATGCTAAACAGATATGCACCGAACGCTATAGCATTCAAATTTTTAAAGGAAAAGGCAAATGAATTACAGGCAGAAATAGATAGCAAAACTTGAATAATGGGGGATTTTGATCTTCGCCTCTCAGAACTAGATAAACCTAACCAGAAAAAATTAAGAAAGAAGTCAAGGAGATGAATAGAATCTTAGATAAACTAGATATAATAGACATCTGGAGAGAATTGAATAGGAATAAAAAGTAATATACCTTTTCCTCAGAAGCATATGGCATCTTTACAAAAATTGGCCATATATTAGGCCATAAAAACTTTATAATAAAATGCAGAAAAGCAGAAATATTAAATGTATCCTTTTAGATCACAATGTAATAAAAATTATATTTAATAAAGGACCATGGAAACACAGATTAAAATTAATGAACCTAATCTTAAAAAATTAGTGGGTTAAAGAACAAATTATAGAAACAATAAATAACTTTATTAAAGAAAATGATAAAGATAAATAATGAGACAATATCAAAACTAATGAGATGAAGCAAAATCAGTAATCAGAGGAAAATTTATGTATCTAAATGCTCAATAAATAGAGAAAGAGCAGATCAATGAATTGGCTATGCAATTAAAAAAGCTAAAAAAAGAACAAATTAAAAGTCCCTAATTAAACATCAAATTGAAAATCCTGAAAAATAAAGGTGAGAAATAAAATTGAATGTACAAAAACCATTGAATTAATAAATAAAAGTAGGAGTTGGTTTTATGAAAAAAACTAATAAAATAGATAAACCATTGGTTAATATGATTTTTAAAAAGAGAGAAGACCAAATTGCTCCTATCAAAAATGAAAAGAGTGAGTATACTACTAATGAGGATGAAATTAAAACAATTATTAGGAGTTATTTTGCCCAATTATATGCCAACAAATTTAACCATTTTAGTGAAATGGAAGAATACTTAAAAAAACATAAACTGCCTAGATTAACAGAAGAGGAAATAGAATATCTAAATAAACTTATTTTAGGGGGGAAAAAAGCAAACAGGTCATAAATGAGCTTCTTAAGAAAAAAAGCACCAGGACCAGATGGATTTAAAGATCAACTAATTCCCATATTAAATAAAAATATTTGGAAAAATAGGGAAAGGAGTCCTACCAAACTCCTTTTATAAAACAAATATGGTGCTGATACCAAAGCAAAAACAAAGAAAACTATAGATCAGTTTCACTAATGAGTATTGATGCAAGAATTCCTAAATAAAATACTAGCTAGGAGATTACAACAGCATACTACAAAGATTATACATTATGACCAAGTGGGATTTATACCGTGAATGGAGGTTTAGTTCAATATAAGGAAAACTATTAACATTATTGATTACATAAATAACAAAAGTTACAAAAATCATGTTATTATATCAATAAATACAGAAAAAACTTTTGATAAAAAAACAGCACTTTTAAAAACACTGGAAAATACAGGTTTAAATGGATTTTTCCTTAAAATGATAAGAAGCATCTACTTAAAATCATCAGCAAGCATTATCTGTAGCAGGAATAACTTAGAAGGCTTCCCAAGAAGATCAGGAGTGAGACAAGGATGCCCATTATCACAAACATCATTCAATATTGTACTAGACATGCTAACAATAACAATAAGAGAAGAAAAAGTAATTGGAGAAACCAGAATGGTCAATGAGTTAATAAAACTATATCCTTTTGCAGATGATATGATGGTATGCATGAAAAATCCTAAAGATTCAACTAATCAACTAAGTCAACTAATTAAGCTAGGTAAAACAATTAATAATTTTAGCGAGGATATACATTTTAGCAGGATATAAAGTAAATCCACATAAATCATCTATATATCACCAACAAAGCCCTGCAAGAAGAGATAATTATTTAAACGAATGACAGACAATATAAAATGCTTCGGAGTATACCTGCCAAGACAAAACCAGGAACTTAATGAACATAATTATAAAACACTTTCTATACAAATAAAGTCAGACTTAAATAATTGCAAAAATATTAATTGTTCATGGGTGAGCCAAGGCAGTGTCACCCCAATTAAATGACCAAAAAATTATTTTAGTCAGCTAGAAAAAATAATGAAATTCATTTGGAAAAACAAAAGGTCAAGAATATCATAGGAATTAATGAAAAAAAATGAAAAGGACGGAGGTCTAGCAATGTCATATCTTAAACGGGAATAAGGGAATAATTATCCAAACTATCTGGTACTAGCTAAGAAATAGAATGGTGAATCAGTGGGATGGAGTAGATATACAATACACAGTAATAATTATAATAACCTTGTGTTTGATAAATGTAAAGATCTAAGCTTTCAGGCTGGTAAGAGTTCACTGTTTAGTAAAAATCTCTGGAAAAACTGGAAATCAGTCAGGCAGAAACTAGGTATAGGCCAATATGTTATATCATTTACCAAGGTAAGGTATATGAATACATGACCTAGATGTAAAGGGAGATATCACAACTAAATTGGAAGAACATGGAACATAATACCTATTAGATTTATGGATAGGGGAGGAATTTGTGAATAAATAAGAAATAGAGAGCATTGTAAGATTTAAAATAGATAATTTTGATTACATTAAATGTGAAAAGGTTTTGTAGAAATAAAACCAGTGGCAGCTAGGTGGCGCAGTGGATAGAGCACCAGCGCTGGAGTCAGGAGAACCTGAGTTCAAATCTGGTCTCAAACACTTAATACTCACTAGCTGTGTGACTTGGGGCAAATCACTTAACCTCAATTGCCTCACAAAAAAAAGGAAAAAAGAAAGAAAGAAAACCAATGTAGCCAAGAGGAGGAGAAAAGCAGAAAATTGGGGGAAATTTTTTATAGACAGTTTCTTGGATGAAGGCCTCATATTTTGAATATATAGATAACTTTGCCAAATTTATAAGAATAGAAGTCATTCCCCGATTGCTAAATGGTCAAAGGATATGAACAGGCAGTTTTTGGAGGAAGAAAGAAAAACTATATGTATTCATATGAAAAAATCCTCTAAATCATTATTGATTAAAGAAATGCAAATTAAAACAACTTTGAGATACCATCTCATACCTATTAGATTGACTAAAATGATAGAAGGGAAAATAACAAATGTTGGAGTGGATGTGGAAAAATTTGGATACTAATACACCATTGGTGGAACTGTGAACTGATCCAATCATTTTGGAGAGCAATCTGAAATTACGCCCAAAGAGTTATAAAATTGTGTATAAACCCTTTGACCCAACAATACCACTATTAGATCTATTTCCCAAGGTGATTATGGAGAAGGAAAAGAGTCTATATGTTCTAAAATATTTACAGTAACTCTATTTGTGGTGGCAAAGAACTGGAAATTGAAGGGATGCCTATCAATTGGGGAATGGCTGAATAAGATGTACATCCTATGTACATCTGGTACATGATTGTGATGAAATATTACTGTGCTATAAGAAAAGATGAGCAGGTTGATTTTAGGCAAACATGGAAAGACTTGCATGAAATAATGAAGAGTGAAATGAGTAGAACCAAAAATTGATGTATACACTAACAGCTATATTGTTCAAAGGGTAAATGTGAATGACTAAGGTATTCTGAGTTACATTAATATTCAAGTGAACTACAAAGGACCTATGAAGGAAGATGCTATCTATTTTCAGATAAAGAACTGAAATATGGAACTACATATTACACAGTTTCACATTTATATATATGTATATATATATATATATCTGTGTCAAATGTTGGCTTTCTCTAGTGTGGGGTTGTGAAGGAGGGAAACATTTGGAAGTCAAATGTAACTACATATGTGTATATATTTGTATATATAGATAGATATAGATATAGATAGAAAAAGAAGGAAAAAGGAAGAAGAAAAAGAAGACAAAGAAGAAAATAAGAAGACATAGTTCCTTATTATAGATAAGGACTATCTATAATACATTTGCTAAATGTTCGTTAAGCCTCTTACTTGCAACTTGACCTGTGAATATGGACACTTAACCCATACCACCACCCACTTCCTGCCCAACCAATCAAAACCTTCCCTACCCTCAGAGGTTGATCAGTAGAATGATACCCAATATTTGCCTTTTAGAGGTCTCTGACGATGAGCTGCCCTCTTTTTCTGCAGGGGCTGGGTAAGGTCTCTCCCTCAACTTCATCCAGTGTCTCAAGATTGTCACCAAGTGAGCTAAGGGATCCCTCCTTTTCCTCCTCAGGTAAATCCACAATCACCAGTTATGCTAAGACAATTTTACTTCCTTGGTATTATTGGGAAGCAAGGCATCTCCCAACAATCTCATCCTATGTTCACCCAAACACTTTCTGGGAAAAAAGGTATGTAAATCATTTTGAGGTAAAATAGACCTGTCAATCAAGGTGGCAAATTTTCCCAGGTTGTATGGAGTACCCTGAGGGGAAGGGACTTTGAGGCCCCTCAGATTCTGAGCAGGGGATGGAATAAAGATGAGTCAGAGATCAACCAGGTCTGTCTGAAAGCAGTTCATTATTAATGGGCAAATCTTCTTGGAGGATGGATCCAAGAAACCACTAGACAGTAGGGCCATGCTCATTCTTAAGGTGGCATTGATTTGTTCCAGCTATTACTTCTGTGAGGTGGGACACAAACCACAGTAGTCAAAGGGCATGATAACGAAGTTGTTTCAAGATCTCATTCCAGTGTTCAGCAATTCTAACTGCCTGAGGATAGTAGCAGAGATTGAAAACTCAGTGAATATAATGGTGGTGAGCTCAATCTCACACCTTTTTGGAGGTGAAGTAGGTGTCTTGATCAAAGGTAATGGTGTAGGGAGCCTAAGGATAAGGAAAACAGTATCTTCTGTGAGAGCTTTGATGGTGATTGATATAGACTTGACTGGCACAACAAAGCCATATCTCAGATAGGCATCAACTGCTGTAAGGGCAAACCTCTCACTCTGATATGAGGGGAAGGGGGCAGAAAGGGGCCAATATAATTGAATTGCCAGTCATAAGTAGGTCATGTGATAATGGTCTTTCAGAGATAAATATTTCAATTGGCATGAGGTGCATCATTGAGTGCACCTCATGAGAGCTTTAATATCACTATAACATGGTACCATGGACCCCTTGTTCGTATTAATGATGGACCCAATCCCCATCCTCGTCTGTTCTCATAAAGGCATCACTATAATTGTTCAGTTCAGCAGGAGGCATATGATGTCTCTGATGGGCACTGACATAGCTCATAAATAATTATATGATGGGAAAGGTATCAGAAAATTCCTCCAATAGTCTCAACTCCAAAAAGGAGTTCATTTGGTCTTCCATTCCTGTTGTCTCTATGGGCCCCAGATCCAGAGACACTGCCCAAGCATCAGGGTATGAGACCTTATCTACTCTGTCCCTCAAGTCTCTCTACCACATCAACCATGCAGGTTGCAGCTCATCTCACTGTGAAGATTTTCCAGGGTCCCTACCCCCAATTACCAGAGAAGCCAGTTTTCCATGACTGTCTTGTGGCAGGCAGAATTACTGCTGAACTAGGAATAGTAGTTATCTTTCAAGAGTCAGGTCCTCATGGGCAGGGCCTCATTGTGCTATCATAGGAGGCTAGGTGTTGGGGGTAGCACTGGAGGTCTCAGCCTCCGGCAGAGTTGAAACCTGTTTGTGAAGGACACATATCGTCAGGAGACCTGGGAAAATGTGGTCTTGAATGTACCATTTCCATTTAACAATGGAAGCTTCCTGTTCTCTACCCATCTTATTAAGGGGATTGTTTTGCATCTTTATAAAAGAAAATGACACCTAGCAGGTAACATCACCTAAGAGAGCAGTGAACACTGTTACCTGCTCCTACCATTGCCAGTGTGCCTATCTGCACCAACAGTCCATTTGCACCAACAGGTGACCACTGTGGTTGTCCAGATCTTCAACTCTAATTTCAGCAGTTGGTATGCTCATCCTATGTGGCTGGAGAATCTCATTGCTAAAACTGATGCCACATGGGTGATATCATAGAAGCAATATTTCCTCTTTCCTAGAGCCCTCCCAAATAGACAGGGGTAGCTTTAAGGCTCTGTTCCATACATGCTAGATTAGTTCTCATTAAGAGGTATTGAAACTCTCCTTGAGACTTGATTGGATCACAAACCAGCTCAGGCAATTGATGTGGCTTCTTGTTTGCCTGAATACAAAAGGTCGAGAGAAACTCCAGCTCCCTCTCTAAGGCTTCTGTTAATGAACTGTCAGTACAACTAATATTAATTCAGTGGTGTCCATACTGCATACCTTTGTTGAAAATCCTTCCTTTAGTCATGAATAAGTACACCTCCTTTTGTTAACTGTTAAATCACCTAGGAATATCTCATTTCATTCTAATATCACAATGAAAACTTCCCAGGCCACAAAAGGTGAGCTTCTCCCAGAGAGGGTAAGATTTAATATCTCCTGCTATAGGTTGGTGATAGCATATGGCTGGGGTGGGGTGGTGGGGTGAGCACAGATTCAATATACCTAACCCATCTCTTAGGAATTGAACACCGTCTCTCATGGCCTTCCACAGAGACCATACTTCCTGCCTGCAGTCTTTTAGTACCCACCAACACCCCACTGGCCCTTTCAGTTATTCTGTTACGAAGTCATAAGCCGCCACCCATCTGCTTTCAGGACATGGTCCGTAAAAACCAAGCACTTGGTACTGAGTTGCTAAATGTGTACAGATATTAAACTTTACTTTTCTAAGATTGTTTAAAAAAACTATTGAATGCACTAGAACTATCATGACCCTCCAAGTCAATCTCCTTTAGCACTTGCTAGGGGTTAATGAGTCTAAAAAGAAGTCTCTTTTCTGTCCCATTAAAAGAGAACTTTCTCCATATGCTGTGAGAAGGACCCAGGCCACAGGGTGACGTGCTGCTACAGATATCTAGCCATGTATTTATCCAAGACTCTGCTTCGTTTGCATTGACCTTCTCCCATGTAACCATGAGAACCACAAACTCATGCTGATCCAGTCTTGCTGATTAACAACAAATGTGTGGACCAGACTTGATTCAGGCAATTCTGTTGGTTCAGGCCTGGGATGGGAATGAAAGGAGACACTCATTGACCTTTTAACACTTAACCAGAAAAAAAAGTTTATTTAACAATAGCTTTGGAAGGATACTCACTAAGGAATCGAAACTAGTTCATGTCCATCAGCTTATCTCCAAATAGAAATACATCTGACTGGCACAGCATATTGGGTAAGATGGGTAGGGTGACTTGAGTGGCAGTAGGGCATTGATTGACTCTTTCTGGGCTGGCCTTTTCATGACTGAGGTGACTGGAAGCTACTTCCAGGAGACTTCCAGTCTCCTGGACCAATCATATCTTAAAGAAAATTTCCTTGTCTTTCAGAGAAAAAATGAGTCCAGCCTATATGGCAAAGCCTTATGATGTATTGCTTCTATCATAGGGTATCTTTTTCTGGTCGGTGGGCGATCCTCTCTGACACTGATTTGTCGCCAACCTCTCCCCCCTACCACAGTCACGAGTGTTGAGGGACCAAAGGATCACCCAGGGATTATTGAATGATCCCAAGACTCTGAGTCCTTCAGTACTGAGTGTGTATGTCCCCTAGAGTACATGCTGGAGTGCACCCTCAGCTTTCCATAGGAAGTTTCCCGATCAGAACATGTTATACCAGAAGTGGCTGGGACCCAGGCTTACACTCATCCATGCTCCGTGGGGTGGCTATCTTTACAAAAGTAGAAAAGGCACACCTGTCAAATCTGTATACGACATGAAGCTAGAAGGGAAAGCCGATGAGGATGGCAGGATCCAAAATGATCTCAACGGGCTAGAATGATGGGTCAAATTTAATTAGATGACATTTAATAGGGATATCTAGAGCTGAAAGAGACTTCAAAGGTCATCTAGTCCAACCCCCTCGTTTTCTAGATAAGGAAATTAAGGCCCAGAGGTTAAGTGACTTGGCTGAGATCACACAGTCCTATGCTTGCATTCGAAATACCAAGTACAAGGTGGCCAAACAACAGTGTGTCGGAGAAAAAAATCTCAGAATTTAAGTGGACTGCAAACTTAAAATGAGTTAACAACATGATATATATTAGCAAGAAACATCAACGCTATCCTAGGCTGTAAATCAGAGACGTAGGGTTCAGAATGAGGGAGATGATAAGCCTACTATATTCTTTCATAGTTAGACTATACCTGAAGTATTGTGCCTAGCTATGGGCGCATACAAAATTTAGTATAAATGTTTACAAAAATTTACAAAATTTAGTCTAAACTTAATAGCAAATATCAACACAAATAACCAAACTTGCTTTGAAACTGTATGTATTTAAATAAATGAATTTCAATCCCAAGAATAATGTAATGTTTTCAGTCATTGCTTCTAAATTTCCATCAGATTTCTTTGTCCATTGTATGGTTCAAGTTAGTGTATACTCTACTTTAAAACTAAAAAATTAGCTCTACTCCAGAAAAGTCTTTCCAGATTTCTTTATATTACTCCTACTTGTTGATCCTAATCGAATATACCATTCCATTACATCAATATACCACAATTTATTTAAACATTCCTCTGTCATTAGACATTTCAATTACTTCCAGTTTGGGGCAATTACAAATAATGCTGCCATAAAAATCTTTGAATAGTTAGCTTTTTTTTTTCTTCCTTGTAAAACTCCCAGGGTACAATCACAATAATCAAATGATTGGGTCAAAGGGTGTGATTAATTTTGTAACTTTTACTGCATATTGATGGATTGCTTTCCAAGAAGATTCTACTAGTTTGTGATGTTACCAGCAATGAATGAGTATACTTGTTTCTCCATGAACCTACTAGCACTGAGTTTTATTACTTTATTTTATTTATTATTATTATATATATTATATTATAATTTATTACTTTAATTTTCTTTTACCAATTTGTTAGGCACGAGATGGTACCTCAAAGGTTTTCAAATTTGCTCAAGCTGAGCATTAAAAGCCTTAAAAATTTGCATTTTCTCTTTTGAATATTATACTAGATCCTCTCATGTCAGCTTCTTCCCAATCTTATTCTTCCTTTACTGTCCTTTAACTATTTTATCCAGTGTAAACAAGGAGTTGCTTCATACATTTTTAACAGTTCCTTGTGTAACATAAATGTCAAGTTTTCATCTGTAATGGAGACCATAATATAGGAAAAACATTGACAAGACAGTGATTCTAGAAAGCAATATGGAGCTATACCTAAAGAGTTGCTAAACTGTGTATATCCTTTGACTGAGCAATAGCACCACTAGGCCTATACCCTAAAGTGATCAAAGAAAGAGGAAAAAGTCGTATATGTATAACAATATTTATGGCAGTTCTCTTTTTTTTTTAGTGGTAGAGAACAGGAAACTAAGATGGTACCTCCAGTTAGGTTATGGATAAACAAATTATGTTTTATAACATATAACATTTTATAACAAATATAATAAACAAATATAACCAACATAAATAAAAATATAAATATAACAAATAGAATAAAAAATAAACAAATTATGTTTTATAAACATAATGGAATATAATTGTTCAGAAAGAAAACAACAAAGGGGATGTTTCAGATAAAACTAGGGACCTACAAACTGATTCAGAGTCAAGTGAGCAGAACTAGGACAACAATTTATACTATAACAATAATGTTGTAAAAACAAATAACATTGAAAGACTCAGAATGATGCAATGATCAACCATGTTTCTAGAGGTCTGATGATAAAGAATGTTGAGAGAGAGCTGATGGGTTAAAAAGGCAGAATAAAACATACATTTTTGGATTTGGCCGGTACAGGAATTAGTTTTGCTTAACTATTTATATTTGTTATAAGGGATTTTTTAAAAGTTGGGTGGGGAGGTGAGGAGAAGAGAATATAAATGCTTATTAGTTGAAAAAACATTTTTTAAAAAAGAGAAGTAATGAAATGCCGGAGTTTATCTATAGGAAAGAAAAAATGTTGGTGAGGACCCCAGACCAGCGGAAGGATTCCCCTGGCAGTAATGTCACATCTGGACATGAACTTGGTGGGACTAGTGCTATGAAGGGACTGAGCTCAATTTAGAGCCCACTTCCCCAGACAACAAGGTGATGTAGGGCATAGAAGGCCTTGAGGTATTGGGGAAAATATACATTTGTTTTTGTTACATCTGTAAAATAGTATATTAGTTGGTTAAATAGAACTTAGGTGCTTGTCAATGGCTCCCAACAATGAGAGGAACATGGCTGGTAGGAGTTTGAGCTGATAGTAGTGGAAGAAAGAGACCCTGTGGGTACCCTGGAACGTGAGGGATGATATAGCAGGGCTGATCCTGAGAGGGGCGGGGCAGAGCATACATATTACAAAGTAGACACTCCTCAATTGGGAAATGGCTAAAACTGTGGTACATTAATATAACAAAATATTACTGTGCTGTAAGAAATTATAACTACAGAGAACCACGGGAAGACATATGAATTGATGCAAATTAGAATAAATAGAATTTAGAAAATAATATACACAATGACTACAGCAATGTGGATGTAAAAACAACAAAACAAAGAAAACTTAATGGTGTGAAAATATAATGGCCAAATTTGGCACTAAAGAAGAGATATGAGAAAGCTCATCTGTGCAAAGGTAGAGAACTATGGATGTGGAATACTGCATATTTTTGATATACTGGTTAGTTTTACTGGATGGGTTTTTCCCTTTCTTTTTCATTCTTATAAGACATGACCCTTTAGGAGGGAGATACTGAACTGAAGTCTGTCACTTCCCTCATTGCTCCTATTTCTACCCCCTGAGACTGATTAAAAACAATTTTAATCTTTCTTCTACGTGAAAGTCCTTCAAATACTAGAAGACAGCTATCATCCCCCACCTCCCCACACCCCTTTTGTCTTCTCTATGGTAACGTCCCCAGTTCCCCCAAATAGTCCTGGTAAGACATAGACTAATTCCTCACCAACATTTTTTCATTCCTATAGATAAACTATGTATGGGAAATGTAGGTGATGTAAAAACAAAAGATATCAATAGAAATTTACTTTAATGAAAAGAATGGTTATGGATCCCTCTTATGTCTAGGAGATTAGGTGCAGCAGTTTGATCTCAAATCAAACTCTGGTTCCAGGATAGTTTATTTCTTGAATTCTTTCTCTCGCTCTCTCTCTCTCTCTCTCTCTCTCTTTTTTTGGTGAGGCAATTGGGCTTAAGTGACTTGCCCAGAGTCACATAACTAGTTAAGCGTTATGGTCTGAGACCAGATTTGAACTCAGGTCCTGACTCCAGGGCTGTGCTCTATACACTGCACCACCTAGCTGTCCCTATTTCTTGAATTCTCAAAGATATTGTGGTGTTTGTATGTAACTTGAGCTCCAAAACCCATAGGTATGGGACTGTCTTCTCATTGGTGGAGACCAATGTTCCATGTCTATGAGGGGTGTGAAAGGGCAAGAGGGAGAACTCTCTTGAGTCTATTTGGGTGCTTCTGGCTTCCAGCTTCATGAGAGAAAGTGGATGATGTCAACCCTATTTCAGGTTGCTGAAGGGAGGAAAAAATTCCGGGAAGAAGTGACATGTAGAGCTACCTTGCTATAGTAGACACTTGGGGGAATTTTCTTTTGGGTGAGATCTGGGACTCTCTCTTGTTTGAGCTGAGTTATCTGTCTCCTAATGGGAGAGATCCTTTACTCTGTATTGTCTGATATGTATTCTCACATGTTTACTTTTTCTGATTTCTGTTTTGCTATTGATTTGGATAAATGAGTTTCTTCACTATTTTCGTGCATTATGGAAGTGATATTTAGTGGAAAGGGAGTCAAGTCTTGGATATAAACCTTGGGGCCTTCCTTCCTCATTAATGAGTAATGATCAGGAATTTAGCTTGAATCAGAAAACTACATGCCCCAGACGAACAATACATAAGGAAACAGGTAGATATAATTCCAGATGAGTACCTCCCTCTCTGAGGACAGCAAAGTGGCCAAGCTTTTAGCCCCAATCTCCTGCTTTCTCTTCTGATAGAAATGAAAGTCTCCCTTGGAGAAGGGTGCAGAGAGATGTATCTATCTTGGCCTCCCTGTGAGCTAAACAGAGATGGACTTTGCTGCATATATTTGCAATACAAGGATTTGTTGTCTATCAGTTTGTGGACGATGCTGTTCACTTGATTGTGCTTTTTTAAAGATATTTATTTAGGTATTTATTAGATGCTAAATTTTTGCAGTTTGCTGTGATATGTTGCACAGTTAAAACCATTTTCTTACATAATCTACACTGATCAGTAAATTAAAGCTCTTTAGGGATAATTCATCTGTAATTTCTTTACTCCATCGTTTCTATAAACAGATCCACAAGTTAGCTTTTTGTTGCTTCTTTGTCAACATGTGGTTGATTAAGTTTATGTGGGTGTTGTAGCTGTTATTGTAATAGTGCTTTGGCACATGCCCAGGCCATCTAGGATGGCATCATCCCTCTGATCCACATGGAAGACTCTAGGGAGTTACTTTTAGGAGACTAAAGGACTAGAGTATATGTAGACATTCTGCATTGGCCTAACATGTGGGTGGGAACTACTGTCTAGAGTCTTAGGTGGTCTGGTCATGAACCAAACCCCCATTACACTATTATTATTATTATTCTGCTAAAGCTCTCCTCTGATGCTTCATTGTGGCATGTAAGTGGCTTGAAGACTATGCACACAAAGGAAAAACTCTGGCAAGTCCTATCCAACTAAGAAAGTTTTGGATGCAGCCCTAGAGGCATTCTGAATGTCCATTTTCTGAGGACCAGTTGAGCTAAGTTTAGAGAGGCTCACCATCTTGGCCACACAGCCAAGCTTTTTTGACCACAGCAATTATCTTACTCCTAGTAAGTCTTAGAGAGGATAGTGCAGTCTGTGTTGGCAGAGGATGATCTATACCCACAAAATTACAGATTCTTGAAATATTGAACTATTTATGCCATTATTATGGAAACTAACCGAGGGGAAGAAACATCCAAGAAAGCTGCTTCCAAGCCATCAGAACTGTAAGCTGAGATTTTGTAGAAGCTAGGGATGGAGCTTCTCTAGTGCTCCCAACCCAGTGAGTCTACAACTACTTTTTTCTGGGCTTCCAATTTGCTTATTGACCTTAATACCAGAAAATAACCCTCCTATTTCTTAGCTAATAACACTTCAAAGTGCAGTGGCCTTTCATTACTCCATGGGTTTGAGAGTTTTGACCAGCCGCTAATGTTTTCCTGATAATGATACATGGGCTGTAACATTATATTTAACTGAGATGCAGTTAGGAGCAGTGGTCAGAGTACTGGACTTGAAGTCTGGGAACTTGAATTCAAATCTCAATTCTGACACTTCTTCTTTATACGACCTTGAGTGAGTCACTTAAATTCTCAGAGCATCAGTTTCTTCATCTCTGAAATGGGAATAATGCTACTAGCCACATTGGGCTTGAAGGTTTTGAATTGCCATTCATGACTTTCTGATAATGATATATATGGCTATAATATATTTAATTGAGAGTCAGAGCAGAACACTGGATAGAGGACCAACCTTGATGTCAGGAAGTTTTGGGTTCAAAATTTCCTTCTCACACATTCTAGCTGCATAGCTATGGGCAAGTCACAACCTTTAAGTGCCAAGGAAACTTTCTAGGCCTGTTAAGCAACAGGAAAATTCCCTATCTGAATTCATGGATGGCAATTCTATGCTCAAGAGCATCTCACAGTCATGAAATCCAAGTTCCGTCACAAATCCAGACCAAAAAAAATTGCACTGCCAAAATGTTAGAATTGTAAGGAAAGTGCTTTTTAATCCTTATGTGAATAAACTATCATTATTTGTAAATCATTAAGTTGATGTTTGAGACACTTTACAATCTGGTCCTCCTATTATTGGAAGGCAGTGTGGTCCAGTGGAAAGAGCACTAATTTGAGAGACAGAGAATGAGGGTACCAATCGTGCCTCTGATGACTCACTACCTGGGTGACCTTAGGTAAGTCACTTAAACTCCCTTGACTTCAGTTTCATTATCTGTAAAATGGTGTAAGTGGCCTTTGAAATCCCTTCTACCTCCAAATCTGTGATCCTACATTCTATGGACACCTTCCTCTTCACTGGGCCCCAAGAACTAGGCTCATTTCCATTCTCTATACTTCTGCATGTGCCTAAGGTACTCTTCCTCACTCTCTACATCTACCCAACCCTAGGAGGCCCAATTTGAATCCAGTCTCTTCTGGGAAGTTTTCCCTGACCAACCCAGCCAACAGTTAATCATGTTTCCCAAGCTTCTATCACACTCCTGTCTGTATTCTTTCTTTAGCATGTAGTTTATAGCTTTGAGATATATCTTATCACATAAGTATATATATCTTATCTTGGAAGGGTGTGGAATTTCTGCCACAGTGGAGTCAGTGGAGTTTAAAGTTAGAGAATACAGTTCAAATCCTGGACCTTCTATTGATTACTGGTGTGACTGGGGGCAAAACAATTTCCCTCTCTGGGACTCAGTTTCTCCACCCATAAAACAAGAGTGTTGGACTAAGTGGTCTCTAAGGTTCTTGCAGTTGCTAATATTTGGTGATTCTATAATCTAGGATCCTAGGCTCCAATGAGATTATAAGACTGAAGAGCAGGGATATGTATCAGACCACCTTGTATGTTTCCCTAGTGCCTAGTTCAATAAATATTTGTGGGTAAGACTGATTACCCCATGCCTTATTCTGAGCCTACTCCAACACTTCGCTGGCCTGGCACACTCGGTGGAAACTCATTAAGTGGTCTTGGAATGAAGGCACTGCCCCCTGGGGGTGCTTAGTTGCTGCTGGAACAGTGTCTCTTGTCTCACTTCCTTGGTAGCCTGGGGCATGTTGCAGAGAAAACTGTAGAGGTGGCTCACGCTTACAGAAGGGTTCATTGTGTTCTGAACTCCATTGGCTCATGATGCCATCAGAATATTTCAGAACTTAATCCCTTGGTTTCAGGGGCTATTTTGTCCACTAAGGGATGGTAAGGAAACTCCTGAATATGCTAATTATATAATTAGATTTCCTATGACTTAAGAGGATCACTTATTAAAATTTTGCAGTGCAGTGTAACGGATAGAGAGTAACCTTAAAGTCAAGAATATCAGAGTTCAAATCCTGCCATTCATACAAACTGGCTGTGTGACCTGGGCGAGGGAGGGGACAAATCAACCTCTTAGTGCTGTAGGCAACTATCCAGGGCTTTAATTGCAGAGGAGATGTGTATCTACATTGGCACAAGGAGTTTTTTTTTCACTCAAACTCCCTATACCAATGAAATCACAGGGGTTTTAGAAACCAGACCAAACCTGGGTCCTAGGGAACCTGAGAGAGCAAAGGCATAGACACTTTGGACACTATGGAGACTGGTTTATGTCCAGTACCTGGGATCTAGGCTAGGGGAAATTGTATTGGGCACCAAACTCCATATTTTTAATACTTTCCTGTTCTTATTAGGATACTTCTTCATATTGAGGGAGTGTTGCTTGGGTACTGATTGTAGGTCAGAGAAGAGTGACAGACAGAAACCTCTATAAATGTGTTTCATCTGGAGCCTAGGAGGTGGAAACGACAATGACAACAACAACAATAACAACAACAACCACCAGCAACAACTGACATTTATGAGGCACTATAAAGTTTGCAGAGTACTTTTATAAAAGGGATCACACAGAAAGCACACTAGATATCACTCTTGATAGGATCATAAATCTGGAGCTGGAGGGGAACTCAGAGGCTTCTTAATCTAACTCCTTTATTTTACAAATTAGGAAACTGAGTCATATAGGTAGTAAGCATCAGAGGCAGGATTTGAAACTTACTCATCAGAGCTAAACTAGGGATGTGAACTCTTGGAGGGCAGAGACTATATTTTTGCCTTTCTTTAAGTGCTTAATGGGTACTTATTGACTGTGTACATATGGATAATTATCATCTCCATTTTACAAATGGATAAACTTAGGCTTATGGAGGCTAAGTGACTTGCCCATGGTGACATATCTCTAAGTGTTCAATCTAGGTCTACCTGGCTCTAAGGGCAGCATTCTCTTTGCTAAGTCACCCTGAATTTTCAACCTAAAACATATTTGGCCTTAGTTTCCCTGGGCTCTTTCTGATTCCTCAAATGCTACCTTTTCCATGAAGCTTTACTTCATCTTCCCAACTGGGCATAACCTCTCTGTCATCTAATCTCCCATAGCATTGTGTTTATGCCTCACTTATTACAGGTCTCTTAGGGTACATTGTAGATAGTATTTTGGTCTCTTCAAGCTTTAAATCAGTGCTCCTGTAACACCCTATTACTCTAATTGCCTAGTTTTGACCTCAGGGGAAATATAATCATCCTATATCTTGTTGGGTTAGGAAGTCTATTTTCTTTTCTTTCTTTCTTTCTTTCTTTCTCTTTCTTTCTTTC
>NW_020947062.1:21239929-21246839 GCF_900497805.2 Vombatus ursinus
CTTTCTTTCTTTCTTTCTTTCTTTCTTTCTTTCTTTCTTTCTTTCTTCTTTCTTTTTTCCTTTCTTTCTTTTGGCTAGGCAATGGGGTTAAGTGACTTGCCCAGGGTCACACAGCTAGTAAGTGTTATGATTCTGGATTTGAACTCAGGTCCTCCTGAATCCAGGGTCGGTGCTCTATCCACTGCACCACCTAGCTGCCCCTAGGAAGTTTATTTTAAATGAAAAGTTATGAGTTCAATCAAAATTGCTCTGAACCCCCAGTAAGGAAAATTCCTAATATTTAGAAAATATTGGGCTCTCTGACTCAATCTACATTTCTCTCTCCATCTCTCTCTCTCTGTCTCTTTAATCCTATCACCTTTGTTTGTTGTGGCAAATTTCAGGCTGCTGGAAGTATTCAGGTGACAAAACAGAAGATTATATTTTTTATTTTTTGAAGACATTCTAATAGTATTTTATTTTTTTCCAATTACATGTAAGGACAATTTTTGACATTAATTTTTAAAATAAAAATTTGAGTTCCAAATTTACTCCCTCCAACCCTAACATGGTAAGTAATTTGATATACATTATATATGTGCAATCACATGAAACATATTTCCATATTAGTCACGTTGTGAAAGCAGAAACAGAACAAAAGGAAAAAAACACACAAAAAATAAAGTGAAAGAAACTATAATTGTAGTATCTGTTGATAGATAGGCACCAAAAGAGGAAATTAGGAAAGATCAAACCTTTTCTCAGGATTCTGCTCTGTCATTAAGTAGGTGGGTACATTGGTAGCATCAGCTTGAGGCTTCTGTTCTGAGATGCCTATAGGTCTGATGTCTTTCCTCCATAGCTGCTTTCTCTGTCATTGCTAAGTCCTGCCTTCTCCTTTTCCTTCCATTGGTTGCCCTAGGACTAAAGTTTCTTTCTAGTTCATCTCTGTAACCCTAAGCTTTCCTCTCTACTTGCAGATCCTCTACCTGGTTCTGAGATAGTTCTTGCCCTTTATACAAGTTCCTTAGGATGTGACCAATATCTTAGAAAATGACTTTGATTTATTCAAGGAGGTGTACAGGCCCTGTACACACTCAATTTTTAATTGATTAAGTCAAGAAGTGTTCATATCTAACAAAAGTACTCACTTCTAGGTGGAATGGTGGGGAGTCACCTTTACATTTTTACTCCCTGCCTTGTGTCACTTGCTTAGACTACATTCTCTGTGAGAGTAGAAAGTCGATTTCATATTTAGAAGGGAGTGATGTCAATCAGAGCTAGGAAGGAGTGATATCATCAGAAATTATTTAATACAATCCTCTTATTCTAGAGATAAAGCCTAAAGATATTGTGTATCTTCCCTAGGGTCATACAGATAGTAAGCATCAGGGCTGGGATTTGATTCCAGGTCTCCTAACTGCCTTGAGAGGCAGTGTGATATGATAGAAAGAGCATTTGATTGGGAGTTAGAGGATTTGAGTCCCCATATCTGCTCTGTTATCTGTGTGATTTTGGGAAAATCCCTTCCATTCTCTGGGTCTCATTTTTCTCATCTATAAAAAGAAGAATTTATATTAGGTTGAATTGCCCTTAAAGTCCCTAATAGTTCCAAATCAATGGTCCTATGACTTCAGATGCAGTATTTGTGCTGGTCTGGAGATGACAGCTATCCCTAGGTTTCAGCCTATCCTTGTTCTCCCCATCATCCATGGTGTTTTTATGGTGGTGAAGCTGGCAACACATAGGCTATGTTGTTCCCAGTGGTAATAGGAGACAGAGAGGTTTTATAGAGAGAGGCTTGATTGATTGATTCAGTCAGTTTCTAGTTATGAACTGTGTCTGGAGCCCTGCATCTTACTTCAGAATCACTGAATCTCAGGATTTGAAGGGCCCAGAACTTTTCTACATGAACTATCATCTAACCACAGTTTCTTATCCTTAGGTCTCCTTGGACATTCCAAATCCAAATACTCACATCTGATTTATGAGGAGCAGAGTTAATAAAAGCTGGATGGGCCCTTCAGAATCCCATGAGATCTTTCGGCCCCCTGACTCTTCCTTATTAGCTTCTCTGTCTGTAATTTTGGGGAGCCCTGATCTTATTCTGAGCATCCCATAATCCTAAACCCCTTACCCTAACTCCTCATCCTTTCTTAATTTCTGACACTATAAGTCCCTAATTATCTCAAGAGGTGACCATAGCTTCTCATCCTAAACCTGATTCCAGTTCTTTTCAATTTAACTTCTAACTCTAAGTCCTGGATCCTGAATCCTCACCTTCAATTATGACACCAACCCTCAACTAACCTTAACATTCCCGACTGTGAACTCATTGGACAGGATCAAGTGTTCTTAAAGAAAACAAAAACTGAACAAGGACTATGGCTTTGATTCTGACTGTAGATAAGTAGAGAAAAACAACTGGCATTTGGAATTAGAAAACCTAGGTTCAAATTCTGCTTCCAATGCTTACACCCATGAAGCTTTGGGCAAATCATTTAATCTCTTGGTCCTCAATTTCCTTATTACAAAGTAAGTAAAGGGAGAGGGTTGGATTAATTGGTCTTTGAGGTGCCTTCCAACTCTAGATTTATGATCTTATAATTCTGTGAACCCAATCCACAGAAACTTGTGGCCATTGAAATTTATATATTTCTCAAAACATTTTATGAAATATAACTAGGGTAGTGGGACTGAGGCTTTTATCCTAAGGTGCTGAAATTTAGAGGGTGCTGACAGTACTTAACCTCCTTCAATAGTTAGCAACAACTGAGCTTAGTTATATAATAATAATTAGTTAAAATAAGAAGGTACTGGGGGCAGCTAGTGGCACAGTGGATAGAGCACTGGCCTTGAAGTCAGGAGGACCTGAGTTCACATCTGGCCTCAGACCAAACACTTGACACTTACTAGCTGTGTGACCCTGGGCAAGTCACTTAACCCCAATTGCCTAACAAACAAACAAAAAACAAACAAACAAAAAATAGGAAGGTACCAAATGTCTCCCTTTCTTCTTCAGGTACTCTACCACATGTGAACTCCTTCCTTGCCTGGCCCTGGCCCACTTGCATATTGTACTGTTTACCCCAGTGACCAAAATTTTTAGTCATAGTTGGGAATGGTGCCACTCAAATGACCATTCACCCCAGGCTTTAGGAAAAGAGAGGCAGCTTCTAGATAACTGAAAATGAAATATGGGGGCAGCTAGGTGGCGCAGTAAATAGAGCACTGGCTCTGGAATCAGGAGGACCTGAGTTCAAATCACTCAACACTTACTAGCTGTGTGATCCTGGGCAAGTCACTTAATCCCATTGCCTAGTTTAAAAAAAAATGAAATATGACACTTGCCTCCTTCTAAAGAGGTGATCGACTTAAAATGCAGAATGAGATATATGTTTTTGGACATGGCTGATGTGGGAATTTATTTTGCTGAACTGTGCATATTTGTTATCAGAGTTTTTAAAAAAAATTAAATGGGGCAGGCAGGGAGAGGCAGAAATAATAAAGGCTACCAAAAATTATTTTATAATGTTAGAAAAAATAATAACAAGATTCATTTGGAATAACAAAAGGTCCAGAATATCAAGGGAACTAATGAAAAGAAATGCAAGGGAAGGTGGCCTAGCCATTACAGATCTTAAATTGTATTATAAATCAGCAATCATCAAAACTGCTTGGTACTGGCTAAGAAATAGAGTGATGGATCAGTGGAATAGTTTAGGTATGCAAGACATAGTAGTCAATGACTATAGTAATCTATTATTTGATAAATCCAGGGACTCCAGCTTCTGGGATAAGAACTCACTCTTTGACAAAAACTGCTGGGAAAACTGGAAAAGAGTATGGCAGAAACTAGGCATAGATCAAAATCTCACACCATATACAAAAATAAAGTCAAAATGGGTTCATGATTTAGATATAAAGGCTGATACTGTAAGCAAACTGGGAGAGCAAGGAATAGTTTACCTATCAGATTTTTGGAGAACAGAAGAATTCATGACCAAACAGGAGATAGAGAACATTACGAAAAGCAAAGTGGATAACTTTGATTACATTAAATTGAAAAGTTTTTGCACAAACAAAGTCAATGCAACCAAGATTAGAAGGAAAGTAGAAAATTGGGAAAGAATTTTTACAACAAGTCTCTCTGATAAGGGCCTCATTTCTAAAATATATAGAGAATTAAGTTAAATCTATAAGAATACAAGTCATTCTCCAATTGATAAATGGTCAAAGGATATGAACAGGCAGTTATCAGATGAAGAAATTAAAGCTATCTATAGTCATATGAAAAAATGCTCTAAATCACTATTGATTAGAGAAATGCAAATCAAAACAACTCTGAGGTACCACATCACACCTATCAGATTAGCCAACATGACAAAATAGGGAAATGATAAATGTTGGAGAAGACATGGGAAAATTGGAACCCTAATGTATTGTTGGTGGAGTTGTGAAATGATCTAACCATTTTGGAGAGCAATTTGGAACTATGCCCAAAGGGCTATAAAAAATACCCTTTGACCAAGCAATAGCACTTCTAGGGCTATATTCCAGAGAGATCATACAAATGGGAAAAGGACCCACATGTACAAAAATATTTATAGCAGCTCTTTTTGTGGTGGCAAAGAATTGGAAATTGAGAGGATGCCCATCAATTGGAGAAAGACTGAACAAGTTATGGCATATGAATGTAATGGAATACTATTGTGCTATAAGAAATGATGAACAGGCTGACTTCAGAAAAACTTGGAAAGACTTGTATAGCCTGACGCTGAGTGAAGTGAGCAGAACCAGGAGAACATTGTACACAGTAATAGCCACATTGTGAGATAATATTGATAGACTTAACCCTTCTCAGTAATACAAGGATCTAAGACATCTTCAAAGGCCTCATGATGGAAAATGTTATCCACATCCAAAGAAAGAACCATGGGGTTTGAATGCAGATTGAAGCATACTTTTTGCTATTTTTTTCTTCTGTTGTGTTTTGTTTCCTCTTTCTGGTGGTTCCTCCTATTGGTTCTCAATCTTACTTACAACATTACTAATGTGAAAATATGTTTAATAGGAATGTATATATATATATAGCCTATATCAGATTGCACACCATCTTGGGGAGGGAGGTGGGGTGGGAGAGGGAGAAAAATTTGAAATTCAGAAGCTTATGGAAGTGATTATTGATAATTCAAAATAAATTAATTTTTAAAAAATTAAATGGGGCAGGCAGGGAGAGGCAGAAATAATAAATGCTTCTATTATTCTATTTTTTTAAGAGAGAGAGGCAGCCAAGTAAGGACTTCTTGTACCCATCTTCCTTCTGCTAAAACTGTTGGGTTTCTCCAGAGGAGCCTCTGGGGTCCTGGGAGTTCTCAGATACTTGTTCTCATCAAAATAGATAAAAGTGAGTCTAGTAGAAGGGCTTCTCATATCTGGAGCTTCTTCATGGCTTTTTAACCTTCCTTATACTAGAGGCTTATAGTCTTATAAAACTTAATGAATCAGTATATATTAGGTTTCCTTCCTAATGCGTATGGGTTTAATCAATTTCTCTGTTTGCTTATTTAAGCATTTCCATTAAATTGTTTTACCATACTTTCCTGGGCAACTAGGTGGTGCAGAGTACTGGCCCTGGAGTCAGGAGGACCTGAGCTTAAATGCAGCCTCAAATACATTCTAGATGTGTGACCCTGGGTAAGTCAATTAACCCTTTTTGCCTCAGTTTCCTCATCTGTAAATTGAACTGGAGAAGGAAATGGCAGTATCTTTGCCAAGAAAACCCCAAATGGGGTCATGGAGAGTCAGACATGACTGAAACCACTCAACAAAAAAAAAAATACTTTCCTACACTTGAGCACCACTATGCTAAAGACCTCTGATTCTACCAGCAAGGTGGAGGTCTTTTTGGTTCACAAACTTCTTGTTTTCTAGCAAAAAAATACCTTTGCACCATTATTTCCTGGTTTACAACACTTTATTGCATTTTTTGTCCCATTTTGAACCCATCTGTAAGTAACCAGGCCTCTATGGAAGGGTTTTAGTGGGCAGCTAGGTGGCACAGTGCATGGAGTGTAGGGCCTGAAGTCAGGAAGACATCTTCCTCAGCTGAAATCTGGCCTCAGACACTTCCTAGCTGTGTGACCTTGGGCAAGTCACTTAATCCTCTTTGCCTCAGTTTCTTCATCTGTAAAATGAGCTGGAGAAGGAAATAGCAAATCACTCCAGTATCTTTGCCAAGAAACCCCCAAATGGAGTCATGAAGAATCATGCATGACTGAACAACAAAAATTTCCAAAGATTTGGTTAACAAATTCTGAGGTTTATCCAAGTTATTTCCACCTTCAGGAGGTAAGCCTTCAGTTTGCTTTATTCAGCAACCAAGACCTTTTGTGATCAAGAGGCTTGAAGTCCATGCCTACTAACTCTGACATAAAAGTATCCTAAAACTTTAGAATGCATTCTGGGAGGGCCATTTCAGACCCACCAGTCCAATCTCCCCTTTTAAAAAATAGGAAACTAAGGGCAGCTAGGTGGCTCAGTGCATAGAGCACAGGCCCTGAAGTCAGGACGACCTGAGTTCAAATCTGGCGTCAAACACATAACACTCCCTAGCTGTATGACTCTGGGCAAGTCACTTAACACCAATTGCTTCACAAAAAAAAAAATAAAGTAAAATAGGAAACTGAGGCTGAGATAAAGAAAGTGATTTGTCAAAGTTGCACAGGTAGCTGCATCACAAGATCTTGATGTACATAGATGATACTTGATCTATGTATTTGATGTTCACTGATAATATCTGACTCCATGGCTCCACCATAATAACATGTTCACTTCTCCTTGTATTAATCTTCCTCCATTGATTTCAGGACACTATTTGGACTCAATAAGTGTAAACTTCTCAAAGTATACCCAGGAATAGTAGAGACTA
>NW_020947062.1:21246849-21285800 GCF_900497805.2 Vombatus ursinus
TACTCTTGGAATTATAAAATGAACCATAATAGATATGGAAATTAACCTACAAAAATGGCACAATATTAATGAGAATCTGTGCTTATCACCTAAAAGGAACAATGTAGTAGCAACTGCCCCTCTTGTGATCCAATCTGCCAGCACTAATTTGAGTTGGGTGAATGAGCCTAGAGTTACATTAAAAATCACATTTTAATATATATTGCCATCCAAATATTCATAATCTCCAAGTGATGTGTAACAAAAAAATTTTCAAAAGATGGAGACCTAGCAGAAAAAAGAATCAAAATTATGTCAGAGCAACAAGAGGTACCTAACATATCTGTTGTTCTGTCTGCTTCTGGAGATGGTCCAAGGATGCTTTCAGTGAGCCTACAGAGGATAAGCTTATATCCTAAACTTTTATTCAATTTCAAAAAAGCAGTTATTTTATCTATTTGTGTAATAGTCTGCAGAACATTCAATATGAAAGAAAATAGCAAGATATTGACTTTCCCCGGGTCCATTTCTATCTACTGCCATAAAAAGAATGAATGAATGAATTTCAAAAAATTCATTTAATTCTGACTGTATGTAAGGCACTGTGCTAAGTGCCAATACAAATAGGAACACAAAATAGTCATTGTTCTCAGGGAGTTCATATTCTAATAATGGAAAACAACACATATAGGAGGTTTTAGCTGCAAGTCAGATGGAAAGACCCTGTGGTCCTTAGGACACAGCCATGAAGCAGTTAGTAATTCATCTTATTTAATGTTATTTCCATGAATAAAAACTACAGCAATTTCTGGTTTTGCACCATTTTACAATAACAATGACTTTGGTGGTAAGAACTTTTTGGAAGGTTCTTCAATAACTATGTCTACTGAGGAGACGAGGATTACAGAATCTTCAGAGGAGGTTGCCAGGTTTCTTCTCCACAAAGGTTGCTAATAAGGAGAATGGCTTCAGGGACCAGAGTTGGAAGCAGAGTCGTGGTATAACAGACACTGCTATTACCAGGACTTTTAGGTTCAGGGCCCTGGACTTTGAGGGAGATGGTGTTCGAGGTGATTTGACCTTCCTGTCTCTTCTCTCTCTCTCTCTTTCTTTCTGTCCGTCTGTCTGTCTGTCTCTGTCTCTGTCTATCTGTCTCTTTCTCTCTCCCTCTCCCTTTCCCTCTTCCTCTCTTTCTCTTAGATGTCTTGCTACTTCAGTTAGGCTTGCTTGTTCCGTGGTTGCCATTTGGTGTTATTGTTCATGTTCTTCTCCACAAATGTTGCTCCCCTTGATTATGGCTGTAGGGGCTGAGTTGGAACAGGACAAGTGGTATGAGGGTGTTGCTGTTCTCAAGACTCTTGGGCTTACCTGCATGTCCAGGACAGCTGGTCATTGGTCGGTACTGGTGATGATGGAGATGGCAATCCCCTTTTTTAAAAATAATTTTTTCAATTATTGATCATTATTTTTCTCCTGCCCACCACTCACAGAGGGAAGAGGGAAACCTTTGTTAGAAAAGAAGCATGGTCAAGCAAAACAAATTCCACCTTTGTTCATGTAAAAAATGAGTCTCATTATGCATGTCAGTCCATTGCCTTTCTGTCAAGATGTAGATAGTATGTTCCATCACAGGTGCCCTGGAGTCATGGTTGATCAGAGTTGATCAGACTTTTTAGATCTTGATCAGAGTTCTTAAATCTTTCAAAATTGTTCATTTGTACAATGCAATGCTATAGTAGAAATTGTTCTTCTGGTTCTGCTTATTAGACTCTGTATCAGTTTATACAAATCCTCCCAAGTTTTCTCTGAAATCATCTCTTTCTTTATTTCTATACTACCTTTTGTTAGTTTCCAGTTCTTTGCCACTACAAAAAAAGTTGCTATATTTTTGTGTGTAGACGAATTTTTCCTCTCTCTTTGATCTCCTTAAAGTATAAGCTTTTTAGTAGTATTACTGGGTTAATGGATCTGCATAGCTGAGTGACTTTTAAGAAAACAATATTTTATTTTTTCCCAATTACATGTGAAGATGATTTTTAACATTTACTTTTTAACATTTTTAAAAAAAGTTTTGAGTTCTAAATTCTGTTCCTTTCTCCCTCCACTTCTCCATTCCTGAGACAGTAAGCAATCTTGTATAGCTTATATATGGGTGATCATGTAAAACATTTTTGTACTAGTCATTTGGTGCAAGAAGACTCGAACAAAAAAGAAAAGAAAGAAAGAACGTGAAAAATAGCATGCTTCAGTCTGTACTCAGATAACATCAGTTCTTTCTCTGAAGGAGGAAAGTATTTTTCATCGGGTCCTATGGGATTGTCTTGGATGTATTGCAGAGAACAGCCAAGTCATTCACAGTTCTTCATCATCTAATATCGCTGTTAATGTGTACAATGTTCTCCTGGTTCTGTTCACTTCAGTTTGCATTAGTAAGTCTTTCCAGTTTAACATTCATTTTTAAAAAAATTTGAGTTCTCAATTTTCTCTCTCCGTCCCTCACCTCCCCCCTCCCTGAGACAGTAAGCAATTTGGTAAAGGTTATACATGTGCAATCATGTAAAACATATTACCATGTTAGTCATTTTGTGAAAGAAGACACAGACCCAAAGGAAAAAAAAACCATGAAAAATACAGAAAGTGAAAAACAATATTTTGATCTGCATTCAGACTATCAGTTTTTTCTCTGGAGATAGGTAATATTTTTTCATCATGAATCCTTTGGAATTGTCTTGGATCATTGTATTGCTGAGAATAACTAAGTCATTCGCAATTGATCATTATACAGTATTGTTGTTACTGTATATGATGTTCTCCTGGTTCTGCTTACTTTGCTTTGCATCATATAAGTCATTTAACATAAGTTTTTCTGAAATCAGCCTGCATATCATTTTTCATAGCATAGTAGTATTCCATTACAATCATATACCACAACTTGTTCAGCCATTCCCCAATTGATGAGCATCCACTCAATCTCCAATTCTTTGCCACCACAAAAAGAGCTGCTATGAATATTTTTGTACAAATATATCCTTTTCCCTTTATCTTTGGGATACAGACCTAGTGGTGGTATTGCTGGATCAAAAGAGTATGCACAGTTTTGTAGCTCTTTGGTTATAGCTCCAAATTGCTCTCCAGAATGGTTGGATCAGTTCATAACAGTTGAGTAACTTTTGAGGCCTAGTTCCAAATTGCTTGTCAAAACTAGCTGGACCAGGTCATAGCTCCCCCAACAGGCATCAAAATACTTGTCTTTCTGCAACCTCTCCAATATTTGTTATTTTCCTTTTTTCTTAGCTTGGCCAATCTGATGAGTGGGAAGCGGAACTTCGGAGTTGCTTTAATTTGTATTTCTGTAGTTATTAATGATTTGGAGCATCTTTTCATATGACTATAGCTATCTATAGATGGCTTTTGTTTCTTTGAGAATGACTGGGGAATGGCTCTTTTTCTTATAAATTTGAATCACTTCCATGTATATCTAGGAATGAGACTTTTGTCAGAAAAATGTGCTAGAAAAAATTTTTTCCCTAGTTAACTGCTTCCTTTCTAATCTTAGCTGCAATTTTTATATAATTAAAACTATCCATTTTATCCTTTGTGATCCTCTTTCTCTCTTGCTTGGTTATGAAATCTTTCATATCCATAGATCTGAAAAGTAATTTCTTCCTTGTTCCTTTAATTTGTTCCTTATGTAATTTTTATAAATCTCAATCATCATGGAGTTTATCCATATGGCTTGAGGTTTTGGTCCAAGCCTAATTTCTACTACATTATTATCCAGTTTTTCTAGCAGTTTTGGTTAGAATTTTTGGTTTTATCCAGCACTAAGCTACTTGCTAGTTTGCTTCAGTTTTTCTAACCACTTCCACTGAGCAACTTACTTTTTTAGTCAGTACACTGCTTTGTAGTATAGTTGATTAGGAATACGCTGGTAAACATTTAACAATCATTTTAGGAAAAAGAAAAGGTACTGCACAACCCACTTTTAAATTTAATTTGTATCATTGACATTTTCTCCATCACTTTTTTAAGTCTGAACAATCAACAAAAACATAAATCAAGCCCTGATTTGTAGTGTTGGCTGATTACTGAGGTGCAAATAGTCACACTGAAAATTTAACAATGGGCCTTCAATAGGCAGGCTAGCACCATGTTGGATTTGAGAACTGATGCTTCCCACTTCTTTTTTTTCATTATTTCCCTTGAGATTCTTGGCATTTTGTTCTTCCAGATGAATGTTGTTATTTTTTCTATTTTTATAAATTCTTTGATAGTTTGATTGGTATGGTATTGAATAAGTATATTAATTTAGGAAATATTGTCATTAATATATGACTCTGCCTATCCATAAGAAGTTAATATTTTCCCAATCATTTAGATCTGTCTTTATATCCAAAAAAAGTGTTTTATAGCTCTAGTCATATAGTTCCTTTGTCTATCTTGGTAGGTAGACAGCAAATATTTTATACATTTTGTTGTTATTTTAAATATGAGCCCCTTTTCCAACAAAGGTTGAAAATATGAAGGTAATAACTTCTTTTGTGGATGTAATTCTTTTAAGCCTACATGCAGGAGTTCTTAACTTGGGGTGAGTGAATTCTTTTTGGTAATTGTATTTCAACATTATTGGTTACCTTTGTAATTTTGTGCGTTTTGTTGCTTTATTTTCAAAAGAGACCCATAGGCTTCACCAATTCAATTCAATAAGCATTTATTAGCACCTCTATGTGCCAGGCACTGTGTTGAACCAGACTGCCAAAAGGGTCTATGACGCAAAAATATTTAAAACCCCCTGGAGAGGGAACCTGGTCTGGGACAGTTCTGAAGTCACATTCCCTAGCAGTCTGTCCTGATTAGGCTAGCTCTGACTACCCTCTTCCCATGGACCAAGAGTAGTGCAACTCATAACCAAATTCTGGAATTTATGACGGGATACACTTACCTGTCTAGAGCTGGCTAATCCAGAGGGAGATGCACATATAATGTGAGATAATAACAACATTAGTAACAATTACTATTGTCGTTAGTGTGTTAGTAGATTGCAGTCTCCTGAGTCACTTGGAAGGAGTCAGAAGACCTCATCAAAACTGTATGTCTGTTTGGACAAGACATGGCTGCTTAAGGATTTCTCAGATATATGAGTTAGTCCCTGACAGAGCTACTTTAGGGCTCCTGCCTTCCCCCCCCCTTCTCCCCCACCTCCCCAAATCCTCCTCCCAAGTGTAGCTATAACACCCATATGGGGACACGAGAATAATTTGCTCAGAGTGGTCTCCACTAGTGCTCAGATATAGTGTCCTATGAGCAACGTGGAATTAGTTGAAATCACAGACAGAGCTGGGTCTAATCCCAGCCAGCTGCTCTGCTTGGCCTTGTTTCCAACAAGCAGCCCCTTAAAGTCTTCTCCTTAATCCCTCAAACTGAAATTCAATCCCCTATTTGAAAAAAAATTTCTTTTTTGAAAATCAAGTTTCAGGCCTGGACAGTGCAAAGGGACTAAAATCTATCTTCCACTCTGGTTCTCCCTAGAGTAAACAGTGCTTTGAATTCAAGGAAAGTGTTTAGAATACAATTCATTTATTACCTCCTACTCCTCCTGCCCAGCCCAATCTCCCCTCTTCAGCAATCTGGGACCTTCCAGACCCTTCTGTAGCATAGAGATAGCTGAGCTCTCCCTATTCCTAGGAAATCCTAGGACTGATTTGCCCCCAGCTCCAATCCTCTTTTTGCCCCTTTCTGGAGTGGGTCTTTATTATTGGGGGTGGGGATGGTTGGGATTTAAGGCTGGACATTCAATAAACATAAAGACCAAGACAAATACTTTCTTATCCTCTTTGGCTATTGTAAACTGGCAGACATAGAAATGTCAGCTTCCCTATTTAGGTGAAAACCTAGAGGAATTTATAGTCTGAGGCTAAGAGATTCTGGAATGATTTTTTTCCTCCTCTGCTCTGCTCTGCTCCCTTCCCTTTTCCCCTAACCGCCCCCTACTGCACAGTGAGGCAGGAAAAGTATTCTTCCTTCTCTCTGCTCTCTATCTTCTTGAAGCACACATGGGTTGTACTGAGTTCACATATGGGGTGTCTATCTGTGCAGTTGTTGAATCCCAACTAATAGATCTTCCTTTCTCCTTTCCCAGGCTTTTCTGGGGTGCTATCTCTCCTGTATGTATATTCACACACACATATATATGTGTGTATATATGTACACACATCATGTATACATGTATACAAATATGCATGCATTATGTGCACATACATATATGAATATATAATACACATATACAGACATACATACATATTATATATATATATATGATCCTGTAATCTTCTTACTTGTCATAGAAAAGTATGATCCTATAATCTTACTTTTAGACAACTTGTGATATGCATTGGTATATACATACATATATACATAATATAGACACACACACACACACACACACATATACCATGGAGTAGATGACAGAGTGCTCATCAGGACTTACTTGTAAGCATTTACTAGCTATCATTATGTGACCATGAACAAGTTATTAGCCTCTGTAAGCCTCATCTGTTAAGTGGAGATAATGATAATTGTAGCATCTACCTTAGAGGGTTTTTGTAAGGTTCAAATAATATGTCCCATGTAGAATATTTTGCACACCTTGAAAAGTGACATAAATGCCAGTTATTATTTCCAACAGGTACTATAACCCTCTGGTCTTGGAGGTTGGTTGGTTGGGGATATACTGTGAAGTGATTACGGGAGATTTCTCCCATTAGAAAATGCCTATTAAATGGTGAAATGGCTCCTTCTCCACACTACAGTTTGGACATGGGTATTATTGGGAATTATAATAGCTAGTATTTATATAGCACTTGAAAGTTTTCAAAGTGCTTTTCAAATACTATCTTATTTGATCCTTACAAAAACCCTGGTAGGTAGGTGCTACTATTATCCCCATTTTGCAGATAAAAGAAACTGAGGCAAACAGAGATTAAGTGCCTTGATCAGAGTCACAGGACTGTTAAGAGTCTGAGGTCAGATATGAGTTCAAGACTTCCTTATTCCGAGTCCAAAGTGCTATCACATTGTGACATCTAGCTGCCTAGAAAGGTTCTATAGGCTTGGAGTTGGGAAAACAGTATGGTGTAGTAGAAAAAATGCAAGATTTGGAGTCAGAAGACCTGGGTTCAAATCCTGATAGACTCTTACTGTAAGTGAGACCTTGGACAAATTGCTTCACCTTTCTGGATTTTAGTTTCCTGACTTCCAATAAGGAAATAAGGAGGTTGGACTAGATCTCTAAGGTCCAACTTTAAATCTATGATCCTGTGACTTTCACTTATAGTTAGGATATCGTAATCTAGTTCTTCCTGACTAGGTATATGGCTTTGTGTCCTCTTCATACTTCCATTTCTATCTGTAAAATGAGAATTACAATATCTAATCCTTCCTACCATAAATGCAATAAGATGTGAAGTTCAAAGAATCTAAGTAGAGGTTATAACATCCACTTGTCTGGTCAAGGGGATTCAGACTTCTTAAAGGGGAGAGGACTAGATTCTCTCTGGGGTCCCTTTCAATTCTAAAATTATATGAGCAATATAAACATGGGTTAATAAATCAATTAATAAATTCTTCTAAACTCCTCTGCTGATGCTTCCTTATGGTATAGAGGTAAATCTGCAGACTGCAAAACTGTGCCTATGAAACCCAGATCTGGCAAGTCCTACCAAACTTTCCAGTTCTGGTTATCAATCCAGTGATATGGTGTAGATCTGATGCCAGAGGATCAGCCCAGCTGTGAGGTTGTCTCAGGGCATTGAAACTGCTGCCATGGCAACTCCCAGACCACTGGAGGAAGAAAGCATCATGCCAACGAAAGAGCACTGTCTCTGGAGTTAGTAGACGTGGCCTCAATCAAACCTCTGACATACTACCCTGTATGACCTTGGGAAAGTAAATTAATCTCCGTGGGCCTCAGTTTACTGAATGATAACATTAGAAAGTAGATAACCTTTGAGGGCCATTCAAACTCTAGTTCTATGTTCCTATAGTCTTACTTGTAGACAACTTGCATACGCATCAATATATTTACACCTATGAAATTCCAGATACCGGAAGCATTAAAATAACATTTTAATTTTAATAATTGAAATACCAGCTTTAATAGCCCCTCCCACAGAGACTGTGGATAGTGTTGCTATTTTTAAAAGAGGGTATAGACACTTGGGGCTGGACATCATTTTGAGAGAGCAAACTGACATGGCTGAGAAAAACAATGTGAAGCCCAGGGAGAAAGGAGTACTAGAGTGGGGAGCCTGTGGCCTGGAGCCCACATGTAGCCTTCTAGGTCATTGAGTGCAGCCTTTTGACTGAGTCCAAGTTTTACGGAACAAATCCTTTTATTAAGGGGATTTGTTCTGTGAAGTTTGGTTTCAGTCAAAGGGTTGTACTTGAGGACCTAGAGGGCCACACGTGGCCTCGTGGCCACAGTTCCCCTCCCCTGGACTTAGGAGAACTTCTTTCCTGAGAACACTGTGTGAGTTAAATGTCATCTTTTAGAGACAGTGAAGAGACATTTTGAGAAAATGACTTTAAAGTGCTTCACAATTTTTCAATATTCTTTAATTTATGAATAACAGCTCTTAATTCACTCTTTAAAATTAGCCAGGTCTTATGCTTGAAAGAGGATGTGTTTGAGAGACAACTAAAATCAGATTAAAAAAGAGAGTAGGATTTAGCTCTTGAATTAAATACATACAACAAAAAACTTGTAAAAGAAGTCAGTCACATGTATATATTATAAATTGCCAAGATGATTATTTCTCAAGTTTCTATCTCTTAATAAAAGGGTATTAGCTGACTTTTTTTTTGTTTAAAAGTCCACAAAATGAAAATTCTATATTAATTCATAGATTCTTTGAGATTTTTGTAGCACTTATCCTGTGGAAAAGATATGTTGTGGAGTAAATATCCTGAAGAGAATTCTTGACTTGGACAGTCATCTGTGGAAGAGTCAGCAGGTATAGTTAATGGTTAGCTATGACTCTGGATGTGATCTTTCTCACAGTTGATACATTGTTTAGGTATTTAAGTATCTTTGTATTGTTTGTTATAGTGTGAATGACTTACATAAATAGCAACAGATATTTGTCTAAGGTTTAGACTGTAAGCTTAAGATTCCCATGTTTGATACTGAGAAAGAGAAAGAGTGAAAACTTAGGTTTTTGGAAAAGGAAGTTTCTCCAGCTTACCTAGAAACTGAGGTGGGTATCTCAGTGATTAATTGATTAATCAATGAAAGAAACTGTGGTTTCTATTAATTTATGAGGAATTATCAGACCATATTTCTTGATTGCATTAGTACCTGGGTAGAAAATTAATAAGGAAATGAGGCAGTAGCAGTCAGATATAGGCAAGAGTTCGTGAGGTTATGGATTAGTATAGCATACCAAACAGCTCATCTGTTCCCTTCTAGGCTCCTTGTGGGGTCATCAGTCCTAAATGCTATTACTTTTTTAGTTAGGAGGGGCTTTATAGAGACAATGAAAAACTCCTTCCAGGTGAGTGAGTAGGATAAGGAAGTTTGTGATTAGATTCTAAAGAGGTAAGTTTATTGGATTTATTCAAGCTTTTTTTTTTAATCATCTCCTACAATTTAGTCTTATGGTGGATTCCAGAGCATCAAATGATAGAGCTAAAAAAGACCTCACTGGTCACCTAGTCCATCTCCTTAAAAAAGAAACTGAGGCTAGAGAAGGTGAAATGGTCAGCCCAAGAACATGATGCAAGTTAGCAGCAGGACAGATAGAGTGGAGTCCAGATTTCCTTCAGTGTTCTTTCAAATATAAGTGATGGAAAAGATGCCTAGAAAGTTTTTACAGATCCACTGGGGATACTAAACTGACACACATAAAAATAATTATGGAACTAGAAGGTCTACAATGCTGTTGTAGTTGTGTAGTATAAATTATGACTGTACATTAGGGAATTAGAGAAAGGAGATTAGTGTGGACTGGCATCATCTGGAAAGGCTTCACAGAAGGGGTGAAACAATCTAAGCCTTGAAGGATGAAAGTAAAGAGACCAATCTGACTTATGGGGAATGATTTTTATGTAGCTGTCACTCACTGCAATCAAATTTCTTATCTACAGAATATAAAGAGTTTATGACTTGTTTAAAATGCAAATGGTCATATGAGGATCACCTGAAATAACCATAGATATTTAACCAAAGACAAGGCTTAAGGGGGTATGGCAGCTATATTCAAATCAGCATAGTATAGTGAAAATAGCACTAGGGAATTGCAATACTTCTGGCCAAGACAATTGCCTGAACAGACTGCTCAGGTCCCACATACCAGCAAAACCCTAGTATTTGCCTCAGACCTTATAATGATCAAGAAATCTAATGAGAAATCTTAATAAGTGGTTTCTTCTACCTGAGAACTGCCCAGGAGGTCTGCCAGAAACCCAAGGGCAATAGGAAAGCATATCTGTAAGTGCTAGCAAATGGCAGCATCCCAGGACCACCAGAGATTGCCAAAAATACATGTAGCCTGCAAGGATTTGTGACTGGAGGAAGCAAGAGTAAAGGGCTCCCCTCAGAAATCTCCAGGATGGTCTGAAATTTGCAGAGTGAGGAACTTGGAAGTATTGGGGGGTGGCAGTGGGAAGCAGCAGTGAACAACGTATAGCACATCAACCTTTAGACTAGGATGATCTAGGCCTAGAGTTTCTGAAGTCTGTTTCCTGAGATACCAGAGAGGATTTTGAACATCCAGCACTCTGATCCTAAAAGATCCAGGGGAGCCCAAACTAGGGAAGTAGAGAATAGTGAAAGAACGTGGCTGAGACCGAGAAGGGCTGACCATCCCTCCCCAAAGAAAAGCAAGGGACGGGGCCTGGACTTGGCACAAAACCCCAATTTAGGTATTAAATCTGGAGAGATAAGTAAATAAGGACAACACTGACCCATATAAAAAGTTATTGCAAATTGAAAGATTCCCAAAAAGACGTAGAGAGTAATTCTATATAATAACTGCAAGCAGAGACTCAAAGGAAAAAAATGGACTTTCTATAAGGGTTATGTGAATACCTAGAAGAAATAAATAAGAGCTTTAAAATGAAATAAAGGCTCTTGAAGAAAGAATTGGAAGAATAAATAGCTTAGAGGAGAAAGTCATAAACCTTACCCAAGAAATAGAATCCTAGAAAACCAGAATAGACCAAATAGAAATCCATGACTCCATGAGACAGGAAAAAAATATTAGAACAAAATGAAAAGATTAAAAAAATAGAAAAAAGTATGATAACAAAGACAATAACTTGGAAAATAGGCTAGAGAGAGAGGATTTAAGAATAACTGGATTCCCTGAATACTATGATAAAGAAAACCTGGATACTATTTTTTTTTCAATAAATCATAGGTAAAAACTGATTAGGTCTATTAGAATTAAAGGAAGAGAAAAGACTGAAAAAATCCAATTATCACCTCCTGAAAGAAACCCTGCATACAAAAGTCCCAATTATGTCATAGGCAAAACACAGAGTTCTCATAAATCAAAGAAAAAAAATGCTTCAAGCATCCAGAAAGAAGGAGCTCAGGTACTTAGGGATCATTGTCAAGATCGCAAAAGACTTGACAGCCTCTACAATGAATGAGAGTAGATATTTAAAAAAAAAAATCTAAAGATTTTCTCCCAAAGAATTATAGTCAGTTTTGCTGGGTAGGTGATTCTTGGTAGTAATCATAGCTCTTTTGCCCTCCAGAACATCACATCCCAAGCCCTCTGTTTCTTTCTTTCTTTTGGCTAGGCAATGGAGTTAAGTGACTTGCCCAGGGTCACACAGCTAGTAAGTGTCAAGTGTCTGAGGCTGGATTTGAAATCTGGTCCTCCTGACTCCAAGGCTGGTGCTCTATGCACTGAGCCACATAGCTGTCCCAAAGCCCTCCCTTTCTTTACCATGGAAGCTGTTAAATCTTGTGTGATCTTGACTGTGGCTCTACAAGATTTGAATTATTTCTTCTTGGCTGCTTGCAATATTTTCTGCTTAACCTTAAAAAGATATTTTCTGGAATTTGGCTATAATATTCCTGGGAGTTTTCATTTTGGGATCTCTTTCAGGAGCAATTGGTAGATTTTATCAATTTCTATTTTACCCTCTGGATCTAAGATATTAAGGCAGTTTTCTGTGATAATTTCTTGAAATATGATGTCTAGGCTTTTTCTTTCATCATGGCTTTCAGTTAGTCTAATAATTCTTAAATTCTCTCTCCTTGATCTATTTTCCAGGTCAGTTGTTTTTCTGGTGAGATATCTAACTTTCCTTCCCTATTTTTCATTCTTTTGATTTTGTTTTATTGTTTCTTGATGTCTCATGGAGTCATTAGCTCTCACTTGCCAGATTCTAATTTTTAAGGATTTTCTTTAGTGCACTTTTGTAACTCCTTTTCCATTTGGCCAATTTTACTTTTTAAGGAGCTCTTTTCTTCAGTGAATTTGTGTACATCTTTTTTCTGTTTGGCCAATTCTGCTTTTAAATGAGTTCTTCTCTTCAGTGGATTTTTGTACATCTTTTTTTCCATTTGGCCAGCCCTGCTTTTAAAGGCATTCTTCTCTTCAGTGGATTTTTTTGCCTCTTTCACCATTTGGCCTATTGTGTTTTTCAAGGTGTTATTTTCTTCAGTATTTTTTGAACCTCCTTTACCAAGCTGTTGACAATTTTTTTCATTACTTTCTTGTATCACTCTCATTTCTTTTCCCATTTTTCCTCTACCTCTCTTATTTGATTTTTAAAATCTTTTTTGAGCTCATTGAGAGATTCCTTTTGGGCCTGAGACCAGTTCACATTTTTCTTTGAGGCTTTGACTTTGTTGTCTTCTGAGTTTGTGTTTTGATCTTCCCTGTTATCATAGTAACTTTCTATGGACAGATTTTTTGGTTTGCTCATTTCCCAGCTTATTTCTTGATTTTTAACTTTATATTAAAGTTGGGCTCTGCTCCCAGGGTAGAAGCGGCACTGTCCTAAGCTTTAGATTTTTTCATGCTGTTATTTTCAGAGCTTGTTTTGTGGATTTATAAATTTTCAGTTCTTCCAAGGTGACATGATTTAATTAGATGTGTAGTCACTGCTCTCCTGGCCTATGCTCTGGTCTATGAGTAACCACAAGCACTCTTTTCCACCCTGGCTGTTGTACTCCTATAGCTGCAAGCTCTAGTGTGCTAGTGTTCCCTCTTCTTGCCCTGGGACTGAGATCCAGAACCACATATCAGTAAAACAACAGAGTCTTGGACTTAGTGCCAACAAAAGGTTCCCTGTAATCTCTTCTGACCAGTTGTCCAAACTCCTTACTGTTTATGAGCTGAGAGCTCCAGAAACAGCTGCTGCTGATTTAGTTGCTCTAAAGGCCTGCTGCTGGCTTGCCGGGGTGTGGCCGGTGCTGGTGTGGCCAACGCTGGACTGTGCTTTACTCTCACCCTAGTGAGATGGACCTTTCCTGCCAATCTTGTAAGTTGTCTTGGACTGGGAAATTGTTTCACCCAATCCTTTTGTTGGTTCTATCACTACAGAATTCATTTTCAGCAGTTATTTTAAATTTGTTTGGAGGGAAATTTGGGAGAACTCAGGCTAGTCCCTGCCTTTTATCTGCCATCTTGGCTCTGCCCCCTCCCCTGTTGGTCAGTTTTGCTCAATTGCTTTTTGTTTGTTTGTTTCAAGGTAAAATTCAATGAGAGAAGGGAACGGCTGTAATTTTGTAAAAACAAAAAGCATTGAGACAGAAATGAAAAAAGAAAGGAGGAAAGAAGAGGAGGAAATGAAGAAAAGAAAATAGGAAGGAAGGAAAAAAGAAAGAAGAAAAAAGAAGAAAGGAAGAAAACAAGAAAGGGAAAGGAAGAAAAAAGGAATGGCAAATGAAGGAAAAGAGGAAACATGAAGAAGAAATGAAAAGTGAGAACTCAGACATCCATGTCATAGCCTGACAGCCCTAGGAAATAGCCCTTCTGTGGTTGCATAGTCTCTGAGGGCTTGCCTAGTAATTTTCATGAAGTCACTGTGACATTAAGGCCCTGGTTCAATTAAATGGGTTAATAAGTTCTGTCCGATGGTTAAAAATACTAATAAGATAATATGATATGATAATAGCAATAATGGAGCTATTAGCTATGATTATCATTAAGTGCCCATGATGTATTAGGTCTGTGTAGCATACATAACAGAAATATTTCTTGAACTCACAAAGCTCATTTCCCACTCTTAAAAACCTGGTCCTTCAAAGATTTTCTATACCAACCTCCACATTCATTCGAAGGACAAATTGCCAACATTTTAAAAATTGGTCCATTTTGAATAAAAGATCCTCCCGAGTACTAGTTCTTTTCTTTTATGGATTTCAGGTTTAAAAAAAATGAGGCAGGGGACACTAGAGAGAGGAAAGAAAAGAAGATAGAAAAGGAGGGAAAGGATGAAAGAATACATGTGTGAAAGAGAATAAAACAAATCTTTTGTTTGTATCAGTAAAAATGTATTCCTGGACTGGCAACCTTACAAATCAGAAAAGACAGGCTAATTAAGCATGGCCAATCTTCCTGATAAGACTTTGTTCATTTGGACCCCCAAATAAAGAATTCATGATAAATCTGTCATGGCCAAGGCTAAAGTTTACTTTTGCGTTATATTTGAAAAAAGAGTTTGCTAAGCTCATTACTAGTGTAAACAAAATTGTATGGGGTTGTAGGTTGTTTAACTGACTTAAGAAAACTACTTTCAAACACTTAGCAACCAATTACAAAGAATTATAGGACTTAGGAGTTAGAAGGAACCATAGAGATCATTTAGTTCTACCCCTAATTTTACAGAGAAGGAAACTGAGGTCCAGGAATGTGACTGATCCATGGTGACACAGAGTCAATCAGAAAGCCAGTATTAGAGCACATCTTTCTCTCAGCCCAATATGCTTTTCACTATGCAAAATGTCTTACACTCAAATAATTCACATGCTAATTAATAATTATTTCTGTCTATTTGTTACAACAGGTCTTGAAAGGGTTTTGTCTGACCATAGTTGTTTAACTGAATATTCTTGAAGGAACTGTGTGTGTGTATTTTTTTCTTTTTACAAAATTTGCAATGTATTGGCTGCTAATTCATCACCCAATTAATCCATATAGTTACTTTGATAGTATAAGCAATATGAAATGATATGTCACATATGGGGAGACGAGAATTCCCCTGCATTCTGGGGGACATGAAGCTAATGAATATCCATTTAGTTTTAAAGTTCACTTGTAACAAACCACAACAAGCTTATTTCTACAAGCTCAAGCATTAAAGCATCAGCCACCCAGCTGAGGCTTCAAAAGAATTAATCTCGTTGCCTAGTAGGTGCTGTTTGTTAAATGAATCTGTAATGTCAGTGGAGATATCAGAAAAATTGTACAGCCACGATAAATGCTGTTGTATTGACCTCTCACATCCTCCTATTATAGGCCAAGTGATTATCTTTACCTCAGTGCCAGGAAATTAATCTCTTAAGGAAAGAGTACTTATGCTTTTCTGATAGCAAGTATGCATGCATAGTCATCAGCTGAAGAAACTAGGTAGTGTCTTTGCAAGCAAGATTGAGTCACCACTTTTGTCACCATGTCACCAATAAATCAAAGGACCCCCTCCTTATATGGTGGGGCTAAGGGTAAGTAGGAAGGAAGGCAGGAAGGGGAAGGGAAGGAGAGATAATATTGGAATAAAAAGGAGTAGAGAGGGAGAAAGCAAAGAAAGGTGAGAGTGTCTGAGAGAGGTCACTAGCATTTACTTCATAGGGCATTTCCTGGTAATTGAAAATCTCCATCTTGAGTCAAATTTATAAAAATAGGAGTCATTTTGATAAATGATCAAAGGATATGAACAGGCAGTTTTCAGAAGAAGAAATCAAAGCTATCTAAAGTGCTCTAAATCACTATTGATTAGAGAAAGGCTAATTAAAACAATTCTGAGGTACCAGCTCACACCTATTAAAAATGACAAATGCTGGAGAGGATGAGGGAAAATATGTGCATTAATGAATTGTTGGTGGAGTAGTGAACTGGTCCAACCATTCTGGAGAACAATTTGAATATAGACCCCAAGGGCTATGAAATTTTTTTGTATACCCTTTGACCCAGCAATACCACTACTAAGTCTGTATTACAAAGAGAGCAAAGAAAAAGAAAAAGTAACTTTATGTACAAAAATATTTATAGCAGCTCTTTTTGTGGTGGCAATGAATTGGAAATTGAGAGGGTGCTCATCAATTGGGGAATGGCTGAGGAAATTGTGGCATATGATTGTGAAAGAATACCATTGTGCTATAAGAAATGATGGGGGGGTGGTTTCAGAAAAAATGTATGACAAGACTGGTGAAAAGTGAAGAGAGAAGAACTGCAACATCATTGTGAATAGTAACAGCAATGTTGTAATGATGATTAACTGTGAAAGACTTGGCTTCTCTGATCAGTACAATGATCCAAGACAATACCAAAGGACTCACGTGAAAAAATGCAATCCATCCCCCAGAGAGAGAACTGATGAACTCTCACTGCGACTTGAAGTATAATTTCTTGTTTTCTTAATTTTTTTGTTTTTTTGTGAGATGGCTAGTATAGGAACATGTTTTTCATGATTTCACATGTATAGTTGCTATCATATTGTTTACCTTCTCAGTGGATGGAGTAAGGGTGGGAGGGAGGGAGAGAATCTGGGACTCAAAATTTAAAAAGAATGTATAAAATAAATGAATAATAAGTATTTAAAAATTAAAATAAGCAAAAAATAAACAACAACAAAAAAGAAAACCCCAGCCATGTGGACCACTTGGAGGAAAGTCCAGGTTTAATTGATGACAATTTTCAACTGCTTCCTTCAAAGTGGCACAGATGTTCCTATCAAGCACAAGTGAGATCAGTTCTAGGAGTATTCATGGCAAAAGAAGTGAAGTCATTTACCCAAAGAACCACAGGAAGTCAAGACTTGAAATTGTGCCTCTCATTTCACAGTCCAGGGTCCTGTCCAAGTGACACCATAGCCTTTTCTCTCTCAAAGTGAGATTCCTCCACATATCTTTTTTTGTCCCTAATTAAAGGTTTATACGTTTATAGGTTTATAAGAACTAGAAGGGAACTTAAAGGTACAGTCTAGCCCTCTAACTTTACCAATGAGGACACTATGGCCTAGAGAGGTTAAGTGACTTGTCCAGTATCAGATGATTAATAAATGTCTAAGGCACGTTTCAAACTCAGGTCTTCCTAACTCCAAGTCCAGTAATGTATCCACTATGCCACAATGTCTCTCACTGCGATTAGGTGGTTTTTCATTTAAATTTGTCAATTCTTTCCCAATCCCCAAGTGGAAAATTAATTAGGATACAATGATTATTGCTTGGTATCAAGAACACTGGACTTGGAGTCAAAAGAACTTAGGTTCAAATCTTGACTTTGGGCAGGTCACTTACTTTTCTGATCCTTAGTTTCTATCATTTGCAAAACTGAAAGTTAGGTTCAATCATTCTGGAGAACATTTTGGAGTAATGCCCAAAGGTCTATAAAATTGTGTATACCTTTTGATCCAGCAATACCACTCCTAGGTCTGTATCTCAAAAAGATTAAGGGAAAAGGAAAAGGACCTGTATGTACAAAAATATTTATAGAAGCTCTTTTGTGGTGGCAAAGAATTGGAAATTGAGGGGATGCCTATTAATCGGGGAATGGCTGAACAAGTTGTGGCATATAATTGTTATGGAATATTACTGTGCTGTAAGAAATGACAAGAGAGATGGCTTCAGAAAAACCTGGAAAGACCTATATGAATTAGTGCAGAGCAAAGAGTGCAGAATCAGTAGATTGTCGTACACAGTAACAACAATTTTGTAATGTGATCGACTGTGAAAGACTACTTAGCTACTTTGATCAATACAATGATCCAAAACAATTCTGAAGGACATTTGATGAAAAATGTTAGCCACTTCCAGAGAGAGAACTGATAAACTCTGAATGCAAATTGAAGTATAATTTTTCACTTTCTTTATTTTTCTTGCTTTTTTGCAGCATGACTAATATGGAAATATGTTTTATTTGATTGCACATGTGTATATTGATGTAATATTGCTTGCCTTCTCAATGGGTGGGAGAGGCTTAGAAGAAGGGAGAGAATTCAGAACTCAAAATCAAAAACAAATGAATGCTAAAAATAAATAAATAAATAAATAATAAATGAAACATTTGGACTAGATGATTTTTGAGGTTCTATCCAGCTCTACTTTTCATGATCCTATGAAGTTCTTACTATCTATTATAATGAATCACCTCTAAATCCTACCTATGTTGCAAGACCCAGCTCATGTACTATCTCCTTCTGAAGGCCTTATCTAACTACAGTTATTGCTTCTACACAGTGGGGGTTAAGGGCACACCACCTCTGCAATCTGGAAAATCTATGTAAAATTTTGTGGCCTTCTCTTTGTGCCAGAGAAGAAGTCTGAATATTTTTTTCTTTTTCTTTTATAGGGTGTTTATAGTACCTTGTTGTAAAATTTGGGTTAAGTATTTGGTCTTGGCTATATTATACAATACTATACATATATTTTATGTATTTCTGAGTTTCTAACCTTTTTCTGTGTCATATGCTGACCTTTGCATGTCATCTTCAGCTTCCACAAAACTCCCTCAAAATTCCCATTTAATTTCTTATGCTGACCCTCAATACGTCAAAACTATGATGGGGAAAATCTCAATATGGAAGGCATAATTGTATTTCATCCCAGAGTAACCTCTCCTTTCTTCTTTTTTCTTTTTTTATTAATTTATTTTGAATTATCAACAATCACTTCCATAAGCTTTTGAGTTTTAAATTTTTCTCCACCTCCCTCCCCAAGACAGTGTGCAATTTGATATAGGCTATACATATACATTCTTATTAAACATATTTTCACATTAGTGATGTTGTAAGTAAGAATTAGAACCAATAACAGGAACCACCAGAAAGAGGAAACAAAACACAACAGAAGAAAAAAATAGCAAATAGCATGCTTTGATCTGCATTCAAACTCTTTCAAAGTTCTTTCTTCTTTGTGGATAGCATTTTCCATCATGAGGCCTTTGGAGATATCTTAGATCCTTGTATTGCTGAGAAGGGTAAAGTCTATCAATATTAGTCATTACACAACGTGGCTGTTACTGTGCACAACGTTCTCCTGGTTCTGCTCACTTCACTCAGCATCAGTCCATACAAGTCTTTCCAGGTTTTTCTGAAGTCAGCCTGCTCATCATTTCTTAAAGCACAATAGTATTCCATTACATTCATATACCACAACTTGTTCAACAATTCCCCAATTGATGGACTTCTTCTCAGTTTCCAATTCTTTGCCACCACAGAGCTGCTATAAATATTTTTGCACATGTGGGTACTTTTCCCATTTGTATGATCTCTTTGGGATACAGCCCTAGAAGTGCTATTGCTGGGTCAAAGGGTATGCACATTTTTATAACCCTTTGGGCATAGTTCCAAATTGCTCTCCAAAATGGCTGGATCATTTCACAACTCCATTAACAATGCATTAGGGTTCCAATTTTCCCACATCTTCTCCAATATTTATCATTTTCTTGTTTTGTCATCCTGGCCAATCTGATAGGTGTGATGTGGTACCTCAGAGTTGTTTTGATTTGCATTTCTCTAATCAATAGTGATTTAGAGCACTTTTTATGTGACTATAGATGGCTTTAATTTCTTCATCTGAGAACCGCTTGTTCATATCCTTTGACCATTTATCAATTGGGGAATGACTTGTATTCTTATAGATTTGACTTAATTCTCTATATATTTTAGAAATGAAGCCCTTATCAGAGAGACTGGTTGTAAAGATTCTTTCCCAATTTTCTACTTTCCTTCTAATCTTGGTTGCATTGGCTTTGTTTGTCCAAAAAACTTTTCAGTTTAATGTAATCAAAGTTATCCACTTTGCTTTTCGTAATGTTCTCTATCTCCTGTTTGGTCATGAATTCTTCTGTTCTCCAAAAATCTGATAGGTAAACTATTTCTTGCTCTCCCAGTTTGCTTACAGTATCAGCCTTTATATCTAAATCATGAACCCATTTTGACTCTATTTTGGTATATGGTGTGAGATTTTGATCTATGCCTGGTTTCTGCCACACTCCTCTCCAGTTTTCCCAGCAGTTCTTGTCAAAGAGTGATTTCTTATCCCAGAAGCTGGGTTCCTTGTGTTTATCAAATAATAGATTACTGTAGTCATTGACTACTATGTCTTGAATATGTAACCTATTCCACTCATCCACCACTCTATCTCTTAGCCAGTACCAAGCAGTTTTGATGATTGCTGCTTTATAATACAAGTTAAGATCTGGAATGACTAGGCTACCTTCCCCTGCATTTCTTTTCATTATTTCTCTTGATATTCTGCACCTTTTGTTCTTCCAAATGAATCTTCTTATTATTTTTTCTAACTCTATAAAATAATGACCTCTCCCTTCTTTGAACCCCATCTGCACTTACTATTTGTATTTGTTCTGTGTTTCATGGGCATTAGTCTTATTTCCCCTATGAACCTGTGGGCAGGGATAGATTTCCTCTATGAACCTATGGGCAGGGATGGAGACTTTTCCTCCTCCTGTCTTCCCCATAGCACCAAGTCCAGGGCTGGGGCCACAATATTCACTCAATTGAGACTTGTTAGATTGAATGGAGTTTCTCTTGAGGAGACCTATTAAGTCACTTAGAATCATAGAATGTCAGTCTGTATGGGACTTTAGAGGTCTTCAAGTGCCAGAGATTCTTTTTTAAAAATTAATTTCTTTTTTTCAATTATAAAATTGAATAATTTGATTTTTTCTCCCTACCACCACCCAGGAAAAAAACTGCAGAATTCTTATAACAAACAAGCATGGTCAAGCAAAACAAATTCTGACATAGGTCACACTAAAAATGTGTGTCTCATTCTGCAGAGTCCATTACTTCTCTGTCAAGAGGTTGGCAGCATCCTTCGTCATCAATCACTTGTAATCATAGTTGATCATTGCATAGATCAGAACTCTCAAGCCTTTCAGAATTTAAAAATTTTTTTTTACAATATTCATGGTATAGTATAAATTGTTCTATTGGTTTGGCTCACTTCACTCTGCATTGGCTCATACAGATAGTCTCAAGTTTCTCTGAAACTGACTCTTCATTTCTTACAGTACAAAAATATTCTTTTACATTAATATATTATAATTTGTTAATCCATTCACCAATTGATGGGTACCCCCTTAGTTTCTAGTTCTTTGCCACTACAAAAGAGCTATAGAACTTTTTCTTCTTTCTTTGATCACTTTGGGTCATAAGCATAGTAGTGGTATCATAGGGTCAAAGGACAGTTTAGTAACTTTTGGGGCATAATTCCAAATTGCTTTCCAGAATGGCTAGACCAAGTTATAATTCCACCAATGGGAAGTACATCAATGTGCCCATTTTCCCACACTCCCTCCAACATTTGTCATTTTCCTTTGTTGTCAATTTTGCCTATCTGATAAGTGTGAGGTGGTACTTCAGAGATGCTTTAATCTGAATTTCTCTTATTATTAATGATTTGGAGCATTTTTCCTGTGGCTATAGATAGCTTGGAATTCTTCCTTCAGATCTGATTATTCATATGGCCAAAGGGCTATAAAAATGTGCGTACACTTTGACCCAGCAATAGCACTTCTAGGGCTGTATGCCAAAGAGATCATAAAAATGGGTAAAGGACCTACATGTACAAAAATATTTATAGCAGCTCTTTCTGTGGTGGCAAAGAATTGGAAATTGAGGGGATACCTTTCACTGGGGAATGGCTGAACAAGTTGTGGTATATGAATGTAATGGAATACTATGGTGCTATAAGAAATGATGAGCAGGTTGACTTCAGAAAAACCTGGAAAGACTTGCATGGACTGATGCTGAGTGAAGTGAGAAGAATGAGGAGAATGTTGTACACAGTAACAGCCACTTTGTGTGATGACTAACTATGATAGACTTAGCTCTTCTCAACAATGCAAGGGTCTAAGACATCTCCAAAAGTCTCATGATGGAAAATGCTATCCATATCCAGAGAAAGAACTATGGAGTTTGAATGTAGATCAAGGCATACTATTTTTTTCTTCTGTTTTGTTTTGTTTCTTCTTTCTTGTGGTTCTTCCTTTTGGTTCTAACTCTTCTTTACAATATGACTAATGTAAAAATATGTTTAATAGGAATGTATATGTAGAGCCTACATCAGATTGCATGCCATTTTGGGGAGAGAAGTGGGGAGGGATGGGGAGAAAATTTAAAACTCAAAAGCTTATGGAAGTGATTGTAGAAAACTAAAAATAAATAAATAAATTTTAAAAAGATCTGATTGTTCATATCCTTTGGCCATTTAGCAACTGAGGAATGTGCCATGGATTCTTAGTTAATATCCATGATCTTAATTTTTTTTGATAATTGTATTTTACATATCAAGTTGCTTGGCTTCTCAGAGAAAGAGGAGGAGAGAATTTGAAACTCAAAATTGAAAGAAAAGAATGTTAAAACTGGTTTTTACATGTAATTGGGGAAAAATAAAATATTAAATATGATAATTATATTTCACTGTAATGGGTTTCCTTTGCAGTCCTTTATATTTTATTACATGCATTTAAAAATATTATTCTGAAAAGAACTTTACCACACTCCTAAGAGAGTTCTGTGACAAAAAAAAAAAGGTAGGAACCTCTGATATATTCCAACTTGCTTCCCTCTTGTCTTATAGAAAAAACTGAGATCCTAGAAAGGAGAAATGATTTGCACCAAACCATATAGCAAACCAAGTCTCAATGTTGGGTCTCCTGACTCCTAGTCTAGTGCTTTTCCCGTTCCATTGAAAGAAGTCTTTCTAAGTTACCATACTGGATTGTGTTTTAGACTGAGATTCTATTGCTTTTCCTCTCTGCTGCTATCCCAGCTCTTGGTGGCCTTTCCCCTTCTTTGGTTTTAGGCTATTATTGCTTTTATATCATGTTCCTTATCATCATGCTTACCTATTTCTCCTCCTCTCTGATTTATCTGCCTCTTCCTTTTTCCATTATCAGCTAAACTCTAGCCCTATCCATTTAGTTCTGCCTTTTCAAGCAAGGACCCACCGTTCGTGGATCATTGTATTAATTACTTGTGGACTTCCAGCTAACCCAGTGTTTATCACAGAGCTCCTATGATCTCATTTTTTTTCAAGGTTGACAGGTTGCACAGCTATTATTTCTGGGCCCTTTCCCCACCCATTGCCCCATCTATCTCCTCCTTTACCTTGATCTCCTATGACAGGTTTTGATAGGAGTGTCTTCTCTGGCTTTCATTTCAAATCATTGGAGAAGAACTAGTACCAGTTATAGGTGGCATGACAAATTATTTCCTATTGTGTACTGAGATATTATGAAAATAATGTTAGATTTAGAGTAAGGAAACCTGGGTTTAAATCCTAATTCTGAAACTTGTTATCTTGGGAAAATCTCATTCCCCTCTGAGTTTTATTTTTATCACCTGTAAATTGGTGATAGCAATCCTTCAACTTCAAAACCCAAATGTTCATTGCTCAGTTAATCATTCTTTTTATTTTCCCCACCCCCAATACCACTTTTCTTTCTTTCTTTTTTTATTTTAAACTTAAATACTAAAACTTAAATACATAATAAGAAAAGAAAAAGAAATAAACTTAAATATTGCAACTTAAATCAAAAATAAGAAAAGAAAAAAAAAGCATTGCCATGTGTACAGCAGAATATAGGAGAGGATTCAAAATACATAGCAATAAATTTCAATTTCAAGAAAGCCTATATAATAAATACTATACATTGTGTTGAGAGCTGTCCATCTTTTCTTTGCTTCCTTGTAAGTTTTCTTTTGTTCTCTGCTGTGCACATTTTACTTTGTTCTTTTTTCCCCTCCCCCCACCCCCGAAGGCTACAATTAAGGGTGGACACACATATAGACATATACATACAACATATATATTATATATATATACACACACATTATATACATACATATACCCTTTTATACACCCACACATACATTACTTAGATATCTATAATCATACCCATATATAGACATGTACATTCATATGCATCTATATAAGATTGTGCTATATTTATTTGTCCTCTGCTTCTCTGAGGGTGGATAACCTCTTTCTTCATAAGTCCAAGTCTTTCCATGTTTTTCTAAGTCCATCGACTTGTCATTTCCTATACCACAGCAATATTCCAACCTTATACTCCCTAGTTATCTTAAATAGTTCAAAACAATGTTGATGAATATGACTGACACATACTGTAGTTACCCTATTTTTCTCTTTTGATTAAATCTATTTTAGCCTTAATTTTGTCGAAGATCATGATTACCACCCCTGCTCCTTTTTCCCTAACAAGTTCTGCTCTTGATCTTTATTTTATGTTTGTGCATATCTCTTATTTCCTATCCCTCCTAACTCCTCTATTTTACTTCTACCTTATACCTTTTGCCTTCCTATTACTTAACCTACTGCCTCCCCCCCACCAGGATCCCTTTCTTATTATCATTACCATTAATCTAAACACCTTCCAATATCTCCTTTAACCTGTTCTTTCACCCTCCCCTCTGAAGATCCCTCCCTTATCATTTCCTCCCTCCCTATACCCTTAGCTTTTTATTTCTGAATTTAGAAGACTCTTATACTCTTCTAGATATATATGTATTGTTCCCTCATCATTCAACTGAAACTGCCTTCTCCAAGGTTGCCAATAATCACTTACTTGCCAAATCCAATGACGTTTTCTCAGTCCTCATTTTTTTTTTTTTTGGTGAGGCAATCGGGGTTAAGAGATTTGCCCGGGGTTACACAGCTAGTAAGTGTCGAGTGTCTGAGGCCAGATTTGAACTCAGGTTCTCCTGACTCCAAGGCCTCATAATCTTAACCTCTCTGTAGCCTTTAACACTTTTGATGACCATCTTCTCCTAGATAGTTTCTTCTCTCTAGGTTTTCATAATACTACTTTCTCCTGGTTCTTCTTCTACCTATTTGATTGATTCTTCTCAATTTCTTTTGGTGGATCTGTATCTGGCTCATGTTCACTAACTGCAGATGTCTTACAAGGCTGTCATTGGTCCTATTCTCTTTTCTTTATATAATATCTCACTTGGCTATCTCATCAACTCCCATGGATTAATTTATCATATCTATGTATATGGTTCTCAGATCAATTTATCTGACCCTAATGTCTTTCCTGAACTCTAGTCTTGCATCACCAACTTCCTATTTGGCTTATTGAACTTGAGGTCTCATAGATATCTCAAACTTAACAGATTCAAAACAGAACTCATTACATTTCTTTCTCCCTTCCCTCAACACTTCTTTTCTTCCAAACTTCCCTATTCCTGTAGACCTTGGTTCCCAACCTAGGTGTCTTCTTTGTATTCATCCCACATGCCCAATCTGTTTCCAAGACTTGTTGCTTCTATCTGCACAACATCTATTGAATATGCTTTCTCTTTTCTGACATTGCCACCATGTTAGTACAGATCCTCAGTATTTTATGCCTGGACTGTTACAATAACCATGTGTAATAGCCTGCCTCAAGTCTCCTCACTCCATTTAACTCTCAAAGTGATCTTCCTAAAGCATAGGTCTGACCATGTCATCCCTCTAATAGTCAAAGTCCAGTGTCTCCTTATTATCTCCAGGATAAAATATAAAGTCCCCTGTTAGGCTTTTAAAGTCCTTTATAACCTGGACCCTTCCTAACTTTGCAGATTTCTTATTTTATTGTTCTTCCTTTTAGGTGACACTCCATCTCCAGACTCTGCCTTTTCTTGCAGTCTCCCATTCCTGGAATACTCTCTCTCCTTCCTTCCATCTCCTAGTACAGTTGAAATCCCACCTTCTGCAAGAAGCTTTTCCTAGTCCCTGCCACTCTTCCCCAATATGAGTGCCTTCCCTCTGAAATTACCTACCACTTCTGCTGCAGATATCTTGCTTATCCATAGTTATTTGCAAGTTGTCTTCTACATTAGAATGTGAGCTCTTCCAAGACTTTTGAAGACTCTTTTGCCTTTCTTCATACTTCCAGCCCACAGCACAATGCCTGGCCCACCATAGTCACTGAATAAATACTTCTTGATGATGATGATCTTTTAGCACCCAATCTGTAACTCCTCCAAACTCCCCTCTTTCTGTTAAGGGCAACACTATCCCACAGTCACTCAGGTTCACAGTCTTTGAGTCACCTTTGTCTCCTCTCTCCCTTACTCTGTCCTCCATATCCAGTCTGTTGACAAGTCCCATTGATTCTCAATTTTCCACAGCATTCTGCATATTCATTTCTTTCCCTTCATTCATACATCTAAGGCAGCTAGGTGGCACACTTGATATAGACTTAGGAAGACTTGAATTCAAATTGGCCTCAGACACTTAATAGTTGTGTAATCTTAGGCAAGTAACTCAAGCTTGGTTTGCCTCAGTTTCCTCAGCTATAAAATGGGGATAATAATAGCACCTACTTTCCAGATTTGATGTGAGGATCAAATGAAATTATATTTGTAAAGCACCTAGTACAAAGTAGGTATTATAAAAATGCTAGCTGTTATTAGTAGTAGTATTATTACTATTATCAGTGTTACTACCATCCCCTTCTACTACCACTACTATCACCACCACCAGTACTACAACTACTATCACTGCTAACACTACTACCACCACCACTGCTGCTACCACTTCTACTCTAGTTCAAGCCTTTATCACCCGTCACCTGGATTATTGGAATAGGTTCCTAATTGGTCTCTCTGCTTCTATTCTTGCCCTTCTCTAATCTATCCTCCAAACACCTAAAATTTATTTTGTCATTCTAAGGCACAGTTTTGACCCTTGATTAAAAGCTTTGAGTGGTTCATTATTGCACATGGTTTGGATCCCACCCACCTTTCTGCACTTATTTCGTCTTACTGCCCTTCATATACACTACAATCCCACTAAGCTGTACTAGGTGTTTCCTGAACTCAGCATTCCATCCCATATCTCCATACATTTGTGTAGACAGACTGTCCTCTATATGTGGCATATATTTTCTCTCTACTCCACCTCTTAGAATCCTTAGTTTTTCTTAAGCCTGCACGACTACAGCCTACTCTATGAAGTCTTCTCTGGTAACCTCAGTTTTTAGGGTTGGCTCTCCTCAAATCATCTTTTTTCCCCCTTAGCTGTGTATCTCTTCCAGTAGAATGTTAGCTTCTTGGGGAACAGGAATATTCTCTTCTGCTTTTGTATGCCCAGCACCTACTAAAGTCTTAAATATAAGTAAGCTCAATACAAGATTTTTTAATTGAATTTAGTTGAATCTCTTTCCAAATGAAAGGAAGGATTCAGCAACTGAGGATAGGATATAGATCTCCAATGTTCCTATGACCTGCAGAAGGCCTCTCTTTTCCTTTCTGATCTTTTTAACCTCCAGTTTACATAGAATGAAGGTTTAGATACAGGGACTATCTGCTATGAAGTGGCCTGCCATACTTAGCTGGAGCATGCTTGCCTGTGAGTAGCCACAGATATAGACTCCCTATACCTTGGAGCTGAGGGTGGCCTGAGGGGAATTCGCTTATCTTTCCGGCCAGTGCCAAGGTAATCTCCTGCAAAACCCTCTTCAGAAAAAACACCCTTGTTCAATGTCTACCTTTCTCCCTGGTTTTCTATAGGTGCATGATTTTCTTTTATCTTCCCTATCCTGGCAGATAGCTTCTCCTAGACTCACATCTGCTCTTCCCTCACCAGGGGCAAGAGGATACAGAGTGATCAATCAATCAGGTGAGGTAGAAGACAACCAGGGCTGTCTCAACCTCAGCCATAGTGAGGCTGTGAAATTACATTACAGCAGCCTCTTTTTCTCCCTTTCTCGAAACTACAGCTTGGAGTTTGGGGGAAGAGTAAAGTTGTGGAGTGGAAACTGAAAGGAACCTGTAATCAGAACATTTGGGTTTGAGGTCCTGCTCTGTCACTAACAATCTTTGTGACCTTGACTGAAGGTATTTCACCTTTTGGGGCCTCAGTTTCTCCATATGTAAAATGAGAGAATTGGAGTAAATGATCTCTAAAGTTCCTTTCAGCTTTCAATCCTGCGATACTGAGTCCAGAACTAGGAATTAGGATAGTTACTGCCAATCACTGGCAGAGATATTTTAAAGTAAAATAAGGCAGTGTCCTTTCACTCATCCCCACCCTTTCTCTGCAGTTTCAGTCACTCTGACCATTAGAAATGACTTAAGGAACAGAAATTGTGCATACAAATTATGGGCTGGCCTTATTTAATCATTTCAAAGAAGGGAACGGAGGTTGAGGATGGAGAATTGGTAGCAGACAAGAACTTGGAGCTGAAGGGAAACTAGATGTGAACCATGTGTGATAACCACTTTTCCCACACAGCCTCAAATCATGCTGGGCATGATTCTTATAGTAAACTGAACCTGGGACTCCAGGAGGAAAGCAGGAAAAAAAGTTCTTTTTTTCTTATCCACCTGATCCAACCTGGAGTCTTCAGGCTGGGAGGTGGAGTGAATATACCCTGAACCCCTCAGGAAAGACCTCACCTGCCTGTGACGGGAAAGGAGATTTCTCTGGTTTTTTACTTAGATTGGGAGCAAGTCACTCAGCTTCAGCACCTCTCGGTCTCTAAGCGCACCAATGTTCCCCTCCTCCTTCCCCCAACAGTCTGATTCTTGCCCCTCATTGCTTCCAGGAACAAGTATTGGGCGCCTCCTCTGCAAGCTGTGATTCACAAAGTTGAGAGGAATGGAGAAAACTCAGTGGGTCAGGTGTTCTGGGGCAACTGTTATTAACGCTTTTGTGGCTGCGGCCGTCTTTAAAGGCCAGGCGCCGCCTAACTTAATATGGGAATTTAAAATACACTATAGCCGCTTCAGAGCGAAGAGCATGCAAAATGCGTCGCAGTAAGCGTATCGCTTCAGTCATCTCCTCTAGTTTTCTTCGACAGACTTGGAAGGAGGAAAGACTGAGTTGAGAGACAGTTGGTCCCTGGCTCTGGCTTCATTCAGCCTATACATCAGAGCCTCGGACCCCTGCCCTCATGCTGCATCGCGGTGAGGGGCGGGAGGATGGAGGGTTGGGAGGAAGAGGAAGAAGAAAAGGAAGAGGAGGAGGAGGATAGCAAAGAAAACCAAAGTTGCTGCAGCTGGATGTCTGCATCAGGTTAGGAGCGCCTTTGGGGAGAGAGAGAAAACAGGAGAGAACAGAGGGACCTAGGTAGGGAGGCCGGTATCACCGGGGCGTGGAGAGGCTCAAAGACTGCCAGGTCTATGCAACCGTGTCAATTCCACCCTTCTACGCTGGCGGACTTTGGGTAAATTGCACTTGGTCTTCTCTTTAAGTGACCCGGAACCCCAGACCAGGACTAACCTCGATGTGGGCGGGGCGCACTGATAGGCGCAGGCTCCGAGCTAGGGCACGAACCCCGCAGAGCTCTCTCACAACTTGAAGCCTCCACAGCCGCGCTCTAGGGGCGCCCGCCAGCCTCTGGCTTCCAAGATCTTCCTGGGCAGGGCGGAATGAAGAAATTAGTGCTCACCAGATGTTAAACCACGCTGACTACTTTTAATGGCGGTACATTTATAGATCGACATAGAGATATTTACATTTATCTATAAAACCGACATAAAGGGGGCGGGGTTGGAAGGGCGATGCAAACGCTTAAGAGGACAGAGACAGAAGCGAGGAGGTGTGCAAAGTTTTCACACAACGCACACGCTACAAACTGATTTACAGCCTTGATGGGGGTGTGGCGCAAGTAGAAGTTGCCCTTCATTTTCTGTGAAATAGGCTTGACAGCTGCGCGCTCGAAGCTACCAAGTTTCACAAAGGTTTGGCTTGATGACTCGCCACGGTTCCAGAGACGGCGCAGCTGTCGGAAGATAGAGGGTGAGGGGATGGGAGGCCGTCGAAATCTTGTTATTCCACAGGACTTAGACCGGAGAATCCTCAGCCTTTTCTTGGGCTGGACCAGGATACAGTCTCAGCAGGGCTCCGGCAGTTGAAAATGTCCACGATGTCTTTGGTGGCCACCGACAAGGCCTTGTTTTCGTTGCTTTAGATCTGCGGTTGGGGAACGCTGTAAGAAACTGAAGTGAGGCGGGCCAGTAGGCACCTTAGCCACTCTACGCTTCACAGAAAACTAACGGCAAAACTGGGCCATAAGATTACAAGTGGCCACCATCGCTGAGGCCCGAGATTCATCAAATGTCGGCACTGGAGTAGGAATAAAGGAGCAGTCATTACAACTGCTTCTTCATCCTCCCTCTCTCTAGTGTAGCCCAGAGTCTCCAGCTACTTTAGAGCAGTACAGGCTCAGACGGAGTGCCCAGAGTCACGTGCCCCGAGGAAAATCTGAGTAAGCTGCATCGAACTAGAAGAGAGGCGATGGGAGCAGTTGTTCCCAGGACTTCCAATTTTGGAAACCCTCACCCACCCGCGGGGGAAAAAAACTCATATATATTTTTATATACACATACACACACATTTATATGTATATGTGTATATACATATATACCACACCGCTAGAATCAACAGCCACAGAATTCTCCGAAGCGCGGGCTGAGGTCTCTCTTAAGAGTAGCAAGTCCAATATGCCTAGAAAGTCAGGCAATGAAGCTAAGCACAGTGACAAATAATTGGACTCGTTTGTGTTGTATCCACCTCAATCAATGTCACAGTCCAGGGTGACCCTTCAGGGGCTTGGGCTTCTCTTGATGGGGCACAAGGAAAACGAAAAGAGGCAAAGCAGTGTCTAGTGAGTGTGCAATGACGTCTGAGCTAGACTGGTCTGGGCTCAGTATTCGTAGTCTCCTTTTGGGGGCTGCATACAAAACAAGTCAGATTGTTGCTTCTCGGTTTAGAGGCTAAAGGTGGAGGCTGTCAGGACTCAGGCTTTGACCCCTGGAGAGAGTGCGGCTCTGGGCTCCCTTCATGGGCTGAGTACCGAGAAACTGGCTGGGAGGGCGAGGGGTGCCTGTCCAAGCTTCGCCCTGAGTTGAGGGGTGTGCATATCTAGAGATGCTGCTGGAGGACTCCAAGGGCCGGATGGAGAGGGTCTTTTGACAAGCCCCTGCCTGCCTCATTCCTTTTAATTCAAGAAAAAAAAAGTCAAGAATCGTGCATTTTAAAAACAGTTTATTCTCCGCGCCGCGGACAATGCTCCAGCGCCCAGTAACGGCAGATATAAATAGAACTTTTGTTAAGAAGCTGACCCTCCTCTTCTCATTATTCTTAGCAAAAGTCTCAGCCCCAATAGGTTAAACCTTCTTCCTTAGGCCCCCCAGCTCTGCACTTCCCCCCCCCCCCCCCCCCGGGGCGCCCCCCCCCCCCCCCCCCCCCCCCCCCCCCCCCGCCCCATCTTGCCATCTATTGTGCTGGCACGGACCCCTTCCTCCCTTGGCCACCACTTCTCCCTCCCTCCGGTCCCTTCTCCCCTTTTTATCATCTCCGCCGGATCTCCGGAAAGTGGCCTTTTCACTACGCCTGTGCAAGTTCAAGTAATTACATACAACCCGCATAATCCAGAGGGAAATTGCAACTCATCCATTTATTCGTGGTTTTTTTTTCCCGACGTCTTTTTTTTTTTTTAAGGGAGAGTGGAGGAGGAGAAAACAAAGCAGAAACAAACAAACAAACAAACAACAACAACAAAACAGAGAGTGGGGAAGGAAGAGGGGAGAGTAAAAGATACGTGTGGTCCGTGGTAGTCCGATTGGGAGCCTCCTCCCCGGCTTGGCCCTGGCCGGGCCCGGCCCGGCCCCCTCCCCACGCGGTCAGCTATTGTACTGGCAGGCATTGAGGCCGGAGCCCGGGCTCTGCAAGCTGCTGTAGCCAAACGTGGAGTGCTGTTTGGACTTGAGTCGGAGACTAGCCAGACTGGAGTTACACGTGTCCCGGTAGACGCTGTAGGGCGAGCCCGGGGGGCCGTAGGGGCAGGCGCTGGACGACATGGCCGAGTTGAGTGAGGAGCCAGTGAGGTTGTTTAGGTTGTTGATGTTGTTGAGGCCGGAGTTAGGCATGCCTGGCACCGCCGAGTGCCCCATGCCAGAAGGCATGCTCATGGACGAGATGGTACTGGGAGCCGAGAACATGGACTGCGAGGACAACGGGCTCATGGAGTTGAAGAAGGTGAAGCCCTTGGTGGATAGCGGCGCTGGCGTGAGGCTCTTTGCAGCCCAGTTGTTATAGGTATAGCCGGCGTACACATCCTCGTAGGGCTGCACCAGCCCGCTGAACTGCGGCACGTAGCCGTTCTTGCACAGGTCCATCTGCTGGTTGCGTTCTCGCTTCCTCCACTTGGCTCGGCGGTTCTTGAACCAGACCTGAGAGAAGGGGAAGGAGAGGGGGAGGACAGAGCCGCATCAGTGTTTAGACTTTAGGGGCAAGGTTCTATCTGGACCCGGAGTCTCTGCCTTCCCTCACCCGAGCCATATTCGTCTTTTATCCGTCGTCCTCCACCAATCCATATAATGTCGTCCCCTCTTTCTTCTCTCCCAGTCTCTCCAATACTGGATTTTTTTACCCCTCCCCTCCCTTTCCTTCTTTTACTCTTCCCCCAGGTTCCTCGATGTTCTTCCTCAGTACCAAACTCTTATCTCCTCCACTTTCAGACATTTCTTCTCTCCCGTTTCCTTTCTACCTCTGACCGTTACTCTCTTTTAATCCAGTACCAGACCCTCTTCATTCCCCCCCCCCCCCCCCCCCCCCCCCCCCCCCCCCCCGTCCCAGATCTTTGTCCTTCCTCAATATCACTCTCATCTTTCTCCCCCGGAAATATGCTATTTCTTCTCCTTCAATATCCGATTCTATCTGCCCCTCTACTCCCAAACTTCTCTCCTCCCTTAAAAAAAAAAATCACCTTTTCAGTTTTATCCTTCCCTACTCAACTAACCCTTCCTCTCCTGAGTTTGCCCAAAACGATTTCAAGGCGACCTCCTTCTCGGCTTTCTATTATTTTCTGCCCGTTGGGCGTCCATTTCCCCAGATCAATAATTGATTAGATCTAGGTGTCTTTGGCCTGATCGTGGGGGCCCCTAAACTCCTCTGCCGTACTGCCTTTCCCAATGCAAATACAACGTAAAAATCCTCTGTTACCGATCATAAAAATGGAATTGGATTAGTATGTTTGGGTAAAAACTCTCTATCTCCTCTTGGACAAGAATTCCTAACTGATGAGACTTTGGGTCTAATTTGCCTTCCTAGGGTGGTTTGAGAGTAGGATTTAAATAAACAAACATACAAACAAACGAAGAAGCTAGGAGAGTCGGGAGGGGACTTCTAATTCAATCCTGTCCGTTTGTGCTCGGGGAGTTTCCCTCTCCCAGTCTCCCAGGCTCAGATCCACCCAACTTGAGCCAGCGCAGTCTGAGTCCCCCTCCTTCCCTAATGCTGGACTGAACGGGACTTTGGACCGAGAGAGTCACGCTGAGAGAGGAGCTAGTTCGGGCTGTCTACAGCCTTTGCGTGGGATTAATCCAAATATTTGCCTTCACAGAAAATAAACCATCCGCTCTCTGCCCCTGGAGGAGGGCTAACTGGGCGGTAAAGCCGCCTTTTTATTGGGGAAGGAGGGGATATAATGTGGGGGAAGGGCGACTTGAAGATCTGGAGGTGGGATAGGGTGGGGGCAAGACTTTTCTGAGAAGTCAGTGGAAAGGAGGAGATTGGAGAGGAGAGGCAAGACCTGGACACTGGGCTTCTGTCCTAAAGCTCAGCTGAACTCCGCTGGCACTTAAGATGGAAGACAGAATGGTTTTCTAGATCCTGTTTTGCCTAACAAGACATCAACCTAGCCGAGAACTAGGCCCCAGAAACTTCCCCACCTCCCGCTGAGCAAAGGGTCCCTTGGGCCTAAGAGGTCTCTAGAGGAGGGGGGTCTGGAAAGGAACTTCCTGCGTTTTGGGAGAAGGAAATGGAGGTGGAGCAGGAACTAGGGAGAGCTTAATGAGGCTTCTAGCGAGGGTGAGAAAGGAGGCTCAAAGAGTCGTAAGGACAGAGTCCAAGCTTGCTACTCTCACTCTCCATCTCTCGGCTCCCCGAACCTTGAGAACAGTCTTGTTCAGTGGTATGGCGGCCTCCATCTTTTCTCTGTGTGGCCCCTTGAATGTCCGAAGATTCAGGGACTTGGGCGGTCCTGAAATTGGCCTGTAGTAACACACTTAGGGAACTACAGAAACACTCCCTCCTCAAATCTGTGCTTTGCACTGCGACCTTCCATCCCGTCTCCCACGGCCCATCCACTGAAGATCCCTCTGAACAATACTAGTCCCAACACTCGCTACTTGTTCAAAAGGGCCAGGCCAATTGTAGTTGGCTCCCAGTCTCAGCCTGGGTCTTGGGGGCACCACTGATCCTCAGCCCTCCGGGCCCTGAGTCCACAAGAGCTGTTGACTGAGGCCTATTATCTTCACCTCCCAGCAGTAGGCTTATCTGTTAATAGTTTGCCCTATCTGATTAGTGCAAACAAACTGGAGGCCTCTGAGTTTCCTGGGGCGCCTTGGTACCCAGGCCCAACTATTTAGCCCTTTCCTTGGTGCTGGTAGGCCCTTCCCTGTCTCTTCTCCGCTGAATGGTTTCTGATCATACCGACATGGCTTCTGGTTTTTAGGGCGCTCACTTGCCGGATTTTTTTTTTTTTTGGCCTTTCTTTCTCCAGGCCTCCCAGTCCCTAACATAGATGATTCTCCCTCCCTCTTCAGGGGAGTTAGAAGGTGACTTGGGAATGCCCTTCGGTTCTTTAATTTGGTTTGGGTTCGGTGCCATGAGAGAAAACCTTCCAAAAAAGGAACAAAGGGCCCTTGTAGTTCGACTTTGCGTCTGAGCAGTGCCGGGTCCCAGTGTGTCGCTGGGGCATTCTCTACGGAGCAGGGCTCAGAGGATGAGGAAAAAAGAGGCTTGCACACCCAGTACAGCTTCCTATAACTAAGTGCAAGAGACAATAGCAGATCCAAGGTTATCTGTTCATAATTTAATTATACATTCCTTTGTCCACTAGCATGGAAATACAGCTAGATGCTGGACCCGGGTTCCCCCTCTTTTTTTTCTTCCTCAGGGAGTCTAAAGGAGACCTTCTCCTGAACTCCCTGCTGTGTGTAGTTGGGTGTGTGTGAGTCTTTTACTCCCCGTGTACATTTCATTTTGATTAACACTCGCAGGTCACTACAAGGCTGGTGAAAATGTGAGCTTTGCCAGGAGGAAAAAAAAGGGAGGTTTGGAAAATGCCCTAATGGGGTGAGTGGCTCTGAGGTGGCTGCGAGCGGATTTGCATAGGGAAGATGTGGGGTGAAGTAGGTGCAGCATGGGTCTTTCGAACCGAGGTGTGTGGGACCCATTCCTGTGGACCCAGGGTCGTGGAAGCCCTATTTCGGAGGGTTTTGGCCCTAAGAGTTTCAGGAGGCCCCGAAGCATTTGCTGATAAATTTCTAGGGCCGCGGAGTTCCTGCCTGGCCTTGGTTTCTGGTCCCAAGCAGCGTGCTCCCAGCCCCTGGAGTTCCCTCGTGTCAATGGTTCTGGGTGCTCCGGTCTAACCGCCTCTCTCCACTCCTTTATTTCTCACTCTTCCCTCTGCTCCTGGTGAGTACCGTTTGGGCTGATCGGGGTTTTCCGAGGCTTTTTCTCGGTGGACTCTGCCTCGGGGATTTGAGAGGGTAAAAGAGAAGCATGGGTGGGTGCACAAAGAGGGAAACGTGTTTCGTTTTGTCTTTTTTTCGAGGAGGTTGCGTGTACCAAGAGTGGGGCGGAAAACAGTTGGACTGCAGTCCCTTTTTGGACTTCAGCCCTGCTCCTGCTTCTTTCTAGGGTATAGTACTTAGCCCTTAGAGGCAAAAATCCTCTCACCGATGGGCTGGAAGCTCCAAGGGCTACCACTAATTCCCAGGGGCCTTACTTCTCTGTGTATAGGGCCCCATTCTTCTTCCACTTTACTGTTCCTGTGTCCTGCTGGTGTTTCTAGGATAGGTGTATCCCTGGCCCTTGGATACTGGTTTCTGAGACCTGGCGATGACCTGGGTTTGGGGATGGGGAGGTGCCAACAGGTGCAAACCTTTCCTGTATATCTTCTCCTTTTCTAGAACCCACCCGCGCCCCGGTTCATCTTTTCCCCTCCGCTCCCCATTCCTGCTCACCCGGACTCTAGGTTCTGTGAGATTGGTCCACACGGCAATCTCCTCCCGCATGCTCATGTCGGGGTAGCGATTACGTTGGAAAGTCGCCTCCAGCTCCTGCAGTTGCTGGCTAGTGAAGTGCGTTCTTTGTCTGCGCTGTTTTTTCTTCTTGGCTGGGTCTTCAACACCTCCGTCCTCACTGCCCTTGGTTTCTCCGCTCCGCTCTTTCTCTGTAAGGGCGCACCGCCCAGACAGGAATCATACAACGATCTGGCCAGCTAACCCTGCCGCCCTGCCGCCCACAGGACCCCTGGGCAAGATTCTTTTGCGCATTTACCCTACCGCGCTAATGGGCCTGTTCCTGCAGCGCTTTAGCCCTTAGGGCTGCAGTCCGTGAGGGAAAGAGGCCGAGTTTTGCTTTTGTTTTCTGCTAGGAAATTAGCAATTTTTGTTTTAATTACGATTGTTTTTGTTAATTTCGGTTCGGTTACTATTACTGTTGATGAAATAGAACTACAAGTTGCTTGTTAGGCTACTGTTGGTTTCGATAACATTGTTGTTTTGCTACCATTACTGGTTATTATTGCTTTAGACTTTGATTACAGCTAGTTGGTGTATTTTGTATTGTTATTCCTTATTACGATATCATTATTATTGGTACCATTACTCAGATAACTCTAGGTGAACACGACAGTACGCAGTCCTTTCTAAGCAAGCCTGTAATTGTTGTCCCAAGCTCCCAGCACCTGCCCTCCCTCCTCCCCCATCCAGGTTTAGTTACCCATCGCCCTAGGGTACAGAAAATTCAGAGTCCCCCAGAGATGTGGTGATAGTAATGGGTATTTTGAGGAAAATCTAAATTGTCCTTGGGCCGAGGTCTCCCAGGCCTCACTTTTCAGGCAAGGGAATGAAAACACAGACATAGATACAAACAGACCCTGGACTCCTAGAAAACAGACATGGAGGGTGAGAAAAAAATATTTAAGTTTAGGCCTATCTAGATACTCAACTAGAAACAAGCAGAGAGTAACATAAACATAGTTAAAGAGGGATACCCATACAGGGAAAAGCACAAGAATACTTGTATACACAAAGATATATGGGCATTTGTAGACACAAACGGAGAAACACAGAAACATTCATAGATACAAGTATATAATGGAGAAACACAGATGAGCAATTAGAGAAACGCAAAAATCTCCCAGAAATACAGAGGCATGAATTCACAGAAGCATACAAACTCAGGGAAAAATAGTCAAACACAGAGAAACCTAAAAACATTTATATTAACACTCATAGGCAAGAAGAGACACAAAGACATAAGCAGAGAAATACACAGACATTTGTAGAAACACGTACAGAGAAACAAATGGAGTAAAAAGAGACAATTAAAGACAGAAAAACCACACTGGCATTTCTAGAAACGGACAAAATTTTACAATGTTAGAAAATCACGGATATCTGTAGACACAACAGAGGGAGAAACACAAATGACAGAATCAAATAAAAGAAGGAAAATAGGCATTTATAGACACATAGAAAAACACAGACATGCAGAAAAACAGGCACGAATACACAGGCTAACATTTATAGATACGCAAAAGAGAACATACCAACACAAAAAATACACATATATTTATGTGTATTGAGAAACATGCACAAATGCAAATACTTAGGCATTTACAGACAGAAACACGAAAATTAATAAAATAATAGGCTTTTACAGAAAACTAAACAAAGGCATTTTATAATTACAAAAATACACAAATGGAAGAAAACACCCAGTCTCCACTGACAAAGACAAAAAAACACACATATACACAAAATACATCGATAACAGAGATACAGTTGGGGTGGGGAGGAGGAGCAAAGACCCGATTGATGCCCTGTTACAGACTGGCCAGGAGCCCTGTTACCTTCTACTCTTTCTAAATATTTAATTGTTTATTTGTATGAGCCAGGGTTTGTCGAGTTCAAGTAGAAAATAATTCCCCAGTTCTTCCCTAGCCATCCAGCAGATTTTATCTTTGATTTAGCACGGAACTCAGGACGGTGAAAAGTGAATTAAATTGAATTTTAACTTTCACAAATATAAAGTGAATCATCATCTAGTCTTGGGCTAGTATTGTTCCTCTTCCCCTCAACCTTCCTACACATATCTGTAGCTGTAAAAAAATGCGCCCAAATGAAAAATTATATAAATTAATTGAAAACCAAATTTCCTTTTTCTTTTTCCTCTCTCTGGGTGAATGGAGGATTTCCCTGTCTGGAAAATAGAGCATGTGGGGCTGGCTCCCGGGGGCCTCCAGCGGGCTAACGTTTAGCCCCAGAGAGCGATTTGTCTATCAATATCTACTTTTAACTCTCCAGCTCCCATTTCTGAAAGTTTTTGGAAGTGAAAAAGAGCACCTAAAGCTCTCAGAATTAAATTCTAAAAAGGGGCCACTCGATATCCCCAAAGTCCGGTACAAACACCTAGAGCGAACTTTATTGAAAAATCTGCGGACCTTTTTTTTTTTTCTTTCTCTCTCTCTCTCTCCCGTGCTCAGGTTACACCATGTAAGCTCTGCTTGTTTCTCTGCCCGAGGAGGGCAAGAGGGAGGGCGCTTGGCCCGAAGCCCCGGGTAGCTTTGGGCCTTGGAGATCCCGCCTAATATTGGCCTCCCTGGTCTCTGGATCCCGGAACCATGCCTAGGAAGGCACAAGGCAGAACTTTTATCCTTTTACTCAGTTTTGCTAATTTTCCCGCTCTTCTCCAGATGTTTGTCCCTTTTAAAACATTTCATTCCCGTGTTTCT